>NC_136059.1:1398179264-1398611485 GCF_964261635.1 Lissotriton helveticus | reverse complement strand
CCTCGTTACGAGCCGTCATGTCTGTCTCCCCACTGATAAATAGCCTGTTTAGCCCGGACCGGGTGCTAGAGGTGGACATATAGCTCCACTAGAAGGCACCCCTAATAAGGACATGTTCATAAACTATGGATTAGTCACCATAGCTTATAATAAATTATGGCACAGGTATACCGAAGATAGCCAAGACAAACAGTGGCCACTGGCAGGATCCTTTGAACCTTGATAAAATAGAAACGTTAGAAATAGCCCTTCGAAATAATAAGACGACGCCAATTATGCTCGACAGTCTCGGTATGTGGCGCAGAGAGGCTACGAAACGACAGAGAAAAGACGAGGATAAACCAAGTAGGGAAATATACCGACAGGACAACCCCAGGACACCGCTACCCACAACTTATCCCCCGACACTATGCAAAGGACGACCAGACTTAGGGTCAGACCAATGCCTTTTTGTAGGTATGTCGGACACTGGAAAGCCCAATGCCCGACTCTACTGAGCGTGAGTAAGGCAAAGGGCCGACAAGAACGACAGACCGACAGTACGAGAAAAGGCGCGAGACAGAGAAGACCCGACTTACATAGACAGACCAGACAGAACCACCACGTTTGATTATGCCCGATGGCACAGATTTCGCCAGGAAAATCTCAGCGGCATGCTCAAGTTCTCCTAGGTCGGGCAATGTCAAGACGGGAACCCAGCCTCGTTTAAAATTCACAGACGAAAGAGATAATTATGACCAATAACTGTTTTTATATTTGTCTTGGGTCTTTGTATGTCGTACTTGTACTGTCCCCCCGTCTGAGTTCGTGTGTATGTAATGTACAAATCTGCGTCATCCCTCTACACGTGTTTCCGTGTTACTCGACCCCTGTTAGCAGAAACTTAGCATAAAAGCAACCTGGAAAGAAAGAAATGATAAAACAAAATCCGTAGACCATTAATAAACTTGAACTTTTAATTTAACACAACAAACAAGGAATAATAACGATAAACTGTAGAAAATGAAAGTCAAACAGAACATTCGCCCCCCCCCCCATTCTGGAACCTTCCAAAGTAGGGCAGGGTTACGGCTACGCCCAACCAACGGCAACCCCATATAAGGCGAGCCCCGCCGCCAACTCTTGGTCAGGAAATCTTAACGTATGGGGGAGCCGGAGAGAGGCAGGAGCCCGCAGCCTGGGCATTTGCAGGTAGTCCCGCCACATGTCTCCTTGGCCGGCCGCAACGGGCCTGGAAAGACTAAGGTAGTCCCGCCACATGTCAAGAGGAGAGCGAGGCACCTCTTCCTTTTCTCTTCCGTCACAGCCGCAGCAGTCCTGGACGGCGGGATGTCCTGCACGTACCTCCACAACAATTTGTCCAAGTTGGGCTGGGAGGGAGAGGCGACGCGGACGAGCCTCTCCCACCTCCAACCGGTAGGAGGTTTCCCAGCCCCCAGCCCGACGCCGAACACCCCCAGTCAGGCGATGGTGCCCATACTTCCACAGCACCGGACACACCATGGTGGCACCCCAGTACTTGCGCAGCACCGAACGTACAATGGTGGCACCCCAGTATTTGCGCAGCACCGAACGTACAATGGTGGCGCTTGGGGAACACCGGATGTGGAGAGGCCTTCATGCGGGGCGATGAAAAGGAGCGGCATGGAGTGCACCGGGAGAAGGAGACGATGTGAATGGGGGCATCACAGCTGCACCCCAGCTGAACGTCCCGCTCTCACAAAACAGGGACCTCTTCCTTTCACTCCGAAGGGGTCTCTTCCATTCTTGCAAACTCGACGAGAGTGGCCCCTGTAGGGCCTCAAAATGGCGTCTGGATCCGCTGGAAGGCGGGCCCCGGCCACTAGAGTAACTTTGGCCACCGTATAACTCGAACATTTGTCCCATGGAGCACGAGCCCCCATCTCCGACAGCATCTCCGCAGCCTTGAAGATCATACAAAGGTCCCCGGCGGAGCCTTCGGCCTTTGCAGGTTTCCGGTAAGGGACGGCTGCCTCGATCGCCAACGAAACAAACATGACATTGCCACACCTTCTGTTAGCGTGAATTCTAGAACTGCCGAAAAGGACTCTGGTCCAAACTGCCAGTAATGGAAACATTTCCCCCTGATGCTGCTTCCGGACTGTGCCGGCCCCGCCCAAAATGGCGCTGGTATCAATCGGGAACTTACGAACACCTCGTGGTGTTCCTTCGCACTAATATAAACTTGATGTTCTGAGATTTTTGTGATCCTTTGTACACTTGGCTAGAAAAGACAAGGAGAGCTCACTCGACGAACAGTATGAAAGAATCCCCATTACAAATGTTGATTACAAATGTACACTGTATTATATTTTTATAACCGATGTAAACCCCATTTACGACGCACACGTACGGTATGCATATAGGAAATCTGATTACAACTATTGTGATTATGCTTCTAAATTATGAAAATATATGCCCCCGAACCCCCAGCCAATTAATAGACGTTTTAGTCTCTTACAAATGAATGAGTAAAACTTTCCGATGTTTTTATTGTTGCAAACGACACCCCCCACTGTACGCACTTTAGCCATTGCCACGGCCGACCAAATACGACCACACCCTCCTAATCCATATGCTGAAATGAATTTGCAAAATAAAGTCTTTGAAACTATGGACGGGTATTGCATGCTTTATTTTAAAACAATATGGGATGGGTAGGAAAGTTCTTTTTTTCTGTGCACCCTACTCTGCTCTCTCTTTAAGGTTAAAGGAAGATGGTTGCCCAGCCCTGGAGGACGGATCGGATCGACAACACGACACTCCGCCTTAAAAGTACGCGACTGACTCATGAACTCTCGCGTAGAGGAAGACCGTGACTTCCAAGGATGGGTAAACGAATGGTGTAAATGAGGGAATGTAAAAGGAGGGTGAAATGAAATAATGTAAATATTGTAAAGTACAACGTTCCAAAGTAGCAGGGACCCAAGAACCGAAGAACTTTAGAACGCCACGGCGTTGAAGGAGGTTTAAGGATCCCGATAGTGAGATATATCCTTTGACTAGATACCTCGCACTAGGCACCTCTGGTTTCCTTTTTATGTTTCCCCGCACACGCCCTACATGAACACACTACCCCCCTCGACTCCGAAAACCATATCCCCGGGGACCCTGCCCCAAGGAGGAAAGACGAGTAAGAGGTAAGTAAAGGACTTATGAATCCATGTATTTGAATGCGCGCGAATGCTGTCTCCCCCACCCCCCCCCCCCTTTTTTTCTTCCTCTGCAGGTTACATCAGAGATTACAGCCAAGGTGTGGCGAAGATCTGAGACCTTGCCATGTCTAAATACACGAAACGGACTAGCGCCGCAGGGTGGTGTCTAAGCACGCCTGCAAACTACTCACGTATCGAACAAACCCGAAAAATTAGCACAACCTGATAAAAAGTGATCACCCTTCAACTAGACCGGACGAATGAACCCATGTCACGTATGATGCGAAACTGTGAGGGAATGTGTGTGTGTGACTGAGGCGTTGACCCAACTGGTCAAAGGACCGAGAATGCGAGAAAGTGCGACAAAATGGTACCTCCTTTTTTCTTCTTTCCTTTTCTCAAAGCACGTCCCCTCTACCCTGTCTAATGCTCAAACTGCATGATTACAAGATTCTAACGCGGACTCGTGAATACCCTTTACTGTGTAATGCACTAAATAGCCTTTCTTGAATGCACTGCCGCCCTCTCTGTTGCACGTGTACTATTTAGCCTGCCGTTGCGCTCTCTCTCTCTCTCTCTCTCTCTCTCTCTCTCTCTCTCTCTCTCTCTCTCTCTCTCTCTCTCTCTCTCTCTCTCTCTCTCTCTCTCTCTCTCTCTCTCTCTCTCTCTCTCTCTCTCTCTCTCTCTCTCTCTCTCTCTCTCTCTCTCTCTCTCTCTCTCTCTCTCTCTCTCTCTCTCTCTCTCTCTCTCTCTCTCTCTCTCTCTCTCTCTCTCTCTCTCTCTCTCTCTCTATTTTTTGCACTACCACTCTTCCGAGTGGTTAGCCCCGAAATTGGCAGATTGCCACCCCTAGCACACCACCTAATTGGCTTCAAATACCGTCAGTATTTGCACAAACGCTTGTCTTTAATACAATCACCCTGAGGCCGCGTCATTACCTCTCCTTTTCGCTAGAAGTCAATGAACCCAGGTTGGGCCGTAAGGGAAAGGACAGGTAAGACGACAGAGGTTCCCTAATCTGGCCCGAAATAAGGGAACTACATGTCAACGGCTCCTATAGTATAAAACAAGGACCTCAGAATACGCGACCCTCCCCTCCCCGAATCGTCGCAATACCCAAACCAGAAAAACGATCACCCCCGTTACCTCCCCTGTCTATGTCCCTGGTTGTTTCCCATAAAACCCCTGTCCTTCCTAGTTAAGTAACCGGGCTGTAAAAGGTTACGTAGGACCCAGAATGATGTTTTACAAGGTTAACAGACTAGACCAAGGTAAAGAAATCATCAAAATGAACCCCGCAGTAGTTGAAAAACAGGATGCACCGATAGAAAGGAAATGTTTAGCCATGTTCGTCTCTCAGCAAAATACCTGTGTAGTACCATGTTGACGACTCACTGTACCCTTTTGTAAATGTGAAACTCTAGAGAACGGCATATCTTTGCCAGATTTGTCTCCCGAAGGTGGGTTACCATCAGATGAACTGTCATGCCTGTAATAAATGATTATGAAGGAAAGTCATAGTAAATCCAACAGGTCCGCCACCGGTCATTCATATGCCAGTTGTGAACATTAAATATAACGGACATTTTCATTCTTTGCATGGAGCTGGGAGAGAAATAGACTTTTTGATTATCTTCATCTGCAAATTTTCTAAAGACTGTCTTTTCAAACTTGTTTAAGGGTACTGCTGTTGGAGGAGAGAAGGACCGGATGTGGGAGCACGAGGCCCGACTGCAGACTAAGGGACACCTGCGACATTAGCCAAGGCGAGACCACGACTGAAAGGAGCTGCAGGACGAGGCACTGTTTTCGACAGCATGAAAAGAAAGGGTCGACCTGATGCCCCTGCTCGACGTCCAGTGCCTGTCGACAAGTCCCCGCGCTCTGAATTCCGTCGCACGCCCGCCCATTTGAAGTCTCTCGTTCCCCTAGTTTGTTCCCAATTTGGCCTTGCTCCATCCCCCTTTTTCCTCTGACCTACCCTATGGACTGTTTTGAACGCTCTTCTTCCATCGGAACTTTCTGACAATCACCTCAAAGGACACAGGGCGAAAAGGACCTTTCCGACCAGAAACGCGAGGAAAGGGTCGTGCCCTGCAACGCAGAACTTAGAACAGAGCTGGACTTGTAGCTCCACCGCCGGTGCTCAACAGCGCCAACGAAAGACCACAAAGAACAATGAGAACTCATAAAACTTCGAACATTCGACATCTTCAACCACCGTTTTGCTACGCCTCATTTCTCTCCCAGCCGCCATTGTATTGATCCTGCTCCAATCCGAATCTGAAACATGTATTAACCTGCCAGTTCACGTTATGATATGTACTTGCTGCTCGCCGTTTTTGTATTTCATTCCTATGACTTTCCTGCTTTATCAAATAGGTGCACCTCCTAAAAAAAAAAAACTAGAAACCTCAAAATGTATTGTTTACAACTCTTTTCCATCTAGGGTTCCTACCGTTTTCTTTCTCATGCTCACCACAGTAGAACCGAATAGAAAATGAACCAGCAAGATGTCTTGATTATGTTAAAGGGAGGACTGTGGAAAATTAGTGCGTTTTGGTGAACATTATCTGCGCCATCTTGCCTCTTCCCTGATGCCACACTTTTGTCGTGCGCGCCCGCCATTTTAAGATGCCCCGATCAGAACAAACCCTTTTGCATGCCGCTGGCCCCTGACATAGCCCTTTGCCTTCGCTAAGCCTGCACGCTGACCACCCCCTGCTTGCACCTGCCTTGAGTCATAAACCCCTCTTCGGCACTGCTCTGCCCCAGGCCCTCATCCTGTTCCCAGCGCGACACCTCCCTGCTTTCCTTTCATGATCTCCGGCCCTTAGATGCAAACCCCCTTTTTCCCCGTGTGCCCGTTTTTTCCTCCCCGTTCCCAAGCCGACACCCAGCTCTGCCGATACCATCCTTGCCCCTCCCCGTACAATAGAAAGCTTCCCCCATCAAAGAATCCCCGGGTTGATCAAAGCCCCCCACCCCATGAGATCCGATCAAACTCCCCACATTCCGTGAATCGGCGGATTATCCAGCTGCGCGATGCTCATCACCTGTTGTGACTAGGGTGGGGACTTTAACTGTAAATGTGTGTGGGAACGGGCCCAAAGGGGAGTTCCGAGAATGTCTTTTCCGTACATCAAAGCTTTAAACATGTATATGTAATCTGCAATAAAGTCATAAATGTGGATATAAGAGGCCAGGCCTCAGAAATACAGTTAGAGCACCTCAGAACTATACCTTCTGTCCGTTTCGTTGTGTTCTCCTCCGGAGAGAATAAAAAAAACCTTGTTTCCTGCTTTTCAGTCTCCAGCGCCTGCCTCTTCATTGATTTAAATAACTAGAGGGTCACAGAGGCAATACCGCCGGGCAAATATCGATTGTCCCCGACCCGATTGAACTTTTTACAGTACGGCCTCATGACCAAGGTTCCACGACCTCACCCTGCCCTGCTTGTTGCAGTACTACATGGCCATGGTGTGGTCCATGAACACCTGCACTAACTTCCCCTTGACAGAGGGAAGAAATGCTTTCAATGCCGATCGAATCACTCGAAGCTCCAAAAAAGTATGTGGAACCCTGACTCTGTCGGTGATGAGTGTCCCCTGATCTCCACCTCTCCCAGATGTCTGCCCCATCTCAAAAGTGGTGCATCTGTCACAACTGTGAGATCTGGTTGGGGAAGGGACAGAGGTCTGCTGTTGACCCAGTCGCAGATCGTTAACCACCACTGCAGATCTTTTGCAGATCCTTCCGAGATCTGAACCATGTCGGTGAGATTTCCCTGATGCAGAGCCCACATACACCACCTGGCGCACAAGTTACTACTTGTGTAACGATATATCTGTAAGAGACATTAGTTAGTATTAGATTCCTTACCTTAGAATATCCCCAGGCGTCAGACTGGATCCAGAAACTTTTGCATAGCAGTACCCTTGCGCGTCGTTAGGCGTCGTCTGCGGCTCCGCGTCCGTCGTCGGCGTCGTGGGCGCCGTGATGACGTCGTCGGAGTACTTAGACGCCGCCTCCGCGTGCTGACGTCAGTTCTTAGACACAGCTTTTCCGCGCCAGAAACGCAGAGCCATGTCAAAAAATCAACACTGGTGCCATAGAAACTCGGGCCCTGAAAGGGGACAACCCTAACCCTAGATATTGGTTCGCAGAACGGGGAGGATGGATGGGTCGGTAAGGAATCTAATACTAACTAATGTCTCTTACAGATATATCGTTACACAAGTAGTAACTTGTGCATCTGAAAGAGACATGTTAGTATTAGATTCCTTACCTTAGAATAGATACCCCAGCAATACCAACCCCGGTGGTGGGTCTGCGAACCAATAATCACACCAGAAAGTCCTGGAGGACGGAACGGCCAAAGAAGCCATCCCTCCGGACTTGGCTGTCCAGGCAGTAGTGTCTTGCAAACGTGTGCAGCGATGCCCACGTAGCTGCCTGACAGATGTCTTGTAAGGGCACACCCCTGCCCAGGGCAGTGGTAGTCGCCGTGGCTCGAGTAGAATGAGCCCGCAATCCAGCCGGGGGCTCCTTCCTAGCCAAGGAGTAGCATGCCTGGATACACAAGATGATCCACCGGGAGATGGTCTGCTTGTGCACCGCTTTCCCCTTCTTAGCGCCCACGTAACCAACAAAGAGTTGGTCATCCACCCGGAACTGGCGTGTGCGATCCAGATAAAATGAGAGCGCACGTTTTGGGTCCAGACGGTGGAGCCGCTCTTCCTCTTTAGAGGGATGCGGTGGCGGGAAGAAGGTTGGCAAGGTGATAGACTGCCCGATGTGAAAGGCCGTGACAACCTTGGGCAGGAAAGAGGGTTTGGTACGAAGCACCACTTTGTCCGGATGGACAGACAGAAAAGGTGGAGTACAAGAAAGAGCCTGGAGCTCACTCACTCTCCTGGCAGAGGTGATGGCAACCAGGAAAGCAGTCTTCAAAGTCAGAAGGCGAAGAGGACAGGTGTGAAGTGGCTCAAAGGGAGCGCACATCAGGAATGTTAAAACCAGGTTCAAGTCCCACTGAGGCATCACAAACGGAACAGGAGGAAACGTGTGAGTGATGCCCTTAAGAAATCTATTTACAATAGGGGACTTGAACAAAGAAGGCTGATCAGGTAGCCTGAGAAAGGCTGAAAGGGCAGAAAGGTAGCCCTTGATAGTGCCCAGAGCAGAGCCCTGCTGGGCAAGAGAAAGAAGGAAGAGAAGAACCTCAGAAAGAGGGGCAGAAAGAGGATCCACAGCCTTTGCTGTGCACCATGCCACAAATCTGTTCCACCTGCAGGCGTATACCGACTTTGTGGAGGGACGCCTGGCTGCCAGAATGATGTTACAGACTTCAGGAGGCAAGTCAAATGGCCTCAACTGTCGCCGCTCAATCTCCAAGCATGGAGGTGGAGACTGGACAGGTTCGGGTGGAGGACCGTCCCCTGCTGCTGCGACAGAAGGCCCTCCTGAAGAGGCAGACGAACCGGGGGATCGAGTGACAGACTGAGTAGCTCTGGATACCAGTACCTTCGAGCCCAGTCCGGAGCCACAAGGATGACTTGGGCCCGGTCGCGCTTGATCTTCTTCAGCACTCTGGGCAGAAGTGGTATAGGCGGAAAGGCGTACAACAGACCGCAAATCCACTCGTGACGAAAAGCATCTCTGAGCGAGTGCCGCCTTGGAAATTCCAACGCGCAGAACTGATGACATTGCGCGTTCTCTTCGGTGGCGAATAGATCTAACCAAGGCTCTCCCCGTCGCTGAAAGAGGCCTTGCGCCACGTCCGAGTTCAGATGCCATTCGTGATCCATCATGCACCGACGGCTGAGCTTGTCCGCCCTGGCGTTCAGAGAACCTGCCAGGTGTTGAGCCACCAGGGTCACGCCCTGGCGTTCCAGCCATTGCCAAAGGCGAAGAGCCTCTTGACAAAGGATCCACGACCCCACCCCGCCTTGTTTGTTGCAGTACCACATGGCGGTGGTGTTGTCCGTGAACACCTGCACTACACTCCCCCGGACAGAGGGGAGGAATGCTTTCAGTGCCAGACGAATCGCCCTGAGCTCCAACAGGTTGATGTGGAGCCGGGACTCCGCCGGAGACCAGAGACCTCTGATCTCCACCTCTCCCAAGTGGCCTCCCCAGCCCTGGAGGGACGCGTCCGTCACAACTACGCGCTCCGGTTGGGGAAGGGAGAGGGATCTGCCGCTGACCCAATCGCGGTCCGTAAGCCACCACTGCAGCTGTCTCGCAGTGCCCTCCGAGATCAGGACGTGGTCGGAAAGGTTGCCCTGATGCTGGGCCCACTGAAACTTCAGGTCCCACTGCAGAGCCCGCATCCGCCACCTGGCGTGATGCACCAGTAGGATGCAGGAGGCCATCAGCCCCAGAAGCCTCAGCGTCAACCTGACCGAAACCCGGGATAACGGCTGAAAGATGGGAATCAGAGCCTGAATATCCCGGACCCGCTGTTCGGGCAGATAAACCCGAAACCGCGCCGAGTCCAGAACCGCTCCGATGAAGAGGAGCTTCTGAGAGGGGCACAGGTGTGACTTCGGCACATTGATGGAGAACCCCAGCTGGTGCAGGAGGTCTGCCGTCGTCTGGAGGTGGCTGACGACTGTCTGGGGTGAGCCCGCCTTCAACAACCAGTCGTCGAGGTAGGGGAAGACTGAAACCCCTAACCTGCGCAGATGAGCTGCGACCACCGCCATCACTTTCGTGAACACCCGTGGGGCGCTGGTAAGGCCGAAGGGAAGCACGGTAAATTGAAAGTGCTCGTGGCCCACCATGAACCGCAGGTAGCGCCGGTGGGCAGGCAGGACGGGGATATGAAAATAAGCGTCCTGCAAGTCCATCGCTACCATCCAGTCTCCTGGGTCCAGGGCAGCAAGGACCTGAGCCAGTGTCAACATCTTGAACTTCTCCTTCCGGAGGAAGCCGTTGACGTTCCATAGGTCCAAGATAGGGCGTAGGCCCCCTTTGCCCTTCTTGGGTACCAGAAAGTAGTGGGAGTAGCAACCACACCCTACTTCTGGCCCAGGAACGCGCTCGATGGCCCCCTTGGCCAAGAGGGCCGTAACTTCCTCCTGCAGAAGTCGCAAGTGATCCCCCGATACACGGTGGTTCTGCGGTGGCATGGCTGGAGGAGTCGCCTCGAAGGGGAGTGAGTAGCCCCTTCGGACGATTTTCAGCACCCACCTGTCCGACGTGACAGTGCACCAGTGGAGGTGGTGATGGCGAACCCTGCATCCAACTGGCGTCACATGGGCCTGAAAGCACGGACTAGGAGGGTTTGGAGGCGGATGCTGCGGGGGAAGGTGTGGACTGACCTCGCCGTTGCCCCCGACCGCCCGGACGGCGGTTCCCACGGCCGCCACCGCGTTGGGTATTGCCCTGCGGTGCGTGGCTGGCGGCGCGTGTGGGCGCACCCCTTCCGTGGCCACGAAAGGAGTGATAGGCAGCCGGTTGCTGGCGTTGGCCCGAAAGGCCTAAGGACTTGGCCGTAGCCCTGGAGTCCTTAAAACGCTCAAGCGCATGGTCTGCCTTGTCGCCAAAGAGGCGACGGCCATCGAACGGCATGTCCATAAGCGTGTTCTGGACATCTGCCGAGAAGTTGGCGGACCTCAGCCAGGCGTGGCGTCTGACCGCCACCGTCGTAGCCATCGCTCTGCCTAGCGAGTCGGTGGTATCCAGCCCACACCTAATAGAGTATTTTGCTGCATCCCGGCCCTCCACAAGGGCTTGGCCGAGTTTGGCCCGTACCTCCAACGGACACTCTGGCAGCACTTCCGCGACCTTATCCCACACCGAGTGGGTGTAACGTCCCAAGAGGCAGGCGGTGTTGGAAGACCGCAGGCCAAGGCTCAGGGATGAGAAGATCTTCTTCCCATACTGGTCATACCTCTTGGATTCCCGATCCGGCGGGGCCGACGGGAATGCGGTCTGGGAATTGGAGGCCTGGATGACCAGGCTCTCGGGGGTGGGGTGGGTGGACAGGAAACATGGGTCGCCCGGGGCTGGGCGGTGGCGTCTGGCCACGTTCCTATCTACGGGCGAACCCGTAGCGGGCCTGGACCAAGTGCCCAAAAGAACGCAGCAGAGGCTCGGCCGAGCTTGACTGCGGTTTAAGGACCTCAGTGAGGAGGTTAGTCCTCACGGCCGCGACGGGGAGCTCAAGGCCCAAGGCCTTGGCAGCCCTCATCAGCACCACACTATAAGTTGCCCCCTCCTCCGAAGCCACGGTAGGAGGGGAGACAAAATCAGTGTCTGGAGAGGTGTTCAGGCCACTGGCCTCCCCAAGGTCTCCTGTCCAGTCCTCATGAGACTGACACTCTCTGGTCAGAGGGTCCTCAGACCCCTCCCAGTCCTCCTCCTCACCCATCTCCTGAAATTCAGGGTTCTCAATTAATGGGGCCTGGTTATAAAAGTGAAATTCACCAAACGACGTCTGGAGCGGCGCCCAACGGGGCCGTCCCGACGGCTGAACAGGAATGGGGACAGGACCGGGGCCGGCGCCGCCCGGAGCCGGCGCCGGAGGCGACACCTGAGGGTCCGACGCCGGGGAGGCCGTCAGATCCACCGGCGACTAACCAGATCCCGAAAGGGGGGCAGCGGCGTCCTGCGGCGCCGGGCCCGAAGGCGCCGGCGGCGTTAGAACAACTGGACCCCTCGGCGCCGAGCCCGAAGGCGCCGGCGGCGTCGGGATACCAGGGACCTGCGGCACCGGGCCCGAAGGCGCCGGCGGCGTCGGGGCCGAAGCACTCGACGGCGTCGAGGCCGGAGCCGTCGACCCGCTAGGACTCCCAGACGGGTCCGCTGGGCCCGGAGGCGCCACGGAGCCCGTCGGAGGAGAGAGTTTCCTCATGCCCATGAGGAAGCGCTCGATCTCCTCCTGCGACGCATTCAGCCCAGGGACCGGAGGGTGTGGAGCCGAACGCGGCGCCCGCGACTCCGACGGAGCCGCGTGGGTGGTGTCACCTGAACGCCCGGCCGCATCGTGCGAGCGTCGGGGGGAGTCCGAGGAGCGATGACGCCGCTTGGACTTCTTGTGCCTCTTACCTGACGACTTCGACCCGGAAGAGTGAGGCCTACTATCGGAGCTGTGGTGGGTCCGGGCCCGCGACCTGTCCCTCGACCTCCCGTGGGATCGGCACCTCTCACGGCGCGGGACCGACTGTCAGAGTTCGAGGCGCCTACGGGACCGCTCCCGTCTGGCTTTCGAAGAGAGGGCCCGACAGTCGGAGCAGGCCTTGTCGTCGTGGTCGACGCCCAAGCACGACAAACAGACGCGGTGAGGATCCGTGACCGACATCAGCCGGTCGCAATCGTCACAATGCTTGAAGCCGGGCATCCCTAAGGCACCGAATCGGAGTCGAGAGACTTCGAAACAGGATCAAAAGGATCAAAAAGTTAGTCAAAAATTGACCAGGGAACTGCTTTTTCCAGATCTGCGCTTGCTGGCGCGGAAAAAAGAAGAACTGACGTCAGCACGCGGAGGCGGCGTCTAAGTACTCCGACGACGTCATCACGGCGCCCACGACGCCGACGACGGACGCGGAGCCGCAGACGACGCCTACCTACGCGCAAGGGTACTGCTACGCAAAAGTTTCCGGATCCAGTCTGACTCCTGGGGATATTCTAAGGTAAGGAATCTAATACTAACGTATCTCTTTCAGATATGCTTTACCAACAGGATGCAGGAGACCATGAGGCCAAACAGCCTTAGACCCAGTTTCACCAAAATCCAGGATAGAGGCAGAAACTTAATCTGAATATACTGGACTCACTACTCGGGAGGATAAGCCCGAAACTGCACTGTGTACAGAACAGCTCTGATGAAAGGGAGTGTCTGAGAAGTAGTCAGGTATGACTTCAGCACATTTATGGAGAATCCCAGCGAATGCAGAAGGTTCATCGTAGTCTGAAGTTGGGGGACAACTGCCCATGGCGGGGATGCCTTCAACAGCCAGTCGTTGAGATAGGGGAAGACTAACACCCCTAACATGTGCAGATGAGCTATTACCACTGCCATCCCCTTGGTGAACACCAGAGGGGCACCGGTAAGGCTGAAGGGGAGCACAAAAAACTGAACGTGCTCATGGTCTAAACTGAACCGCAGGAAATGCCTTTGGCCAGGCAGGATGGGGATTTGAAAATACACATCCTGCTGGTCCAATGCTACCATCCAGTGTTCTAGGTCGAGGACAGACAAATTCTGAGCAAGAGTGAGCAACTTGAATTTCTCCTTCTTGAGGAAGAGATTGACGGTCCAAAGATCTAAAATGGGCCGTAGCCACTTGTTCTTCTTCGGAATCAGAAAGTAGTAGGAATAACAGCCAATGCCTACTTCTGAATCCGGGGCCCTTTTTATAGCTCCCTTGGCCAAGCGAGCGGTAACCTCCTCATGGAGCAACTTTAAATGATCCTCCATCAGCTGTTCCTGATTTGGCAGAACGAGAGAGAAAAGGAAACTCAGAGAGTAGCCCTCCTGGATGATCTGCAAGACCCACCTGTCTGATGTTATGAACCTCCAGTGGGGGAGATGAGGACGAATTCTCCCACCAACTGCAGTAGTGTGGTCCTTTAGAATCAGCCTAGGAGTGCTTGGATGCTGAAGCTGCTGGGGGCAGTGTGGACAGTGACTTCTGGCCTCCATTCCGAGCTCGAATGCACCGTGTCCACGTCCTCGAACAGCTTGGGCAGTCTGTGCGGGACGGTGGCTTGGATAGGGTGGATGCAGCGGAAAATAACTTCTGTTGCCACGAAAGGAGCGAAAGGAAGACTGGCCATGGGGTGGAGGAGAGACCCAGGGATCTAGCCACTGTTTGAGAGTCCTTGAACCTGACCAGGACCGAGTCTGCCTTCTCCCCAAAAAGGCAGGTTCCATCAAAGGGCATGTCCATCAAATTGGCCTGGACATTGCCCAAGAAGCCAGTTGTATGAAGCAAGGTGTGGTGCCTCAAGGCCACCATTGTTGAAATTGATCTACCCAGCGAATCGGTCAAATCTAGGCGACAACGTATGGTAAATTTTGTTTCATCTCTACCATCCTTGACAGTTTGAGAGAGCACAGCCAGGGCCTCCTCCAGGACTTGTGGCAACAGCTGCGCAACTGTCTCCCAAAGGGAATGGGATAAACAGCCTAATAAGCACGCAGCATTCACCAACCGCAATGCCAGGCTGAAGGAAAAAAACAACTTCTTCCCAAATGCATCCAACCTCTTGGATTCCCTATCCAGAGGGGCAGAAGAGAATGTGCGTTGGAACGTAGCGGCATGCGCTACCAGACTATCTGGGGTGGGATTTTGGCTGAGAAACTTATGGTCACCCCGTGCTGGTTGAGGGCGGTGTGCAATCGTCCTATTCATAGGAGCTCCTGTGCCAAGTTTGGACCATGTTTGGCGTGGTCATGCCCAACAGTCGCGCTGTACTGGACGCAGGTGACCGAGGCCATGTCTACAATGATAGGGATGGAATTGGAAGCCTGTCCCAAGGTTGCATTATTGGGGCTCCCCACCGCAGCAAATAACAAATTCCGGAAATTCACCGCAATGGGCTTCCTACTTGCAAAACGCCATGTGGCGTGCAGCTGGGGCCGGGGCCGTGCCCCCAAATTCAAATTATGGCTGGCAACAATGTCAACCTGGCAAGACCAACTACACAATTATGCCGACTTGCTACCACATAAATCGCGACCCAAAGATCTATGGGGCCCGCTCTCCGCCTATCTGCTCCGCGCCCAGTCTACTGCTGAAGCTGGTGCTGACGACCAGGAGGAAGCGGGGCTGGTTGAGCAACCCGGTGGACTACACGGCGCCTCCTCTCAGTCGTGAGGACGAGACAAGGCACGCCTACCACCCGCCTGCTAGAGGGCACCTAGCTGGGATTTATTGCCTGCAATGCTCCTCCACGCGCGATTCCTAGAGCCAACGTGGGGGTGAATGGGGTTGCCCTCAGAACATTCCTGGTGCGCACGAGAGACGGAGCTATGAACCACTAACGGTGTGGTTTGGCCCAGCTAATCTCCTCCCCCCCCCACCCCACCTTCCTTCCTCTTCCCCCCCCCCCCCCCTTCCCCCCCCTCTACCTTCACTCGCTCATTGTACATGTCTTGGCATTTCAGGGTGGACCATCGCCCCCATACCCGGAGACAAGCATAGACTATACACATAGCCCCTCCCACGCCCCCTCCCCCAGCGAGAAGTACATGACTGACCGTACACCACGGTATGCAACAACACGCACACTCAATCTACTGCTCAGAGTCACACCTCGCCGGACTTGAAATCCGGAAACCCTGACTACCACACCCCCCGCCGGGGAAATCACATGGGAATTAGACTGACCTCCTAGGTTCTGTAAAGTGTTGTTGTTAATGTTTAGAGTGCGACAAAAAGTAAAAAATTAGACCTCAAGGATGTGCGAATTGCTCTTGACTGATAGGTTGCTTGCGGTAATACGCTTCATTCTACAGCTTTAAATAACAGTTATCGCGGCCGGCCCACATGGGTTGTAGGCGACATGCTGTGTACGTAATTGGGGCTGTGCCCGAGGTCGGGGAATATGCTCGATCTATGTACTATCGCTGCCGGCCTGACACATTGGGTTGTAGGCACAAAGCTGTGGTTTACCTCTGTAACGACAATAAAGGTCTTCAAAAATAAAAAAAATAAAAAAGTTTGGACCATGTTCCCAGAAGGACATCCGTAAGTGCCTCATTAAAGGGCAACGAGGGTTCGGAAGTGGAAGCCCCAGGTTGAAGCACCTCAGTCAGGAGATTAGTCCTGACCTGCACCAAGGGCAGCTCCAGTCCAAGGACCTCGGCTGCCCTCTTAACCACCATCGCATAGGATGCCCCCTCTTCCGTAGCCACTGTTGCAGAGAGGGCATACCAGTATCTGGAGAAGTATCCAGTCCACTGGCCTCCCCATACCAGTGCAAATTCTCCTCAGAGACTACATGGGTTTCAAGAGGGAGGGACAAGACCCCTTCCATTACTCTCAATAGCCTAGCACATCCTCAAAGTGCTCAGACAACAACATAGAACCTCTGGGTTATGTCAACGTCGGAATCGGCATTGATCAACGCCATTCTGGCTCCGTGTCGTCGGGAATGAGGATGGAGCTTGCGCCACGAACGGGCATCGGAGACCTTGTAGGCACCGACTTCGGATTTGACGTTGGGAAAGGTTGCATTGGTATGACCGGCATCAAACTGGATCTGGGATTGGATCCCTGTGGCCCCCCTGGCGTCATGTCCAATAGGGCCCCTTCCGACTCCGCGGAGCCCGAAGGCTCACCAGCAGAGTCATTCCACTCGAATATGCAGTGCATAGCCTCGTAAAACTCTTTTATCTGAGTGGGAGTTGCTCCAGCTCCTGGAAAGGGTGGCAGACGCGAAGTCGACTCTGGCTCAGGCTCCGCGGAAATGTGCCTACAGCGTTGGTTCTCTTTACCTCTCTCTCGACGATGGATGCCAGTTGAAGTGAAGCCTAAGTCTGCTTGGACTACTTCTTAAGCCTCTTCCCCGAGTGTCCCAAGGACCTCGAATGGGAGGAAGAGGACTTAGGGCTTTGTGAGCAGTCCTGTGACCTCCTCTTTTTCTATTGGGACTGTGAACTACTCTGAGTCTCACTTGACGATGTTGACTGCCGGGCCGCAAGTAACTTTATCGCCCACTACCTCAAGGTCTTCAGAACCATCCCCGACAGTCTGGACATGACTTTGTATCATGGTCTCGCTCGAGATACCACAGACATATGCGGTGGGGTTCAGTGACTGACATCATGCGGGGACAAGTCCTGCATGGCTTGAAACCTGTCTTCCTCTAAGACATCCCTCGCACACAAAGTCGGAATCCAAAAAGGTTGACAAAAGTCATGAAAAAGCTTGCCAAAAAAGCAGCTGAGTGGTAGCTCTTCCCATATCAGCACTTAACTGGCGTGGAAAGAAGAGAACTGGGGTCCGCGTGCCTGAGTGGCGCCTATATGGACACCGCAAGTCATAACCGACGCTAACGATGCAGTCGACGTCAGGCGGAGCCAAATGGTCCAGCCTGACGCCTGGGAAATTCAAAGGTACGGAATCTGTATCAGATTTATAGGGCCCCATTATGATGGCGGGTGGATCACCACCGCCCGGCTGGTGGTGGTGATACGCCGCCATCACACAACCACGTTTACCCCCGCCATATTACCATGGCGGGGGTACTGTGGCGGATGGAAAGTCTGTCTGCCGCTTTTCCGCCCGTTGGCAATTGTCACGATTGCCGGCGGGGTGGTCCATATTATGATGCATGGTGGTTCCTGCCATTCACATGGAAAGGCAGGCCGTTATTGCTGTGAGGGCCCGTTGTGGGCCCCCAGGCAGTGGGGGGCTGCACTTGAGGGATACCAATTGGCATGCTCAGGGTGGCAGGCACCGCGCCGTGCCTGTCACGTTGTGCTTGGCAATTCACAATATGCATATGTGGCATTGCGGCGGGTGCTAGCATCCGCAGCAATGATAGAGATGCGAGATGCGACCGCCAGGGTGGCAGTCACATGCTAATTGGTGGTGCGGGACCGCCGCAACTCTGGCAGCCGGTCCCAACACCGCTAGGGTGGTGGGCGGACCAAAGTCCGCCCGCCATCCTAATGGGGCCATAGTGTGGATCACTGAGAGAATATTGACGACTGGAATATGGAGGTACACAAATATCGTGTAGTGAATATCGATGTCAAGAATATCGACATTCTATCTCTACAAAGGTAAGTACAAAAATATCGAAACCAAAATATCGTTGTTTAAAATATCGTTGTTCAAAATATATTTTTTTTATAAATAATACTTAATACATTGGATAATTAATAAAAACATAGTTAGAATTATTAAAAAATCTAGGGGGTGCAAAAGTAGGGAAAGTGTTGGAAAGCGAAGGGGATAAAATTACTATTCTCACTCCAGCGAGTGCAACAGTAGGGAAAGTGTTGGGTAGCAGAGTGGAATAATTTACTATTTCCACTCCAGGGAGTGAAACAGTACAGAAAGTGTTGGATAGCAGAGGGGAATAATTTACTATTCCCACTTCAGCAAGTGCAACAGCAGTGAAAGAGTTGGATAGTGGAGAGTAAACATTACTATTCCCACTCCACGGAGTGCAACAGTAGGGAAAGTGTTGGATAGCGGAGGGGATAAAATTACTACTCCCACTCCAACAATTGCAACAGTAGGGAAAGTGTTGAATAGCTGAGTAGAATCATTTACTATTCCCACTCCAGCGAAATAATGAACATTAATTAACAAATACTTAAGTAATAAAAAATAATTTGCCGCCCACCAAATCCTGCTATAAATTGGATTGTAAAACATGACACAATTAACTTAATTGCTTAACAATTAATTCATGAACTAATAACAATGAACAATCAAATTAAAAACTATCAGTAATACATTAATTCACACTATTAAGACTATAAAATAGCAATAACTAAATATTATATAAAAAATATATGACATTTTATTGAAATCCTCCCTACTCCCCTATAAATCCACAACCCACTTCTAAAAAAATGACACAATTTACATATTTACCCATTAATTATTAATAACTAATAATCAATTAATAATTACTAATAATACATTGTTTAACACAATTACCAATATAAAATATTAAATACACTAATATTAATTGATAAAAAAGTATTAATTAATTATTTATATTTAACTTACTTGCCAATATACTCCCTAATGAAACCACAACCCACTTCTAAAAAAATAAGACAATTAACATATTTACCAATTAATAATGAATATCCTATTAATAACTAATTGATAACAAATTATTCAACACAAGTTATAAAATAAAACAGTAAATACATAAATATTAATTACTAAAATAATGAATTCATAAATTATAATAAATTTCTTTCCACCCTACTCCCCTATAAACCCACAATCCGCTACTAAAAACATGACAATTAATATATTTACAAATTATTAATTGATAATTAATAACCAATTAATAACTAATTAATAACAAATGAATTAACACAATTAACAATATAAATTATTAAATACATAAATATGAATTAATAAAAGTATTAATTAAAATCAAATTACTTCCCACCCTACTCCCCTATAAACCCACAACCCATGCCTAAAAAAATGACACAATTAACATATTTACCAATTAATAATTAATAGCCAA
This sequence comes from Lissotriton helveticus, assembly GCF_964261635.1. Classification (NCBI taxonomy): domain Eukaryota; kingdom Metazoa; phylum Chordata; class Amphibia; order Caudata; family Salamandridae; genus Lissotriton; species Lissotriton helveticus. The sequence continues at coordinate 1,398,592,124 of NC_136059.1, read as the reverse complement.
TTAATAACTAATTAATAACAAATTAATTACCAATATAAATTATATATGTATTTAAATTATTAAAATTATTATATAAAAGATTAAATACATAAATATGAATTAATAAATGTATTAATTAATTAGTTATACTTAAATTACTTCCCACCCTATTCCCCTATAAACCCACAACCCGCTAGAGAACTAAAATACGCAAAAATGACTTCACATAAAAGGAATTACTTCTAAAAATTTCAAACATACATTAGAAAAATAAACTATACTTTTAACACATATACTAAAATACACAACACTAAAAAAAAATTCAATATTATTAACAACGATATTTTGACTAACAATATTACTAACTTCGGTATTAACAAAAACTGTATTTCTTACCTGCATGTTGATATTCTGGTCAACGATATTCTTGCAGGTCGATATTGTTACATCAATACTTAAACATCGCTATTATGGCATATCGATATTTAAACATCGATATTATGACTCTATACCATATAGTGTAGGTTAAGTGAGAAAGAACCACACAGTGTAGTTATAAACATATGTATTTATTACAAACACTGACTTACACCTTGCAATATATCCTATCCGGCGATATAATCACAATACGTACAATACTTCAACAATAAAACAGGTAAGTAGCACAAATACACAGTTGTCTCCAGGAGGAGACCAAACTATATAGTAATAAAGTGGAATGCGAACGGCGGCCGATGCTGAGACTGGACCCAGAAGACCTTGAAGAGCTGGGGCCCAAAGGACCCACCCAAGGTAAGTACCCAGGAACCCCACAGAGGCCGCGTGCAGAGTGGAAACACGACTGCGTGCTCAATACAAGTCAATTGGGAAGTTGCGGTTGCAGTTTGCAAGAAGAAGGACCCCTCCCAGACCACCTGAAGAAACCCAGTGGAAGACAGAAGGTTGGAGAGTCATCCTACCTATAATACCCCAGGAACCAGGATACCTACACCAGGGAAGCCGGGTGAATAGCTGTGAAGTGACGTCGGAAACCGCCGTAGACCACAATGAAGCACTTCAGTGAAGATACTGCTGGCGAAGAAGGTGAAAGTGTCAGGTAGAATCCAAGGGTGGATTCTTGACGAGGAGTACCTGCAAGCAGAGGGGACAGAGTTTATGCCACTCATGAGTGACCAGGTGGCACGGAAGACGAATGCCCACAAATGTCTGAGATGAAGGAGAGGTAGACGGTGCCCTTCAAGTTGCAGCTGTACGGACAAGGCGATGCTGAACAAGACCAGGAGCCATTCACAAGCTGTCCCATGTCGGATGTCGCAAACCCAGGGGTCAGTGTCCGGCAGTGGCACCAACAAGCCTTGGCAGCGGCAAACATTATAGTTGACGAAGAAGTTGCAGTGTCGGGACCAGCGAGGTACAAGTGACTCAACACAAGCTGTTAAGTTGGAGTAGGCCCCGTGCAAGCAGGGGAGCCCTCTGGTGCCCAAAAAAGACCCTAGAGATGACCCACGAGCTGGAAGGACGAGGCAAGATGGCAGTCGGTCAACCAGTCGAGTGAGCTGACTGCCCACTCCCTCCTGCCAAGACCCGCTCAGAAAGCAAATCTGGACACCGCTTTTTTTGCTGGAAGGAATCGGATTAAAGAACTAATGGACTAATGGAATAGACAGCTGTTTAATTATGGTCGGTGGCTCGTGTGGATGCTCTGGAGGTCTGGGCTGTGGCTCTGGGGAATACCGCTTCCCTGGCAACTGGCGTCTCGAGTTTCTTTCCAGCCAGCTGCCGCTCAGACTTCCTTGTTGGAACCCTCAGAGGTAGACGCAGCTATGCTGCCGAAGGCAAGCAGCAAGGGAGTCAGGGGGCGCGGTGTGCAGCCTGGAACGGACAGCGGTGGAAAGCCGGCTCCTTTTGGCCCCGCTGATGGAGGAGGTTTAACAGCTGCAAGTTGCCGGTCTCGAGCGGATGCTTTAGGTACCTGTGAGCAGCAGAAATCTGCTAAAAACTGAGGCGCGAATGGAGCCGCTATATGCGGTAAGCAGTCGGTACCTGCGATGTTCAAAGCTCAGACTGAGAGAGGCAAAGTGCCAGGCAGTCCCTCTGGCGACATTGATGCATCTCCCACCAGGAAAGGAAAGACCCTCGATCTTTCTATGCACATGGATACGGGTGCTCAGGCAATTCTGACTCAGGTTGGCAAGGTGAACGGAGCAGGGGTACCTACAAGAGGGGCCCTGATTCAGGAGAAAGACACTGCTGCAGAGAAATCTAGCGAGACTGTTGCTAATGAGATGCCAAATGTAGATTGCCTGGTCCAAACACAGCAATCCCAGTGCAATGTGGGAAATGGAGTTCTCCCATCAGATAATCTGGCAATCATGACGGGGGACACAGTTCACTATGGTAAAATGGATGTTCAGAGAGAGGGCAACGAATGTAATGGCAGAGAGAAGGATGTTACTGAAAATGTTTTCTCTCTGTCAGATCACTCGAATTCGTCTGAAGAGGATTGTCAGGACAAAGACTGGGCAGGTGAAGGGAGCGAGACTAGCAGCCTTCATTGGGAGGAAGACAGCGACAGATCTCTGCTCAATCCCGGTACAGTGAAGAAACTACCCATTCCCCTTATTTCAGCTAATAGGGTTGAGGGAGCTACCGGCAGTATGATATGGGATTACTCTTACTCTCCAAGTCTGGGGGAGACATTAAAAGAGGGAAAAGGAAAGGGAGAGCCATTGGCAGAGTCAGGCACCACACCCATTTGTACTGAGGAGATCACGCTCTCAACAATTCACCAAGTGATTATGGCTCACCAAGAGAAAACAAGGGCAGAGAGCCCTCGGACACAAGGTGCTTGCAGAAAATTGCAAAACTCTATTTGCAGAATTGCTAAAACCTGTGCTGACTTTGCCACGAGAATCAGCGAGGAAGAAAACAGGATTTCCCTTCTGGAAGATGAGTTAAGTTCACAGAAGAAGAAGACTGAATCAATGCAAGCCTTAAGAGATGATACTCTGCTGAAATTGACCGATCTTGAAAATCGCGCCAGACGGAACAATCTGCGAATTTTGGGCATTCTGGAAGGGAAGGAAGGATCTGATATTTGGCAGTTTGCGATTGATCTTTTTGGGGAGGCTTTTCCGGACTTGCCACAATGGGACTGGAAAACTTAGGTTCAATGAGCCCATCGCTTCCCTTTCAACCAGCGGAGAACAGGAGGACAATCTGATAACCAACCACGTGCTATTTTAATCTCGCTGAACAATTTTCTGGCCAGGGAATCTTTATATGACCTTGCCCGACCAGACCAGAAAAGGGCAGGGAAGGGTTGTGATTTTTTTGTCTGGCCTGATTTTTGTCAGAATACTGTGGAGAAACACTGGCTATTGCGTCAACTAATCCCGGAATTCCAAGCAAAAGGGGCTCAGGTTTTTCTTCTGAATCCGGCAAAATTGAAGGTGGTCGCTCAAGGGCATACCCAATACTTTCAATCGGAAATCCAGGCCAAAGAAATCCTATTGACTCTAAACTTGCCTTGAATTCGTTCGGCTAGAGCACTGTGGTTTCTGTTTAGATGACATCTGGGGGTCTTGAACTTTGACCTTTTAGGAATCCATTTCTTTTTTTTGTCTCCTCATGATCAATTCTTTTTTTTTTTTCTCTTGCATTTACGGCTGTCCAAAACCGCTTATTTTTTTATGTGTACTCATGTAGATTTTACAGGTCATGAGTTAGGGTCTGGCTCTTGGAGGGGTGGGGATGCCAGCTCAGCATCACCAGGCACAGTTGGTCCCCAAGCCTTATGTGGTGGGGGTAGAGGGGGCTTGGGGGGAGGGGAGGGCTTCCTGAGAGGGTGGGTCCGGGGTGGGTGGGCAGAGGGGGGTGAGGGAAAGGGGTGGGGCACACATGTTTCTATTTATCTTTATAGTTATGACAAAAATAGAAGTTCTGTTAGAAATCAATGTTTAGATAAGCTCTTCTCTTCTGCAATTTTGTTAGCCAAGCAGTTGGTGAAATGTTCTGTTACTATGGGATGTCAGTAGGAGCCTGGAGGTATGGCGGATAGGAATGAATTTATTAGAGTATGTACGCTAAATTGCTGCGGCTTGAATGATAGAAGAAAGAGGGGGGTACTTGCTAAACTTATCAGATACATGCAGGTAGAGGTATTATGCCTTCAGGAAACCCACATCTCCTGGAATAATCGGGGGTGGTTAAAAGATCTGGGCCTCTATTTATTGGCATGCACCCGGCAAGCCACTAACACCCGAGGGGTTGCCATAATGGCAAAGCATGGTATGTTAATGTGTTATTGGGTTAAGGAAGATCAATTTGGGAGATGGGTAATTTTAGAAGCAGTGATAAGGGGGACATCATTTAGGTTATGCTCTCTTTATGGGTCTAACCTAGATGACCCTACGAACTTGGATTTATTAAATATCGAACTTCCATTGCGGCCTCCCTTGATAGTCTTCTGTGGGGATTTTAATATTCATTTAGACGCCAGCTCTAATCTTTACGGTAATACTCCTTATTGCGGTAAGAAGGCTAAGTCCTTTAAGGTACCACAGGGTCTATGTCAAGAATGTGGGCTGGTCGATATCTGGCAAAACCAGAATCAAACCGGGGAAGGGTATACGTACTTTTCCGCCACCCACAAAAAATGTGTACGATTAGATTATTTTTTCTTGTCCAACCTAATAACAGGAAAGATTACGTGTGAGCTCTTTCCTAGACTGATATCGGATCACAATCCACTAGTAATCCAACTTCCAACTTGTAATTCGCCTCAAACAGTATCCAGCTGGACATTCGATAGAAAGCTATTACTCAACCATAAATATTGCACATACATGTCGAATTGGATTGCTGAGTTTTTCGGGAGGAATAAGGGCACAGCATCAGAGTTAATAGTTTGGAACACTTTTAAGGCCGCAGTGAGGGGGGAGACCCTGAGCTTTTCCTTATTTTAAAAGAGGAAGATAAAAGAGAAGATCAATGAGTGGGTAGGTCAGTTTAGGGAAGCAGAGGAAGAACTAATTCGTGTAAATGGTGACCAGCAGAAAATAGAGGAATGTCAAAGAAAGATTGCAGTTGTAAGAACCAAGATACATCAATATTACAGAGAGGACCTAGCTATTAAATACCAGCCGTATTGCGCTGATGTATATGACTTCAGGGAGAATACTGGTAGATTGCTAGCCAAGCACACACAGCAAAGAGCGGCCTTGAATAGAATCTGTCGAATAGAAGACTAAAGGGGGCAGAATCAGGATTTCCCAAGTAAGGTCTTGGAAGTTTTTCAGGAGAGTATTTTCTCAGTGACTATGATGCATCTCAGATAACACTAGAGCAGAATAATATGCTGGCTGCCCCGATATCACAGGAGGACATTGAATTAGCCATAACCTCGCTTGCAGCAGGTAAGGCTGCAGGCCCCTGACGCAATACCTCTGGATTTCTTTCGCACGTTTAGGAAGACTTTGTACTGCGAACTTGAATCTTTATTTTTAAGAGCACAGCAAGGCCAGACCCCTGATTTGTGGCGCAAAACAACTTTAGTTGTCTTTAGGAAAAAGGACAAGCCAGAACTCAGTCACTCATCTTATCGTTCTATTTCTTTAATCCGTGCAGACAGCAAGATTTATTCAAAAATAGTTGCATTGAGGCTGGGAAAGGTTATTGCTCCTTTATTTTCTATCCGTCAACATGGGTTAATTCTGGGCCGTGATACATCTGACCATGTTAAATGAGCAATAGCCTTGTTCGACTGGGCTCAGGCCGCCAAGATGCCCCTGGAGATGATACTGTTGGATGCAGAGAAGGCATTTGACTGGGTCTCCTGGGGGTTTCTTTGGCTGATGCTCAAGACCAAAGGGTTTCCACAGGATTTTATTACAGCAACACAGGCTTTGTATATCTCGCCTAAGATTAATGTTCGGATCTCAGGGCAGGAATCCAGCCAATTGTCTATTAGTAGAGGAACCCGACAAGGGTGTCCTTGTTCGCTGTTATTATTTTTAATCTATATCGATCCTTTACTTTGTAAGCTGGATGCCAATTCACGGATCGTGGGGGCGACGGTTAACGGGGTCTCGTACAAAACATTAGCCTATGCTGATGACGTCGCTATCTTCACAACTAATATAAGTACTGCGCTTCCAGCAGTGTATGACCTCGCAAAACAATTTGGTTTGGTCTCTGGCTATAAATTAAACCACGATAAAACTCAGGTTATACACTCAGACACCTCAAGACCGCAGGAGATCCCGACTGTATCAGTAGCAACCTATCTAGGCATTAAAATCACAGCGGCGGTCGAGCAGATACCCGAGTTGAACATACAGCCGATTATAAAGATTGCGGATCAAACACTCGCAAGACTAGATCACTTTCACTTCTCATTGCATGGACGCTGCAATATCATTAAAATGCTAATTTTTCCCAAATTTCTATATTTGTTCACGACAATCCCTTTACAGTTTCCAGCCTACTGTATTTCAAGCACTGAAAGAGTCTGTATTAGATTCTTATGGGGCTACCATAAAGCCAGAAGGGCAGCAAATTGGCTAATCCTTCCGAGATTGAGGGGGGCTGGGGACTACCCTCTTTAAGGCTGTACCATTGGGTCACATTACTACAGAAAATGGGGATATTGTTGGTTGAGGGCAAGGCCCTAGTCCCCGAGCCAGTCAGACCCACTATTTATGAAGCTCTACTAGGGGAGGACGTGCAACATTGTTTAAGCAGAGTAATTGAACCTAGCTATTATAAGAAAACAAAGTATTAAATTATGCAAGCTGCGTTCTCGACTTGGAAAAAAATGCGACCGCGATTTGGGATCTCACGTATCAATGCTTATACCCCTCTGTCCTCATCTGGGCTATTGCCGCCAATCTTTCAAGATTAGATAACCATGAATTGGGGGCTCTTGGAATTAAGGTACCGGGGGACTTGTATAGTGGGAGTCAAATTATGTCGTTTTCTGAATTGCAAGGTAAATATGGTCTCCCTACAACATATTTTTTAAAGTTCTTGCAGATTAGAAGCTTTTTGGTTAACCTTTTGGCACAGGCAAGGGCTAACTTCGGTAAAATACCGCTGGTGGGCATCATAGCAACTACGACTATGATAGGGATAATCTATCAAAACCTGACGTCTAGTCAACCTGACGATCTAGCCACTCAGAATGCTAGGTGGAATAGGAAACTCGAACAGGAAGGTACTGACCTGGAGGCTTCTTTGGAACTTGTAAATAAAATCTTACTAACTGGAAGTTTGAGAGCGCAACATTACATGTCAGTGTTCGATTTATATCACACCCCGGGCAAAATTGCCAAGTGGTCTGGGTCACGGGGGAACTCATGCAGTAGGTGTGGGGCACTGGCTGCGGACACGATTCACATGTTTTTTTCATGCTCTAAGCTTACTAAATATTTACAAGACGTTGAGGATTTTTTGGGCCAGATTCTAGGTAAGAGGATTTCAATAACTCCCGGTTTAGTGATCTTGGGGATAGATCAGTCTCAGGATATGGTGGGATGGTCCAGATCTGAAACAGGATTAGTCTTTCTTGCAATGTCCATTTTTAGAGCCAACAGCACACTACACTGGCTTTGTCCTGATCCTCCTACGTTCATAAATTGGAGGGCTAGGTTACTCGCCATATATAGTATGGAACTGGCAGTTTATAGGCTTAAAGGTCACAGGAGACAAGACATGGGTAAGAAGTTGGGGGCGCCAGTTACCAATTGGGTTGTTTGAATAATGTTATCATAGCACCATACTTTCCTCTTCGTTTGATAGATCATTGGTCTGTGTTCAGTTAATATTGAGTCTCTGCCTCGTTTAAACCGTCTTTGGCTTTTTTTCTTGTGATATTTAGTATTGGTTGTTAAGAGACAAGGCTGATATATGTTATATCATAACCAATGTCAATGAATTGAAAAAGAAAAAAAAGAGATAACCCACAAGCCAAAGGCACAGGAGTCACAAGAGGACCTTGATCAGCTCACCAATGAAGAAAGCCCACCATGCAGCTGAAGCGATGAGGGTGAAGATCTTGGCTACCGGAGTTGCTTGAGGTTGGAGCTTCTTGGAGTCCAAAGATCTCTGGAGGAGAGAGTCAACAAGCCTTGGCAACTATCAGTCAACAGGGTGCACAAGAATGCTGTTCCAGCAGTTCCGATGAGGGATACTGGCCTTAAACTCAGTATGAAGACACTGCAGGCCTTCGGGGAGTTACAGAAACACCACCTGTGTTGCTGAGCCTTTTGGAGTCCGTGGGAGCCCAGGATTAGCTGAACAGTCAGCTGTGTTGCTGTGCCTGCAGATGCAGGGGAGTGACTCCTTCACTCCAAGGGACATTCCATTGTGTGTGTTGGATGTCCATGGGCCTGGTAAAGAATATGTGGGGAACATGGACACAGATGTTGCCGAAGACCAGCAGGATGATGAGACCAGAGCAGGACAAGTCTTGCGCGGTGCAGCCTTGGTTCCCAAAGTGAAGCTCAGCGAAGTCCAGAGTGTACAGACGGTCGAAGTTGAAGTGGTATGTGGTCTGAATCTTGTCCCATGACTAATCGAGGGACCAGTCCACAGGTAAGCCTTTAAGTACCCTTGGGAAAGGGTTGGGACGGCTCAGGGGTCCCATCCAGAGGAGGGACTGGACAGTGGGGAGTATATTCCTACGTCCTTTGTCAAGTTTCGCGTCAGAGCGGGAGCCAATGGTTTGAACCAGAGTATGCAACGAGGGCACCAAATGTGTGCTTCAAGCAGTCTCAGTGGCACTGGCAAGAACCCCCACCCGTTCCCAATACACTAAACCCTGTCTGGGAGGTGGTCACACCTCCCTGTGACAGGATATCTTTTGTTCTGTCTTCCCCTGCTCGAGCTTGGCTCAGCAGCAGGAGGGCAGAAACGTCTCACTGGTCGGCGGAAGCCCTAGCATACTGTCCGTTTCAGGAAGACTGGTACCGGAGGCACTGAGGGACTACAGACAGAGCTTTACAGTGCATCAAATCATACCTCTCACACCGTTTATGGTGTGGGAGTCTGATTTCAACATGTTTTATTCCAAACATGACTGGGTTCATTACCGCCAGTTTAGAGTTGGTGATCACATAATGATGCATGGCCACTCTATATGTCTTAATGGCTGATACACTTAAACCCCGGGAGAATGGACTCAGAAGGTTTTAAGGGAGCTCTGCTCATGCAGGGACACCCTCACACAAAGGACCCAGCACCCTGCCTTCAGGATTGAAAGGCCGTCCTTAGGGGTGACTTATAGGTTTTAAGTGTAGTAACCTCAGATATAGGGAAACCTATATCTGTTGTAAGTGGTGCTATCACCAGCTTACAAAGGCTGCAATGGCAGGCATGGAGTCCCGATGTAAGTGGTCACTCATGGGTGGCGTAATACATGCTTCAGCCCATTGGAGACCCCAGGTGAACCTACGACCTGGGTACCTTAGTACTATACACTAGGGACCTACAAGGGTAACCCAGTAACCAATCTGGAGTGTACCTAAGTACTCATCATGTCCAATTTAGGGACAAATCACAGAGGCTGGTGTCCTGATTAGCAGGATCCCAGTCAGACTAGTCAGAAAAGCATAATGACACCAGCAAAAAGTGGGGGTGACCATGAAAGCAGATCTAACTTTCCCACCGAACAGCACAACAATTTAAGGAGATGAGACTAACCTTGCCCAGTTGAGTCTTCATTTTCTTAGTGGAAATATCTGGAGAGTCCGTCTGCATTGGCATGGTTACTCCCAGGGCTATGCTCCACTGAATACTCCATCCCCTGTAGCCATAAGAGGGGCTTATGGTCTGTCTGAAAAATGAAGTGAGTATGAAACAGGTATGGTCACAACTTCTTCAAGGCCCAGGCCACAGCAAAGGCCTCCCTCTCTAAAGCTGAACAACGTTTCTCCCTGGGCGTCAACCTTCCGCTTATGAAAGCTACTGGTTGGTCCTAGCCCTCTGCATTTAGTTGTGACAAAACAGCTCCTACCTCTATCTCAGATGCATCTGTCTAGACAATGAAGGTTTTGAAATATTCAAGACTTTCTAGAATGGGAGCAGTGCACATGGCCTGCTTCAGGTCATCAAATGCCTTTTGACAGCTAACTGTCCACTGAACTTCTTTGGCATTATTTTAGAGTTGAAATCATTAAGTGGAGTCACTACAGACCCATATCTCTTAACAAACCTTCGGTAGTACCCAGTCACGCACAAGAAAGCTCTGACCTGAGTCTGGGTAGTAAGAGCAACCCAGTCCATGATGGTCTGGTTTTGCTCTGCAATGGCTGGATTTGGTCTCCACCTAGCAAGTGAGCAAAGTATACAACCTTGCTCTACCCTATCTAGCACTTGGTGGCCTCTATGTTGAGGCCTGCCTTTTGCAGGGACTCGAGGACATTCCTGAGGTAGACCAGGTGATCCTCCCAGGTGGAGCTAAAGAAAGCAATATCATCTAGAAATGCTGCACTATATACTTCCAGACCTATGAGAACTTTGTTCACCAACCTCTGAAATGAAGCAGGTGCAGTTTTCAGACCAAAGGTCATCACAATAAATTGATAATGCCCACTGAGGGTTGAAAAATATGCCTTTGGCTTGGCATCTTCAGCTAGTCCGATTTGCCAGTAGCCAACCTTCAGGTAAAATGTACTTAGAAACTTGGCTGAAGCCAAAGTATCCATTCCCGTGGAATAGGATGGGCATCAGTCCTAGTGACTGCGTTTGGTGCCTTTGTAGTCCACACAAAACCTCATCTCTCTTTTTCCACCCTTGGTGTGAGGTTTTGGTACAAGGACCACTGGACTAGCCCAGGGGGTATCTGAAGGCTCAATAGCCCCCAATTCCAGCATCTTGGACCTCTGTCCTGATACAATCTCCGACATGGCCAGGCTGCCTGTAAATGTTGTTCTTTACTGGCAGACTGTCACCTGTGTCCACTTCATGGGTACACAAGGTGGTTTGACTGGGTGTCAGAGAAAAGAAAACAAGTTACTTACCTGTAACTTTGGTTCCCCAGTATTGGTAACTTTCATAGATTCCCATAGGTTGTATCATTCCCCGACGTCGGAATGGGAGCCTCGGTAAATATAAAATACCATAGCAGCAGGTACAAAAGAGAAAGAAAGGCCTAGGCCTCACCTCATTTTGTAGCATATCCACCTCTTTTTGTAAAAGAGACCAAAAACCTGCACCAACCACTCACATTAGCCTCACCCCATAGAACTCTCCTGAGAGAACCTCAGAGCCTCATATTTTCGTAGCCATTGTGCAACAGTAACCACATCTGCTGAAGGCTGAGCTTTTCCAGGAGAGGAGGGTGGGCGCATGGGAATCTATGAAAGTTACCAATACTGAGGAACCAAAGTTACAGGTAAGTAACTTGTTTTCTTGCCCCAGTATTCGAACTTTCATAGATTCCCATAGCTTGTATCAAAGTAGCTCGCAGTAAGCAATAAAAGCACATTTTGTGAAATAAATATCGAAATACCTCAGTATCCATACTTTCATAAGAAGTAAATAGACATTGAAACAGTAGTTAGTAAACATTATCAGATACAAAATGTGCAATAATTGGAAGGAGGGATAGAAGGGAAAGCTCACCGCTCATTGGAAGAGATTCCTCAGGACTGCTTGTCCGACCGCTGCCTCACTCCTTGTGGAAGAGTCCAAGCAGTAATGCTTTGTGAACATGTGGGCACTGCTCCATGTAGCTGCCCTACAAATGTCCTTGATAGGACTCCAGCGAAGAGAGCAGCAGAAGATGAAACTGATCTCATGGAGTGAGCTCGTACATGTCTTTCTAGCGGCTTACCCGCCGTTTGGTGACAATAGTGGATTGCACTTGAAATCCAACGTGAGATTCTTTGTTTTGAAAGGGGAAACCCTTTTCGAGGAGCACTATAAGAAACAAAGAGTTGTGAAAATTTCCTGAAATCCTTTGTGCGTTCAAGATAAAATTTCAGACATCTCTGGACATCCAAGGAATGCAGAGACCTTTCTGCTGGAGACGTAGGTCGAGGGAAAAAAGATTTCACAACTACAGGCTCGTTCGAATGCAAATCCGAAGGGACCTTTGGAATAAATTTCGGATATGTTCTTAGAATTAGAGTGTCGTTTTTGAACTGTAAAAAGGGTTCCATAATGGTGAGAGCTTGCAGTTCCCCAACCTTCCTAGCTGACGTCAAGGCTAAAAGGAGGGCCACCTTCCATGATAGAAACTTTAGATCCGCTCTGTGAATAGGCTCAATGGAGGTCTCATGACCAAGCTGAGTTGCCGCATTGGAGGCGGAGGCCGAACTGGAGGGAAAACCCTGAAAAGACCTTTCAGGAATTGTTTGACAATCCTAGCGGACCAGAGGCTGTCCGTCTGAATCTCGAGATAGCCGCTAGGAGTACCCTGATGGAGGAATGTGCCAGGCCCAACTTAGCCAGAGAGAGAATGTAAGGCAATATCTGATGAGGAGCAGCAAAGAACGAATGGAGGTTCTCTCGGTGGCACCATAAGCAGAAACGTTTCCATTTTGCGTGATAGGTCTTATTTGTACTCAGTGCGCGGGATTGAGATAACATTTCTTTACACTCCTGAGGGATATTTGAAATTTGGAATTCTCGGTGCTCAGGAGCCCCGCTGTCAACTGGAGACAGCTCGGATCTGGATGCAACACTTGGCCCTGGGACATTGTCAATAGAGATGAAATGTGATGTAGGTGAACCGGCTGATCGTGAGAGAGCAGGAGAAGCTCTTTGAACCAGAATTGGCGGGGCCACGCCGGTGCAATTAAAATCATTGTACAGGGTTCTGTCTTGAGTTTCCTGAGTAGCCTTGGAATCAGGGGAATTGGAGGAAAGGCGTAAACAAATGCGCCTGACCAGGCCATCCAAAGTGCATTCCCCAAAGAGCTGAGATGGTGATCCCTGCTTGCATAGAACTGGCATTTCCTGTTGTCTGGAGTAGCGAATAGCTCTATGGACGGAGTGCCCCAACGTGTGAAGACCCCGTCGAGAGTGTTCTGATCCAGTTCCCACTTGTGACAGACCGATTTCAGACGACTCAATGTATCCGCTGTCGTGTTGAGGGTACCTGGGAGATGTTCCGCTGAGAGAGAAATTCTTTGTAGAGTTGCCCATTTCCATATCTCCTGGGCCTCTTTTGACAGAATTTGCGATCTCGTTCCACCTTATTTGTTCACGTAATGCATGGCCATCGTGCTGTCCGTATGGACCAGCACGGTGGAATTCCGAATCCTCGGAAGGAAAGCCTGCAAAGCCAAACAAATTGCCCTGAGCTCCAGAAGATTGATGTGGAGAGTACGCTGTTCGGCGTCCAATGATCGCTCACTTGTAGGCCTTACAAAACAGCTCCACAGCCCTCCAGCAAGGCATCCAAGGTCAGAACCAAGGGATATGGAGCAATTTTGAAAGTGAGACCTTTCGAGATATTGTCTTTGATCGTCCACCAATTGGCTGCTTCACTCATGAGAGGAGTGACCATTATCTTGTCGTAGAATGCACCTTCTGCCTGGCGCCATTGAATGTCCAGCTGTTCCTGCAAAGGGCGCATACGCAGTCTGCAATGCGGAATTAAGGGTATGCAGGATGAATTCGATCCTAGGAGAGACTTGTATAGACGGACCGACAGGGATCGTCTTCTTTGCAATTGACGAGCGGAAAGAATCTGCCTTCTTTGTCTTTCCTCCGGTGGGAAAGCTTTGCAGCATCTCGTATCCAGATTGGGCCCTAGGAATCTGGCCGACCTGGATGGGAGTAGGACCGACATGTCCTTGTTGAGTTGAAGACCCAGATGATTAAAAAGTTGAATGCAACTTTTGACTGCTTTTGTAGTTGCTTGAGAAGATGGAGCTTTTATCAACCAATCGTCTAGATAGGGAAAAACATGTAGAGACTGCCTTCTGGGAAACGCTGCCACCGGCGCCAATACTTTTGTGAATATCCGCAGAGCGGATCTGAGCCCGAAAGGCAGGACTTTGAATTGAAAGTGGCTTTTGGCTACTGTGAAGTTTAAAAATTGTCTGTGAGCTGGGTGGATCGGAACGTGGAAGTATGTGTCCTCGAGATCAAGAGTCGCCATGTAGACTCCTGGATTGAGAAGGTGCAAAATATCGTGAAGGGATACCATACGAAACTACATTTTTATGAGATAGGTGTTGAGCTCCCTCAGGTCTAAAATTGGGTGCCATTTCTCCTCCGTCTTGCGAATCAGGAAAAACCTGGAATACAACCCTTCTCCTTGTTGAGATAGAGGTATTGGCTCTATCGCTCCTTTGATGAGCAGTTGATGAGCTTCGAGAAGTAGAAGATGCAGATGTTTTGATTCGGTGGCCGAGGGGCTCTGGAAGGTGGGAGGTGTTGAAACTCTAATGTGTGGCCAAACCGGATGATATTGAGTATCCACCGATCTGATGTAATGATCTTCCAGCTGCGGAGACAGTGTGATATCCTGCCCCCCACTGATGTTACCGGGGTGAAGGAACAGTAGACAGAGCCGAGAAGCCGCTATTGGCGCTTAGAGGAATCTCTCCCCTGATGCCCCTGTCGACCTCTTGAAGGTTAGCGAGAGAAAGACACCGCCTGTCCTTGGCGTTGAGAGTACTGAGGCTTGTATGATTGTGAAGATTGTGAATAGGAGGAGTAGCGTTGTTGGTATCCTCCTCTGTAGGAAGAAAAAACCCTTTCCTCTTGCCCCTCGGAAAGGCACTTTACGATATTGTAATGTGTCCAAGGACCTTGCCGTTTCTGTATCCTTCTTGATGTCTTGTAGGGCGTCATCTATATGCTTATCAAAAAGCATGTCTCCATCAAAAGGCAAAACCAAAATGTTATTTTGTACCTCAGGGTGAAACCAGGTAGCCCGAAGCCAGCCTTGTCACCTTAGGACAGTCGAACCTACCAAGGAGCGAAAAGCAGTTGTGGCAATGTCCATAGCACAGTCGATAATTTCTGTGGAAGATGGCTCCCACTCCTCAAGGATCTTCTTCGCATCGCCTTGGAACTGTCCGGCAGTTGATCCATAAATGGAGACAAATTGCATCACATTTGGCGATCATATTGTCCCAAAATTGCAAGTGCATTGGAGGCTAGAACCAGGAGGCTGGACATAGAGGAAAACCTCTTGCCCACATTGTCAAGGCGTCCCGCCTCCTTATCTGGTGGTGTGGTAAGGGGTGCTGATGGGTTCTTTGATTTTCTCTGAGCATCCTGAGAGATAACGGAGTCCGGCTTCGGTTGGCCAACCAGGCAAGCAGGACTATCATCAGGAGCCTTATATTTTTTCTCCAGTCGTGGTAGAACAGTGATAACGGTAGCTGGAGACTGCATCACCTTTATTCCTTCACTCCATACGTGCTCTATAATGGGGATAGAACGGACGGATTTCCTATAAGGCTCCTTGAAATCATATAGAAAACAGTCAGATTGTACTACCGAAATGGGAAGGCCAAACCTCTTTGAAGCTCTCTCCATAAGATTATGGAAACCTCCGATGTCTGCTGGAGCAGAATCTACAGGATCCGGTAATGGTGAAGCGGGATCTGGAATGATATATTCGTCCCATTCCCTATCCGGATTCGGGACATTTTCTACATTCTGTTCATCACCTGAGGAATCATCATCATCATCTTCCTGCCCTGTGATGATATTCTGCCGTTCCTCCAAAGGCTCCGGGTCTGGCGGTTGAGCCGTAGAAGTAGACGGAGGTGGCCGTGGTGGTGGTAGCAGTGGAGGCGGTTGCATGGATTCACAGGCTTGAGATGGAAATCTACTCCTATAATCCAACAACATGATCTGCAAGTCACTTATAAGAGTTGCCGTTGTTCTAAGTAATAATCATCAGAATCTGAAATCTGGTATTTCACCTGAAGCTGAGAAGGACTGTATGCATCACCATAAGGACTATCTTCCTCATCTGAGTATTCTTCGTCCAAAAGTAATGCAGGAGGTAATGGTGTCACCCTCCGCGGAGATGTAATTTCCGGTGTAATTTGGCGTCTTTTAATAGAGATTTTGACTTTTTGCACCGTCGACGGAGTCGTCGACGACGACGTCGTCAAAGGAATCGTCATCGAAAGCATTGCTGTCAGAGAAAGGATCGTCGACGACGATGGACAGGTCATCGATGGTACCCTCGACGAGCTCGACGTCAGTACCATCGTAGCCGTCGTCACTGACATCGTCGTCGTCGTCGACACCACTGTCGGCGTCATCGACGTTGAGGTTGTTAACATCGTCGACGACACTGTAACAGGAACCTGCATCGTCGACTAAGTCGTCGTCGAAGCTCGAAGCTGTCGTCGGCGAAGCTCTCAACGATGGGACCATCGATGGAGCTGAGATCGATGCCTGGTGAACTTTAGCTGCCGTCATCGACGTACCTGATGATGTCGTCGTAGATGAACAGGTTTTCTTCTCCGATTTTCGGAGGTACAGATGTAGGTTTCTTGAAAAGTTTCGCCTTCTGAGCAGAAAGTACCTCAGGGACAAGTCCCTCCATCTCCTTTACACCTCATGAGGAGATTTTTTGGGACTGGGCCTGTTAGACCTATCAGAGGTCTTTTGAGAGGGCTTAGTAGGAGGTTCAGTTGAAGTTGAAGGGGAAGACCTACCCTTCTTTTTAGACCTCCTTGAAGATGTAGCTGAGGAGGAATCATCGCTGTCACTTGAAATTACCTCTTTCCGTGACTTCATCTTCTGTAACCAGGCAAAAAGTCGTCCTTCCGTGTCTCTCAGGGTCTTGGTAGAGAAGGTCCTGCAGATTCCACAATCAGTGGCCTTGTGATTAGGGTACAAGCAATAAATACAATCCTTATGCTTGTCTTCAACATAACGCCTCTTTTTAGAACAAGTAGCAGAGGCCTTAAATAAAGCTTTCTTTTCTTTATCTGACATCCTGAAGAGAATATAGTTGAAATCCAAGAGTTGTAGAGAAATCTGAGCAGAGCTCAGTGGAGACTCCCTTAGCACAACGTGCGGTAGAAAATCTAAGGCTCCGAGGTTCTCTCAGGAGGGTTCTTTGGGGTGAGGCTAATCTGATTGGTTGTTGCAGGTTTTTTGTCTCTTTTACAAAAAGAGGTGGATATGCTACAAAATGAGGTGAGGCCTAGGCCTTTCTTTCTCTTTTGTACCTACTGCTATGGTATTTTTTATTTACTGAGGCTCCCATTCCGATGACGGGGAATGATACAAGCTATGGGAATCTATTAAAGTTCCAATACTGGGGCAACATACGGTTATACTGATTGAGGAGCTTCCTGCAATCAGCTTGCTGCTGGTCAGTGAGGCTGCCTGCCAAGGTTACTCCATGAACTGACCCATTAACAGGGGTTTGAGAGAGGAGATCGGGGAGAGGGTCCCTCTCTTCCTCCTGTCCCTCATCAGCTGCCATGAGCAAGCTCATGCTAGCCTTGACCACAAAATGTTTTAGGCTTTTCACATGAAGCACCCCGTGGGGACTTCTTAGAGTACCAACAAGTAGGTGACCTCACTTTTTTCATGGATGCTATGGGGGCAACTCAATTTGTCTTGGGGAGCTGCTGGGGCCACATGCTCCAACACCCACACTTTCTGGCCTGGCTGGTAAACAGTCAGTGCAAGCCTTTTGGTCATGCTAGGCTTTCCGAAGCTCTTTTCTGGCCTCAAGGTTTTTACTTGCCTTCTTCATGTACTCAGTCAGATGTTAAATCAGGCCAAGGACGTAGTTCACAATATCCTGTTTAGGAGGTTTGAGAGGTTGCTACAATCCCTCGTTAACTAGACAAAATTGACCCCTAACTGAATGTCCAAACAGAAGTCTAAATGGGCTGTAGCCAACCCTCTTCTGAGGAACCTCTCTGTAGGCAAAGAGAGGGCAAGGTAGGAAGACATCCCATTTTTGCCTGAGCTTTTCTGGGAATCCCATGATCATACCCTTAAGGGTCTTGTTGAACCTTTCAACAAGCCCAATGCACTATGGATGGTAGGGTATAATAAACGTATAGTTTATTCCACACTCTTTCCACATAGTAGTAATGTAACTAGACATGAAGTTGGTACCTCTGTCTGTTAAGGCCTCCTTAGGAGAGCCCACTCTGGAAAAGATTTCCAGGAGGGCCCTGACCTCTACAGGAGTTGTAGTGGTTCATAACTGTGCCCAGATGTAGTTGGAAGGTTGAAGGGACCAACAAGGTCAATCCCTACCCTCTCAAAGGGAACCACAACCATTAGAAGTAAAACTAAGAGGGCCTTTGTAGAGCCACCTGCCTTACCATTGGATTGGCACGTGACACAGGCGCAACAAAACGCCTTGGTGTCTTCTGACATATGGGGCAAGTGAAAATGAGGGACAATCCTTACTTTGCCCAAGGTGTCCTGCAAGGGGGATGTCATGTGCCAGGGAGAGAAGAAAACCCCTGCACGTCTGATGTATTACCAACCTCCTGGTGGCACCAGGCTTGGGGTCTCTGAATACAGAAGCCTATGTTCCCAATTGATTCTATATGATCCACTGATATTCCCTGATTCCTCAGCAGCAGCTTGCTCTCTGAGGGGTTCAAGAGAGGGGCAGGATTGCTGCTCTAAACTCAATCTGCCCTGGAAGGGCCCCCTACCCCCAAAACTCTTGCTGGTCAGGGCCAAGTACCTCTGGGACAGTTCCTTCACAGAGACGGAGATCATCTCATCAGGAGACTCATCCTCACTGGGAGTTTGGGAGGAGGATAATTCCTTACCCTTCCTGCTACTTCTCTTTGGGGCAACCTGGTCCATTTTTATAGGATCCAGTGCTCCCTCAGTGCTGAGCTGTTTAGCCTAGCCTTGGTTACAGCAAAGATACTGGCAGAAATGCCCATAATTTCTGCATGAGTCCTGAAGTCTACTTCAGACCAGGCTGAATTTTCTACATCATTGTCCAACAGATAATCTACAGGTAGATGTGGAGATACCACAACTCTCTCGGGTCGAGTTATCCCTCCCCAGCTGAGAACACAACTGCCAAGGAATGATCAGTCCTAGCATTGCTAACATTGGTCACTTGGTACATTTGTCCAAGTATTATTTGTTAAAGTGAAACCTGTTTCTCTGTCACCATGGTGACACTGCCTCATTGGTCCCTGAAAAGCTATTACTTCCTTTCCATTTATCAAAGGCTGTTGCCTGTACTTGCCCACATTAGTGAGACTTACCAGTAAGGTGTCAGCATCAATGCCACCACTACAGACAAGAACAACCTACGCTGGAGTTCTGACTAGGCC
Organism: Lissotriton helveticus; assembly: GCF_964261635.1. NCBI lineage: Eukaryota > Metazoa > Chordata > Amphibia > Caudata > Salamandridae > Lissotriton > Lissotriton helveticus. The sequence continues at coordinate 1,398,572,880 of NC_136059.1, read as the reverse complement.
AGAGCCCACCTCAGAATGCAAGGTTAACCCAACTAATCACTTGGTTGTTGTACTACTACTTGCATTGGTACTAGGGGAAGCAGTTGCCTTAGGGGCAGTGGTAGTAGGTTCTTTGGCTTTTAGACAATCAGCACCTCTTGTCCAATGGGTCTTTGCTTTACTCAAATAACACTAAGGTTTCTTTTTACCCTTCTTGGAATTTTGGAACGCCCCCCAGATGCAGGTTTTTGAGGACCTTGAGAAGACTCCTTTTAACTTTATCCTTGTCCTCATCTTTAACCTGCGATATAGAGGAATCTTGCTTCTTCTGGTCACCTCCATTACCATGGTTTTTCTGCTTAACCCTGGTGCAGACCAATTTGTCTGCCTTCTTTCCGAATTCTTGGGGAGAGGTCAGATAAGAGTCCACTAGGTACTGCTCCAAAAGATTGTTCTGACAGTTATTAAGGATGTGCTCCCTCATTATCAAATTGTATAATCCTTCATAGTCATGTACCTTGCTTGCAGGAAGCCAGCCTTCCAGAACCTTAATAGCACTATCAATGAAATCTACCCATTATATGTGCCTAATGCTACTGATGATTTTTAAATTATTCCACACCTAAATTAGTTGGTAAAACAATGCAGGCTTGGATCCCAACCATTGCCCACCAATGTGAGCGGCTGACTGTAGGAAGGTAGGATCAGTCTGCATGGTTAGCCCCACTTTTTGCCTGGTGTTAAGCTGTTTCTGCCTAGTCTGACTGGGAACCTGCTAATTAGGGCCCCCATCTCTGTGCTTTCTCCCTTAAATTGACTATGGTGAGCACTTAGGTACATCCAAGATAGGCTACTGGTGTACCATTTTAAGTCCCTAGTAAATGGTAATGAGGTACCCAGTGCATAGGTACACCAGGGGTCCCCATTATGCCACCCATGGGAAAGCACTCAAACTGTAACCACAGACCTGCCTTGCAGCCTGTGTAAGCTGGTGCTAGCACCACTTACGACAAATATTAGTTTCCCTATATCTGGGTCACTGCACTTAAAACCTATAAGCCACCCCTAAAGCAGGCCTTTCACTCCTGAACGCAGGGTGCTCGGTTCTAAGTGTGAGGGTGCCCCTGCATGAGCAGGACACCCCTACAAACTTCAGAGTCCATTCTCCCCGGTGGGAAGTGCATCATCCATTGAAATATATAAAGTGGCTATGCATCATTACGTGATGGTGTACTCTAAACTGGCGGTAACGAACCCTGCTATGGTTGGTATCAAACATGTTGAAATCATACCCCCACACTGTAAACAGTGTGGGAGGTATGATTCCATGTACTGAAGAGCTACTCCAGGAGGCCCTCAGTCTTCTAGATCCGGACAGCACAACATGGCTGCTGCCGAACAGAGACACGACTCTGCCATCCTGCTGTTGAGCCAGGCTGGAGCAGGGGAAGGCAGGACAATAGGGATCCTGTCACAGGGAGGTGTGACCACCTCCCAGACACGTATTAGAGGATTGGGGCAGGGTAGGAGCGCTTGCCACTGCCATTAAGTCTGCTTGGGGGCACATTTGGTACCCTCCTTGTATAGTCTAGTTCAAACCAGCTGAGGGAGCCATTGGCCTCTGGCACGAACTGGACAAAGGACATAGGAGTAACGTCCCCACTGTCTGACTGCTCCCCTTGGGAGGGAACCCTGAAATGTCCCAATCATTTGCTTAGGGTACTTAAGGGCTTACCTGTGGGTTGGTCACTAAATTCGTCTTGGGACAAGATTCAATTCAAGACACCACTTCATCTTCGACCGTCTGGGCACTCTGGACTTCGCTGGACCTTGCTCTGGGCTCTGAGACTGCAACTGGAAATACTCCTGCTGCCCCCAGCCAGTGTCCAACTTTTTGGCGGCAAGACAGATGGAAAAACTAGTGAGAATAGGAGGTGTGCCCACTCTCAGCCAATGCCATCAATTAGGTGCCCTAAGCTGAAATGAACCCCCTGGTTCAAATTCCTCCATCTTGTTTTTAGAGGAAATAGTATTCTAGGTTCAGGGTATGTTCACTTCACCAAGGAAGTGGTCAAATAGAGGGTGTAGATACCCTAAAGGTAGGTAGATCATTGGCTACTACCATCACTCCCCTATAACGCCCCTTAATTCAGTATTCAGTATTCAGGATCTGAATCCATGAACTCAGATCCTGACGACCTAAGAAGAAACGGACACCAAAGAGCCGCAAAAGCAGAGAAGACTGAAGAGAGCCCTTGACTTGGCACCAGCCCCGCCAACAACTGTGCCAAAGTCTACTCGTCCTGCAGTCAAGCACCCTCCAAAACCCTGGGAGGACTGCCTTCCTTCGACAAAGTCCAAGACCTCCCGAGAACAGCGGACATGTTCAAAAGAAACAACCTCCAAGCAAGGACTCTGTGACTTGAAGAACCGTGAAATCCAACACCTGGTTCAACCTCTGCATCTCCAGCCCGAGTTGAAGTGGCCCACTGGTACCAACAAGGTTCCCCAGTGCTCCATAGTCCAAGTCTGTCATGGACTGACCCTCTTGTACTCCCCAACGTCACCTGCAGCCTTCGCAGAGAGTGCTCCTCAACTGCGACCTGCTCAGGTTAGCCGTCTCGAACATCTAAAGACACTCCTGCCCCCGTCGGCTCTGGGCCTTGGTAAAGTGGTCTAAAGGTGTTCCTACATCCCGAGCATTGCAACTTACCTCTCCAACTGTTGGTTTCCTGCGACAGCCTCCTGGCCTGTGCCTGCAGCCCTTTTCTGATTTGACCTTTCACCATTGATTTGTATTGGGCACCCGATGCAGTGTTTACACCCTGCACCCGGCAGCTCCTGTGCCACTGGTGGTGCACTGTTGGTGCTGCTTTGGACCTTGCCCAGTGCTTGCCTCCATCCCCGGAGACTGGTCTCCCAAGCTGCTGTTACTTGTAAGCAGCCTCTGTCCCATTTCACCATTCTCCAATGATTTGTATTGGGCATCCAATGCTGTATTTGCACCTTGCACTCAGCTGCCCCTGTGCTGCTGGTGGTGCACTGTTGGTGCTGTTGTGAACCTTGCCCAGTGCTTGCCTTAACTCCCGAAGACTCGATCTGTAAGTCATTGTTACCTACCGGTATGCTGAGTTATTTCTTATTCCCACATTGCCGGGCTCAAGCATTGCACTGTGTCTACTTTTTGTATTAAGAAATATTTCAATTGAAAATGTTTTTACCTGAAGCGTTCTTTGGTTCTATGAAATAAATATAAGCAAGTATTGTTTTTATAAACTGGTCTTGGAATTTATTAATTGAGTGTGTGTCTCATTTATTGCCTCTGTGATAACAACAAATGCTTAGCACTACCCGCTGATAAGCCTAACCGGTCGCTCACACTACCACAAAAGAGAGCATTAGTATTATCTAGTTTATCTTTTATAAAGCTTGATCCACTGGACTCTTCGCACACTATTCCTCTTTTGGCATAGTAGATAAAGAGCCAGAGTCCTACAACCATGTATAAAGGAGAGAGCAGGCACTTTAGCACTGGTTAGAGTCCTAAGGCAGGCAGAAACAAGTTAATCAAAAAAGGGAGTAAGGCAAAAGGTTTGGGGGAAGACTGACAGGTCTAACATGACCTATAATGTCACAGTAGAAAATTAAAGCATGGCATCTAAAATTGAAGAAACGCCACACAGGCATGCGCAACCGCCATATGTAAATAACAATCAACAGTTTAACTGGCGATACAGCATTTTTCATTCAAAAACAAACTAAAAATAGATATTTACCTAAAATATTCTTTCGTTTCTTTTCCAGTTTGGATTCAATGATTTCTTGTGTCCTTGCAGAAGTTGTCTGAGCAGAGAAATTTATGTAAACAGGAACATAGGACGCTTCTTCCTGTATTCTGTTAAGAAGTCCTCGAGCAACGACAGACTGATTAACATGTAAAATGCAAAAATGAAAAACATTATTACTCCTGATGAAAATACATAAGGAATTACATACACACAAAGTATTACATCCCACAGCGGTTGCTATATGAAGTCAGAGACAAGGGACAGGGACCTGACTTTTAGGTAGGAGTGGGGAATTACTGTGATATATGTTTTTTTCACCCTTTCCTTGATGTGTTAGTTTGGAGACTTCAAAGTGTTTTTTTCAACTTCAAAAATGTAATTGACAACATATTGACTAAGATAATGTACCAACAGTGACAGCTGCAAGTTGATAATGTGTGTTTCTATCTTGTTTTCTCTGTATTTTATGTAACAATCAAAGGATTTTCTTAAAGTGTAAACATCCATTTAAAGGTAGCTGCAGCGGATGCAGGGATCCACTGCAGCTATATTGGAATAAATGTTCTTATAGTTTAAGAAAGTTAATTCAAAGATACCACCATGAATGCACTTACATCTCCACTGGCCATATTCATATTTGAAAGAACTTGCTAAAACGTATAAGAAAATGTCTTCAAAGATCCAAGCTACACCTACCTGCAAATGTGCATACGTAGGTGGGCATCTTGGAATGGTTAAAAAAATGTAAAATGGCAGTCAGCTCATATAGTACCAGGCAGTGCTCTAGGTGGCACTTGGAATGCAGGGGGGTGGGTAGCAAGGGTTGTGGGGGAGAGTAAATGCACTGTCTAACATTAGCTGCGGAAGGATACATGCCATCCCATCAAAACACAGTGAGATTGAAATTCTTCTTGAGCAGGACATACACAAAAATAGGGAGAAAACCATCAAATCAGGAGCAGGGAAGTCAGATGAAGAAAAGCTATCAAAACATGAGTAAGGAGCTGACCCAAAGTTATTACCCCGGTTAGTATCCATAAGTTTTCTCAAGTTTCCTCCCCATTATGTTGGTCATGCTCCAAGGATCTTGGTACTCTTAAACACCAACTATACGACTGTTCCCATGTTTTATCATTTTGGACTGAAGTATGGAATATCTGCATGCCAATGTTTTCGTTCTCCTCCCCACTATCTCTACTGAATGTGTTTTTAGGTTCCTTATCTGATGATATTGATATTGTATCTTCTTCTGCTAAGTTATTAGACCTGTTTATTGCTCTTGCTTTTAAAGTTATTTTATCGTGTTGGAAGGATAACTCTAAGCTTTCTGTCCACACTTGGTGGAACTTTATCTGTGATGAACACAGAATATCTATTGCATCCTCCACCTCTGTCCCTCTCAAAATTAAATCTGATCTACTCTGGCTGCCCTTCACCTCATATCGTTCTTCCAATCCTCCTCCCTTATTGCGTGCTATTAATCCCACGTAGTAAATCTTACTCCTCTCTTTCTTTTCTCATTTTCCTTTTTATTCTTTTCCTTTTTATTCTTCTCCTTCTTTCTTTTCTTTTCTCTTCCTCTCTCTTTATCTTCTTTTTCATTATTCTCTTTCCCCTCCTTCTCAAGCACTTCTTTATGATTATTTATGTCATTTAAATTCTATTTTACATTGTACTTTTTCCTAATTATTTATGACATGTCTTTTGTATTACTTTTCAAATGATTATTAAAAATGTCCTAAACAAAAAAAAAAAAAAAAACATGAGTAAGGAGCTGACCCAAAGCTCACTTTGCATAAGATTGTTTCCAATGTATCTTACTCAAAACACAGCTAAAGAGCCTTTTAGGCTAAACCAAAAAAGCTTATTTCTTTGGGCTGATTTACATTTTAGGATTCCAAGATATTCAGGCCTGTCAGAAAATATTTTAAAGTAATTTGCTCTACTGTAAAAGCATCCCTTCTTTAAACAAAACTGGCATTGTGTGTTCTTGGTTGCATCTGCTTTTTAAACCCACTTACCCCCTCACTCACTGCGCTCTGAAAAACTGCATTTTCGCCGCTTTTAGTAGGCTTGGAACGCTGTTACAGCGCCCCAATCAGCCCACAGGCCACGCTCCCTTCGGAGGCCACGCCCACCGCCCTCTCGCCCCCCTCCTATAAAGATGTGCCTCCTTCGGAAGCGCAGCGGACGAGCGCAGCGGGCGCGACGTTTGCGCGCCGAAGGCGCGCCTAAGGAAAGCCCGTCTGCGCCCGTCCGCGACCGACCGAGACTAGAGGCTGGTCACTCTGCTTCTCTCATTAAATATTCTCGCTTGCAGTTGGCCGATCTCCAAGGCAAGTGGCCATTAGCTGGCATTACTTTAGCCCGAATCACCAGGCTTGGCCTTCTTACTCCTCATGCCCTTTCCCATACTCGTCCCTCACCCTTGCCTCGGACTGGTCGCCCTTTGGTCCCGCCTCTCACGGGCTCGTCCCCTACAGTACTATCTGCAATGTATCTTAATACCAGATCGGCTGTTAAACATCAGCTCGACCTCTTTACATTACTGGAGTCCCATAAACCCGATCTGTTATTTCTTACTGAGACTTGGTTCTCGGACAGCTCTCTTCCCTCACTACTGGCAATTCTCCCCCCTTCTTATTATGCTCTCCGAGCGGATCGCTCCTCTGGAAAGCCAGGTGGAGGGGTTGCCCTGATTGCCCGCAAAGAACTCACGTTCCAACCCTTAGCCTTTTCCTCCTTGGGTTCTTCAGATTGTTTAGTCGTTCGCTCACTTTCCCTGACCCCCCCGCTCACGTGTGTTCTTATTTACCGACCCCCGTCTCCCCCGCATTCGTTTCTTCCTAGCTTTCAAGATCTGATGGCCACCTTGACAGTCAACCACTCCTCTATCGTTGTCCTTGGGGATTTCAATTTTTGGCCATCTGACCCCGCGGAGTGTGTCTCCTCCAAGGAGTTCTCTGATTCACTTCGTTCTTTCAACCTCACTTCGGCAGTTCACGCCCCTACTCACACGTTAGGACATATCCTTGACCAAATTTGGTACCGAGATTGCCCGGTCAACTCATTATCCATTTCTCCCTGTGCTTGGTCCGACCACTTTCTGATTACTTTTTCTTTATCCCTCTATTCTCCCTCTAAGCCCCCCCCCCGCTAAAAACATCTGGGCGCGATCATGGAACCGCATAGACGCAGCGGCCCTGTCCGTCACACTATCCTTGTCCAGCCCCGATCTCTCAGGGTTGCCATCCTTTGAACAAGCGAAATCTATCAATGGCTGGCTGCGGGCGGGCTGTGACTCAGTCGCCCCTCTTAAGCGCATTTCATCTAAGCGCCCCAAAGACGCTAACCGCTGGTTTTCCGAGGATTTGAAGACTCAAAAACTCAATCTCCGCCAAGCGGAACGCCTCTGGCGGCGGGACTACTGTCCTACCTTAAAAAAACAATATATCACTTCCTTAGCCCAATACAAGAAATCTATTTTGGAAACTAAGAAGGCTTATTTTTCATCTAAAATTCAGCTTGCAGAGAATCGGTCCAGAGAAATATTTTCCATCGTTCAGGATCTTGCCTATTCTGATAGAGCTTCACTTAAACCGTCTCCTTCGCAATTACTCTGAGATTCTCTCAACTCCTTCTTTCTCGACAAAATCAGCACGATCAAAGCTAAGATCCCCCTCCATCCCCCTCCTTCACCAACCCCTCCTGTCCTCCAGTCGCTGCACGTCTCGACTCGATTCCCCTCCTTACGACTGAGTCTCTTTTCTCCATTCTTCCGCTGGTCAAGTCCGGCTCCCCTCTGGATCCCTGTCCCACTTATATCCTGAAACAGATATATTCCTCCTGCCCCTCACCGCCCCTTACATTTCTCAACAGTTCGTTATCCCAGGGCATTGTCACTCCATCACTCAAATCGGTGGTGGTTGTTCCGATTTTAAAAAAACCTGGTGCAGACTCTTCTGACCCAGCCAACTACCGTCCGATCTCCCTCCTGCCTTTCTTGGCAAAGGTACTAGAACGCCATGTTGTTAGTACTCTGAGTACATTTGTGGAAAGGAACAGCGTCTTGGCTCCTAGGCAGGCTGGATTCCGCCCGGCACACTCCACTGAGTCAGTGATAATATCTGTCTTGGACAACCTCCGGGAGGGCATGGATACCAGTCAGCCCCAGGCCCTGGTCCTTCTCGATCTCTCCGCCGCGTTCGACACGGTTGACCACGCCATCTTACTTTCACGTGTCGAGGCGGCGGGAATCGGAGGGACGGCCCTGCTGTGGCTATCCTCCTTCTAGAGCGGCCGCACTCAAGCAGTTCGCCTGGGTGAGTTTTCAGCTGACTTCCGCCCAGTCCAGTGTGGGGTCCCCCAAGGTTCCTCTTTGTCCCCTCTGCTATTCAACCTCTACATTGCCCCCCTCATTTTTGCTTTACAGCAGCTGGAGGTCTCTGTCTACAATTACGCAGATGATCTCCAGCTCATCTTTTCTCTCTCTTCCTCCCCCAGCTCAATCTCTAATTTTCAGTCTATCATGACTTTTATCCAGGACTGGATGAACCTCAACCACCTGAAACTCAATCCCGATAAAACGGAATTGGTGTTGACGGGTGGTTGTTCCAGTCCTTGGTCTTCTTCTTTCTGGCCCCCTTCTTTAGGTTCCCCACCTACTCCCGTTCCCACTGTTAAGACCCTTGGGTTCAAACTCAATAATCAACTCTCCCTCCATTCTCAAGTTAGCGCGGTCGTCTCCTCTGCCTTTCTCGCCCTCCGGACTATCCGCAAAGTCTCCTGGTTTTTTTCTCCATCCGCCCTCAAATTAATACTTCTGGACATGGTGACGTCCCGCCTGGACTATGGTAATGCCCTCTATCATGGCATGCCAGCGTACCTCGTGAGGCGCCTCCAATTGGTCCAAAACCAGGCGGCCCGTCTGGTATTCAATCTTCCCAAATCACAACATGTCACCCCCCTTCTCAAATCTTTACACTGGCTCCCTGTCCAGCAACGTGCCCTATTCAAGCTTGGCTGCATCATTTTCAAAGCCCGTTCCGGCCTTGCTCCATCTTTCATCAGCACGGCTATCCAGACTATTCCCCCTCTAGAGAATTATGCTCTGCTACTCATCTACTTCTTACTGTTCCTCGTTTCAAACGGAAAAAATGGGGAGGCTCCAAATTTTCTACCACGGCCCCGGCCTTTTGGAACTCTCTCCCTTTTCATTTAAGATCCTGTTCTCAGTACCCTCTGTTTCGCAAAAATCTCAAAACCTTTCTTTTTTTCCCGAGCTTTCCCTTCTTAACCTCCCTTCGTCCCTCAGTTTCTCTGCCCCTCGAGTAGTAGTATCACATAGCGCCAAGAAACCGCCTGGTGTACGCGCGCTCTAGAAATATTTTTAAACTCAAACTCATGAAATTTTTCAGATTCATTTTCTAACTTGAGCTCAGTAACATACTGAAATAAATAAAGACACACATTGGTAAAGCCAGTAGATCTGGCACTGGCTAGTTTGTAGCCTTTGCGAACACTTTTTTTAAATTAATGTTTCTGTATAGCAAGTTACTTACCATCTGTAACACCTTATCTGAAGAGACTATATCTAGACGCAGATTCCTTAGAATAATCCCCAGGCATCAGACTGATTCCGGATTTATTTGCGTGAGCAGTACCCCTGCGTGCCAGTAGGTACCGTCGTTCAGCTCTGCGTGGCATCGTCAGGGTCGTCCGCGCAAAAGAGACATGCACAGTGCATATATAGCACGCTGATGCCAGTTTCTTTTCTAGACTTGCTACGCCAGGAGCGCAGAGCCATGAAGAACACTTGCCTACATGAAATGGGGTGACTACCTTCGGTAAGAAGGATGCTCAAGTCTAAAGTACCAGTTTGTCTGGGTAAAAGGAAATGTACAGAGGCAGAGATAACAGCACCTGCACTTCACTGACCCTCCAGGCAGATGTAATTGCCACCAAACAGGCTGTCTTGATGGTGCAGAGTCTAACAGGGCAGTAATGAAGCATCTCAAAGTGAGCACACATCAGAAAAGTAATAACCAATTGAGGTACCATTGAGGCATAATGAAGAGAGCTGGAGGAAAAATGTGCTGAAGAGCTCTAAGGAACCTATGTACAATAGGGGACTTAAAAAGGGAAGGTTGATTTGGCAGCTTCAGAAAAGCAGAGATATCAGACAAATAACCCTTTAGCATGCCCAATGCTGTGCCCTGCTGGGCCAGTGTAAGGATAAACAAAAGAACTTGGGAAAGGGATGCAGATAAAGGGTCAACTTGTTTGTACACAATGTCACCAATTTGCTCCACGGCTGGAGTATACAGTCTTGAATGAGGGAAGCCTTGCTGCCAAGATAACATTGCAGACTTCTGGGTGAAGGTCAAAAGCTCTTAACTGTTGCTGCTCAATTTCAACACATGAAGGCAGGGCATTGATAGGTTCAGGTGGAAAACACTCCCTCTGCAACAGAAGATCCTCCCAAAGGGGCAGCCTGATTGGAGGACCGATGGCCATGCTCAACAGCTCGGGATATCAGACTCTCTGATCCCAGTCCGGAGCCACAATGATGACTTGGGCCCAGTTGTTCCTTATCTTCTTGAGAATTCTGGGCAGGAATGGTATTGGTGGAAAGTTGTACAAGAAGACGGAGATTTACTCCAGAAAAAAACAATCCTTATCGAGAGCTGCATTGGAAACTCCTGAATGCAGAACTGTTGACATTGCACATTCTCAGCAACGACGAACAGATCTAACAAAGGCTCTCCCACTGCTGAAAGAGACCTTACACCACCTCTGGTTGAAGATGCCACTCTTGATCCGCTAGATATATTGGGCTCACTTTATGCGCTCTGGTATTCAGAGACCCTGCCAGGTGTTGAACCACCAGGAAAATTCCCTAATGTTCCAGTCATGTCCAGAGATGCAGGGCCTCTTGACAGAGGGTCCACGGCCCCACCCTGTTTGTTGCAGTACCCCATGGTAGTGGTGTTGTCCATAAACACCTACATTAGCCTTCCCTTGATGGAGGGCAGAAAAGCTTTTAATCACAACAAAAAGGGAGATACCCACCTAGAATCCAATCGGGATAGGGTGAAATATTGCAAAGAATAAAACGTCTCTACACGGACATCCAATGATCCTAGCCCAACTATGGTTTGTATTGTTAGGCACCGTCTACAAACTCCTATCCACCCACAATGTTACACAAAAAGTCATTATAAACAAAGGTACGTCAGTAGAGCACAGTAAAGAAACCTAACAAAATAAAATAGTTTTAACAAAAACATGTTGTTTTTATTCTAATCACAATAAAAAGAGGGATTAACCTCCACAATTTAAAACCAATATACAATCCATATACATAAAAAAGAAAACAGTAAGTCGACGCGGCGTTTCAGTGACGTTTTCGATGTGTCACCTTCTTCAGGACAGTTTTGTATACAATAAAAGAATAGATTATTTACAGGCTCAATGATAAACGGACGTACAGATTATAAAGCAGCATTTTCTGACTATGCACTAAATGCAAATTCAATGCAAATTAATTAACAAATGATAAAAACCCTCTTTTTTAAGACAATTAACACATTGTATTTGATAAAAAACCACCCACATATTACATATCAAACAAGTCATTGTTCCTGTTTTCATACAACTTAATTACATGACACATTTCTTAAAAATAGAAAACTAGCAATCAGGCTTCGCTAGAAAAGTATAAACAACATACCTCTAGCCATTTAGTAAGGACTAGTTTTCACACTTTGAAAGTTTAAAAAGGAGTCCGCAATATGGTTTACCCTGGTGCTTTTAAATTGTGGAGGTTAATCCCTCTTTTTATTGTGATTAGAATAAAAACAACATGTTTTTTTTAACTGTTTTATTTTGTTGGGTTGCTTTACTGTGCTCTACTGACGTACCTTTGTTTATGATGACCTTTTGTGTAACATTGTGGGTGGATAGGAGTTTGTAGACGGTGCCTAACAATACAATCCATAGTTGGACCAGGATCATTGGATGTCCGTGTAGGGACGTTTTATTCTTTGCAAGAAAAGCTTTTAATGCCAGGGAAATCGCTCTGAGCACCAACAGGTTAATATAGAGTCCGAATTCTGTCAGACACCTTTGATCTCCACCTTTCCTAGATGGCTACCCGCGACCAGAAGTGACACATCTGTCACTAACATAAAATCTGGTTAGAGAAGGGCAAGGGATTTGCTGTTGTCCAAAACGCGGTTTGTCAGCCATCACTGCAGATTTTTAGAAGTACCCTCTGAGATCTGGACCATGGTAGAGAGATTCCCATGATGCGACGCCCACTAAAACATAAGGTCCTACTGCAGAGCCAGCATGTGCCAAAGGGCATGCATCACAAGCAGGGTGTAGGAGGCCATGAGGCCTAGCACCCTCAGAGTCAGTCTTACTGAAATCCAGGGTAGAGGCTGAAACATTGGCATCATAGCCTGAAAATCCTGTGCTCGCTGCTCAGGAGGATAAGCCCAAAACTGCATAGTGCCCAGAACATCTCAAATGAAAGGAAGCATCTGAGAAGGATTCAGGTCTGACTTTGGCACAATGATAATGAACCCAGCAGCTACAGGAGGTTTGCAGTAACCTGGAGGAGGAAGACCACCACCTGGGGAAAGCCAGCCTTCAGCTGCCAGTCGTGGAGATAAGGGAAGACATGGAATCCATGTACTCCGCAGATGAGCTGCATGCACTACCATCACCTTGATAAACACCCAAGGAACAATGAGAAGGCCATAAGGGAGCACAAGAAACTAAACAGGCCTGTGGCCTACCGCAAACCGCAGATAATGTCTGTGGGCTGGCAGGATAGTATTGTGAAGTATACATCCTGCAAGTCCAACAATACCATCCAGTCTCCAGGGTCCAGGGCAGACAGGACTTGAACGCTCGTGAGCATTTTGAATTTCTCCTTTTTCTGGAAGAAATTGTGAGGGCACAAGTCTACAACAGGAAGAAGGTCTCCATCCTTTTTTGGGTACCAGAAAGTAGCAGGGAAAAAAAAAACTACTTCTGATCTCCGCACTCTCTCTATGGCTCCCCTGGACAAGAGAGTTTGAACTTTCTGGTGGGGTAATGAGAAGTTGTCCTCCATCAGCCGGTTGCAAGTAGGTGGCATGGGTAGAGGGGTAGACCAAAAGAGGGGGAATAGCCCCTTTGGACAATCTGGAGAACCCAGCAGTCAGATGTTATTGACTTCCAGTGGTGCAGGTGATGGCATATCCTTTCTCCACTGGGTGCCTATGATGGCTAGAAGCCACAGTAAAGGTTTTTGGAGGCTACAGCTGCCGGGGGATGGTGGACAGGTCTGACCTCTAGCTAGTTGACCCAGCAGACCTGTGGGTGACGTGTCCTAGGCCACTGGATGACTGGGAAGTCTGCTGGTCGTGGTTGGAGATGCAGATGGAAACCCCTTCCGTGGCTGCTAAAAGAGCAGAAGCAGGACAGTGGTTGGCAAAGGGCCATGGAAAGGCTCAAGGACCTGGTCATAGCCCTGTGGTCCTTGAAGTGCTCCAGCGCTGAGTCCTCCTTGTCTTCAAAGAGACGTGAACCATTGAAGGGAAAGTCCATGAGTGAGTCCTGCACATCCCCAGAGAAGGCAGTCATTTTTAGCCAGGTATGGTACCATAAGGCCACCAATGATGAAACTGTTCTGCTTAGTGATTCTGTACTATCCAGCCCACAGTGTATGGAGAACTTGGCTGCATCCCTTCAGTCAGCTTGAGAGAGTATGGTTCTGGCCTCCTCCAAGACCACAGGCAGCACCTGCGCAACAGAGTCCCAGAGTGAGTGGGAATATCGTTCCAAAAGGCATGCAGAGTTCACTGACCGCAGTGCCAGGCCGGCAGAAGAGAACATCTTCCCCAAGGTATACCACCTCTTGGATTCTCAGTCCACAGGAGTGGAAGGGACTGTGCCGGGGTTTAATGAAGAAGAGGAGGCTGGGACCACCAAGCTCTCCAGAGTGGGGTATGTTGTAAGGAAACTGGGGTCCACTGGGATGGGGCGATGTAGGAGGGAAATACACCTATTTAGAGGAGCTTTTGTACAGGGCTTGGACCAGGCCCCAAATAGGACCTCAATGGGGGCTTCGTTAAATGGGAGAAGCTTGTCATTCGTTTTGACAGCCACAGTGGGCAATAGAAGGTCTAAGACCTCAGCAATCCTCCTCACCACCATAGTGAATAAGGCTTGTTCCTCTGTAGCCAAGCTGGGAGGAAAAACAAAGCCAGTATCTGGGGAGGTATCCAGTTTACTGGCATACACCAGATCCTCACACCAAGTATCTTCAGTGATATCTAGGGGCTGGTATTGATCACAGGCCAGTGGCACTCCGAATCACCGTCGAGTCCTAGCCCAGAGAAATAGGGCTCAGGCTCCAGCCCGGGTGGTCTGCCGCCCGTCAGCATTGGACGACACCCATTCACGTCAGTGTTGCAGTAGGGGTATTAGTATGGGAACTACACTACTGATGGGCAACGGGGAACTTCAGCAGTGAAGTAGACGCTGGGGAAGGTCAAAACGGCACAAATGGAGTCTTCCCCTCAACTGGTATCAAGACCGTCAAGGCATAAAACATTGAGCCACAAGGAGTTTGAGGGACCATTCCCTCCAGGCCCTGGGGTGCATGGTGCAACAATCAACACCGGTCTTGGCATCATGGTCACACTCAAGGCAACAAAGACAGATGAGGTGTGGAACTGTCACTTGAAACCAGCCTTCCCTGCGGACATCCCTGCCTCACCAGGAGACAAAATCTTTGAGAATAGGGTGGAAAAAAGGTTAGTCAAAAAGTGACTATGTGTAGCTGTTTTCTGCATCTGCACTGACTAATACGGAAAGAAAAGAACTGACATTAGCGTGCTGGGTTGGCACCTATTTAGACACTGTGCAAGTCACTTCCAGCACAGATGACGAGGATGCCCCGCAGAGCCACTGTGACGCCTGGAAATTATTCTAAGGTAAGGAATCTGCGGCTAGAAGTCTCTATCGGATAATCTCTATTACAAATATATTGTGAAGGTTCCAGAGATAGACAGATAGAGTTGCATGGATGGATGGATGGATGGATGGATGGATGGATGGATGGATGGATGGATGGATGGATGGACGGACGGCAGACAGACAGACAGGCAGGCAGGCAGGCAGGCAGGCAGGCAGGCAGGCAGGCAGGCAGGCAGACAGACAGACAGACAGACAGACAGACAGACAGACAGACAGACAGACAGACAGACAGACAGACAGACAGGCAGGCAGGCAGGCAGGCAGGCAGGCAGGCAGGCAGGCAGGCAGGCAGGCAGGCAGGCAGGCAGGCAGGCAGGCAGACAGACAGACAGACAGACAGACAGACAGACAGACAGACAGACAGACAGACAGACAGACAGACAGATAGATAGATAGATAGATAGATAGATAGATAGAGTTACAAAGATAGATCAATAGGGTTACACAGGTAAATGGTGCTGCAAAAATTGATAAAGAGGGTTGCAAAGATTGTGACGGTTGTACAGATAGATAGATAAATAGATAGATAGATAGATAGATGGATAGATGTTTATGTGAAAGTACAAGTGTGAGAATGACTATGAATTTGTGTCTATGTGCATACTTTTGGCAGTGCATATGTATATCTGCTTTTAAGTATGCATGAATGTACTTCTAAGAACAAGCTTTAGTCAGCATGAGAAAGTATCGGTAAAGCTGAATGAATGTGTGTGGATCAGTGACTGGATCAGTGGGGATGAATGAGAGTTTGAATGAGTGTGCAAGGAAATCAGCGTAAGTATAAGTGACCAACTGAATCTATTACAGAAATATATATGTTTGTGCACGCATGCGTGTGAGAGAGAGACTGACTGTTAAGAGTGTTAACTACTGTGATTAGTGGGCTATTATTGTGAGTTAATGGAATTTGCCGGGCTCTACTGCAGAGAGTCAATGATGGTCATATGGAACACATTAGTGATTGTGGATATGTGAGATACCAAAGCAAGTACTTGCACCTTGCAGCCAGTATGGGCATGCACTGGCATAATGGAAGATCTCAAGACAGAGTGCTGCAGTTACTTAAACAGTACTACAATACCTAGGGGTTGAGCCTGAAATAAAATTAAAAGAAATATATTCAAATATAGAATTATGGCTGGGTAACTGGGAATTATGGAGATGTTTTCCACTGAGAGGTTCTAGGTGAAATCAAATAGACAACAAGTAAAAAGCTCTAGGTGTCTATGATGTCACTCAGAGCCATGATTCACTTTTTACCCATCTATAATTTTATGTTATGTGTGGTCCCCAAAGTAATCTGTTCCTGCTTTCAACTGCTGCACAAGGGCAGAGGAGTAATGGGGGAACAATTTAGATTCTTCCTGACTCGAATATGTAATAAAAAATCCTTACCTGCCGTCCTTAAAAAAACATACATTTCCTGCTTGCCCTGCCCCTCCTGCAGAAGTGCTTTCTGCTTTTGGTGAAAACAGATGAGCAGTGCTGCACTGACAGGATCTCGGAGAGTTCCGATCAGCCTGGTCTGGGAGGTTTCTATGATGTAGCAACAGTGGGCATGAGTTTTGTTATCAACTGTTGCTACAATCACCTTACCTGCTCCAGCTCACCAGTGTAGAGCATGGCGAGTGCTTCCACCCCTCACCCTACTCACAACGGATTGGTGGGCATTGGGCCATGCTCCTGGAGGCAGACTATGTGTGCATGGCCGTAGCACAGATGCGTCAAAGGCACACCAAAGGCAAGCCCATCTGCGCCTGTCCGCGTCCGGCCAGGGTCAGGGGCCAGAACCCCTGCCAGTTTTACTACCCAACTTAAGCTAAGGTACTCACGGGACCTACTTAAAGTCTAGCTCCTAAAACCGCTGCAATGTGTGTGCACAATCTTACGATGGACCCTCATAAATTCAAATGTCCTCATTGCAACTTTAGTCTCATACACAGCGAGCCCCTCAGGCCCAAGGACTACAATGCTCAGTTCTTATTGATCAACTGTTGATCTATGATCAAACATAAGAATGAAATATTTGAAATCATTATGGGCAACCTGATGCACGGTTTCTGACTGAAACCTGGCTCAGTGAATCCTCAGCACTAGATATTCTGCTTGCGATCCCATTAGGCTACGGGATTGTAAGCAAGACCGCCCAATAAAATGAGGTGGAGTGTTAGATTTAGGAGTTTCTAGTTGGTGGAGGTAGGTTCCTTTGACCAAATAGGGACCCTTGCGTCTAGTCAGGGTATGGGGGTACACTTCCAAAATAACCCCTGCTCACCCCCTTGGTAGCTTGGCACGCACAGACAGGCTTATATCAGAGGCAGTGTGTAAAGCATTAGTGAACACATATGGTAACCCAGTGACAACACTACAGATGGACACCACACAAGTTGTAGGATAAAAATAAGTATTTTTATATAGACTTAACGCAAGACCACAAATGACAAAAATCCACAATACTGTACTTTAAATATGGTAGAAATTGCTTAGTTCTCTTTAGATGTAAAATGCAACACTTTGAGTTCAATGTACCTTTGGATGCGTAACGCTATACAACGAAAGTGTTGCTGGGAAGGTGATGCGTCGGTTCCTTACACGCAAGAAGGGTGATGCGTCGGGTCCCAACTGCTGTGTAGGGGATGCGTCAGTTCTTCTCCGCGTGGGGAGGTGATGCGTCGGTTTCTTACTGTGCTTCCGTGGCGATACGACCAGCAGCGCCGTGATGCGATGAAGATCCGGTGCAATGAAACAAAATGGCGTCTTCTTCTTGATGCAACATGATGCGTGCACGCCCGATGGCCGTGCGGCGACTTAACGAATCTTCTGAGCCGTAACAGGCCCTGCGACACGCTTCTCCAGTGATGTGACAGCGTCTGCTGCAACAACGACACTCTTCTCTGGTGATGCGAGGCTCTTTGGCTGATGCCATGGCGACAGCGGCGGTACGATTCTCCAGTGATGCCACAGCATCTGCTGCGACAGCAACACTCTTCTCCGGTGATGCGACGACAACGACTGCGGCAGCGACATGCTTCTTGGTCTTGAGTCGTGCTTCCAGCTGCCAGCAACACGCAGTCTCTTAGAAGGCCCAGCTCAACAGCAGGCACTTCAATTCCCAGCAAAGGAAGGCAGGGGAGCTGGTTGGTGAAGTCTGTTGTCCCTGAGACTTCAGCAGGAGGCAAGCTCTATCTCAAGCCCTTGGAGATCTTTTACAAGTTGATTGAAAGTAGCACAAAATCCTTTCTCCTTTCTTTGGCAGTCAGGCAACCACTACAGGCCAATCCCCCAAACAGCAGTCAGCTTAGGGAACTTCTCCCCCTCCCAATAGTGATCTAAAGTTCTTGGGTCTGGGTCCCAATATTTATACTAGCAAATCCTTTGTCCTCTGAAGGCAGAGGGTCCTGTACCCAGTCCAAACCAGTTCTGTACAGTCCTGGAGCACTTTGTTGACAAGACTCCTTCTTTCCTTTGACAGTGTGGGCCAGGGATATCAGACGCACCACAGGAGGTGGAGCC
This sequence comes from Lissotriton helveticus, assembly GCF_964261635.1. Taxonomy (NCBI): domain Eukaryota; kingdom Metazoa; phylum Chordata; class Amphibia; order Caudata; family Salamandridae; genus Lissotriton; species Lissotriton helveticus. The sequence goes on along the minus strand of NC_136059.1, from coordinate 1,398,554,566 downwards.
AGCATTATGGAAGGCAGGCACAGCTCTATTCAGGTCCCAGGTGCACTCCTCCCACCCATCTACATGCAGATAGCTCTATTCAGCCCTGTGCTGACTCACCCTGTCTCCTGGAATCCCCCAGCCCCTGTCACTCAAACTCCAGACAAGGAATACACAACCTCAGAGACAGGCTTGGACAGTTAGGCAAGGAAATACCTACTTTCTAAAAGTGATATTTTCAAACACAGAATGTTAAAACCACCTTCACTAAAAGGTGTCTTTAATCATTCTGAGTACAGGCATACTAAACTCGAATTTCAACCTGGTTCCCTGAGTCAGTTAGGATTATAAGATGTTATAATCAAACTGCCCATTCTGGCCTATGGGGAACAGTTGGCTTGCAATAGTGAAAAACGAAAATGGCTGTAATTCACTATTAGGGCTTGTCCTACCTTTTATCTACAATGCACCCTGCCCTTGGGCTTACCATAGGGGTGACTAATATGCGGAAAAGGGAAGGTTTAGGGACTGGCAAGTGGGTGCCCTTGCCCAGTCAGCATGGCAGTACCAGACTGCACACAGGCTCTGCAATGGCAGACCTGAGGCACATTTTACAGGCTGCTTCTGTGGGTGGCACAACAACTACTGCAATCCCACCAGTTGCATTTGGTTTACAAGGCCTGGGCACAAGCAGTGCACTGTACTAGGGTCTGACAAGTAAATCAAAACAGCCAATCATGGAGTCACAGATCCATACATCAATTTTAGTATAGGGAGAGCATATGCACTTTATCACTGAACAGGAGGGGTAATCAGCCTGATTCATCAAGGTACCGTTTTGCGAGTCTCTAATAGCGATTCATAGCGAATCGCTATTGAGGACTCGCAAAACGGTATTCATGTAGGAATTCCTAAATAAATAGCGATTCCTACATATTCTCTATTTGCGAGTAGCAAATTGCTACTCGCAAATAAGGAATAACTCCCCATTCATTCCTATGGGCCAAAAGGCCCATAGGAATGAATGGGGAGTATCCCTTATTTGCGAGTAGCAATTTGCTACTCGCAAATAAGATAGCGATTTTAAGGGTGCCAGGGGTGTCCAAAGGACACCCTGTAGCACCCCTGAAATGCTAATTGAAACAGGTGTTGCGCACACACATGTCCAAGGGACATGTGTGTGTGCAACATGCAACTTAGAAAAATGCTTTTAAAAGCATTTTTCTAAGTTTTTGCTATTTACCGAGAGGTCTGACCTCTCGGTAAATAGCGGCCCAAAATTGCTAATTCGCAATTTTTAAATGTGTCATGAATAGCATTTAAGGAATCTCTAATAGAGATTCCTTAAATGCTAATCCTCGCATATTTGCTAATTCTTTATTAGCGATTTTTGCATTTGGGATGATGAATCCCAAATGCAAAAATTGCACTCGCAAAGGGCCAGATTCTGAGAATCTGGCCCTTTTGCGAGCGCATTTACCTTCATGAATCAGGCTGAAAGTTCCCAGAGTCATAACACCAACAAAAACAGGTCAGACAAAATACAGGAGGAAGGCAAACATTTCAGGGATGAATGACCCTGCAAAAAGGGCCAAGTCCAACTCAACCCCCTTCCAACCAAAACGCAGGCGGAACCAATCCCTATCCTGATATGCTTCTCTGTTTTGGGCGATAGAACATGGACCCTGGCCCGCAGCAGCAGGGGCATATTCCAGTTCTACGCCAATCTGAACCTTTTTGGATCCTTCTGTCCTTACTTTCAGGGCCCACCATGCTAACCCATGGGGAACCCTTCTCCTCACCCGTGGACACCATCTGTGCAGAACCTAACCATAGCTTGCTGACAGGTGTGTCCCAACAGACAGCCAGCAAGCCACAGTGGCCACTAACAGTAGTCAGTGATGAGACCCAAGCCTTATGCCTCCCAGGTCTCTCAAACCTCCGTGGCGTCAGAGAGCGGGGGGCAGTGGCCCCAGGTGCTTGGCACCCTTTGTCCACTCTCCCTCCTGTCAGGTCAGGCGTGACATCCTGGCCCTGACCCATCAATTCCGGGCCTGTACCTGGCAGGTGGACAAAAGACCGGGGTGGGCTCTCCCACACCTGGTCCTCCTCCTCGGGGCTCTGCACACTCCCACTTGGAGTGGTACCCCTTTTCAGAATTGTCATGGTGCCTGTAGCAGGTGTCCTGCACAATTTGCCCAGCAGTTCAGGGGTTTTATCCTGCAACTGGGCTTCCAGATCAGGGGGGACACCCTGAACCTGGCCCTCCAACCAAGGTTCTAAACCCTCCAGTTGAACCATGGTCAGAGGTGAGGACTCCCTCCCTCTGCACCCACTTCCAGAGTACTGCACCCTCCCATCAGGGGTGGTACCCCTAGAAGACCAACCAGTCAGGACACTGTTTACAGTTGTCCCACCCTCCAGGTTAGACAACACCTGAACCTGGCTTCCTAATCCAGGGACAAACCCCTGCAGGTGAACACTTGCCCGGCGCACCAGGGCTTCATTGGGAGCACATACGCCCCCCAAGGGTGACACATAACTCATGTGTTGTGTGACAGTCTACCTGGCGCAGATCTGCCGACTCCAGTTCATCTGACAGTGCATGAAGATCCCCCATGACAGAAGTGGTGTCACCATGGTCACTCCTTGGTGACTCAGCCCTTCTGACTGGCCCCTGACCCACTGGTTCTTCCACTGGGGACTCTTTCCCCCTCTCACCCCTCAACCTGGACTTCTGCACCCTTCACTTAGGAGTGGCACTGCCAGACACCAGAACTGATGGAGGCCTGCTCACAGATACTCCCAGTTCACCATACACTAGGGGATCCCCCTCAACGGGTGGCCCATCAGGACAGACTAGGCCACCCACCTGGTGTTCCCTTAAGGAACCATCCAGGCTCTGAGACTGGGGTTCGGGCACCTTGGGACACGCAGCCCCGCACACACTCTATCCCCACTGAGACAGTATGTGTGCCCCTACACCCCTCCCACTACACCGGGACCTAACTGGGCTACTCTGCACCTCTTTCACCACTCTGGGTTAGAAGATACCCGATTCCATCCTCTTAGGATCACTCCCCAATGCCTCTCCAGACCCTCTGGCATCCACCAAAAGGTCTGCCTCCAATGTGAGCTCCCTGGGGTCAGAGAACTCACTCTCCAACAGGTGTTGGCATAGCTCTGGAAAACAGGGACTTGCAATACGCTCTCCCAAGATTGGATCACACAGCCCCCTACAAGGGTTAACAAAATTATCTTTCACCTCACCATCCAGTGCCTCGCACAAATACTCCACACCACTCTCCTGGGATTGGCAAGACAGTATCTGACTGTCTCTGTCACTCAACCCACACTCTTCTGGGCGGTCCTCACACTCATATACCAGGACTTCAAGCTTGGGGGAACCCCTCTCCCTGCACCTCTCATCTAAAGTCAGTAGAGTATCCCTCCCACCACTAGGACCATGAACCCCTGCATCAGTTTCCCCATTCTCCTGAGGTACACTGCGCACCACTGGAGCTACCTCATGTCCTTGAACCTCCTACTTCAAGTGAGGCGCCCCGTCTCTGGGTGTATGTACTGCTCCCTCAGCACTAGATAACTCAATTTTGCTGCCACCATCTGAGCTGGATTCCACCTCCAACTCAGCAAAGCTCACTTCCTGAGCTACAAACATTTCTTTTTTCTGAGCTGAGACACTCATGGTCTCAAGCCTCATGCTCAACTGCATCCTCCTTTCCTCTAGGGCCAATTTCCTAGTTTGCAACTCCAATTCTAACTTCCCACTCAACTTGAGCTTGGTCAGCTCCATCTCATGAATCTTACTCTTCTCCCTGTCCTCCAGCTCTTCTGGGGACAGGCCCTTGACATAAACACTGCTACCTGCTGGGGAAGGTGCTCTCTTCCCCCTGAACCCAATGGCCCTTCCAGCTGCCCCTCTGCATTTCAAGCCCCCTCCTCATCCTCAGGGGTATTCCTTGCTTCGATCCAGGCCTTCAGTACATTTTGGAACTCCTCCTTCTTGGAGAGACCGGTCATAGCAACTTTAAATCCCCTGCAGAAGTGCTTCAGCTGTTTCACATTATAGCATTCTAGTTTCTCCTCTTCCCAATCAAAATCAGCAGATGCAATGGATGCTGCTATACTCATGGTGGCTAAACTTGGCAGTTCTTGGCAAAAATAGAAAATCCCAGGAAAAACAAATCTACCAAAAGTATGTGGTTGCGAAGGAGAGGCCATACAAATGTAGCGAGCAGGCTGGACATCGTTTGGTGGTCAGAGCTAGACAGAAAGCGGTGATAAATGAGATCTAATCCCTAATCTCGGGTTAGTCTCAGACTCAAATGGAATCAGAAGTGCTTTTCAAATTTACTATCAAGCCCTATATACCGAAGATAGCAGGAGTAGTTTATCATCCATTGAGGCATTCCTTCAGACAGTGGTTGCAAATAACCAATCTACTACTGATTGAGTCTTTTGAAGGAGAACTTTCATGGGAGGAGATTCTTTTAGCTATTACCAGCATAACCTCCGGGAAGGTGACAGGAATGGACCTAAAACTTTAAAATTGCATATCTCCGGTTCAGGTAATTGGATTTTTGTTGTTCTATTCTCAATTTATATATAAAAAATACTTCAATTTTTTTTTAATTGGTGTAGGATTTTTCTTGTGCTGTATTTTTACTTTTACTTTATTAATGTTTGTGTGCGGCAAAAATACTTTACAAATACCCCTAAGTTAAGACTGACTGCTTTTGCGCCAAGCTACTGAATGGTTAAACACAGGTTAATGTAGATTCACCCTGACGACCAAGTTACTTACCTTCGGTAACGCTTTTTCTGGTGGATACAGTATCTGCCTTGTGAATATACCCTTGCGTCAGCAACATTCGGAAATTCTTTTTGTAGCTTTGCGCCGACGTGGACGACGGCACAGAGGCACGACACCGCGCGCGACTCCGCTTACGTCACTGACTCCATAATAGGCCCACGCCAGCGTGATGACATCAGTTCCGCCCTTTTTTCCGTGCCTTCGAGGCACACGGACGGACCACCATCAGTAGATATATACACAGTATACACAGTACACAAGTGTCAAGATAACGCACATAGTGTGAAAGCAATGCAGAAAAGCAATTGAAATAAAACTTTTCCTTCAACAATAAAAACATATTAACATCACAGTTACTCAGGTATAGAAGAGTGCACAACGGGGAGGCGGGTGGGTCAGTGAGGAATCCACAGGCAGATACTGTATCCACCAGAAAAAAGCGTTACCGAAGGTAAGTAACTTGTTCTTCTGATGGATACATCTGCCAGTGGATTCCTCACCTTGTGAATAGATTCCCACAGCAGTACCCACTCCCGGAGGAGGGTGTCCACTCTCCTATACCAGAAAATCCTGGAGGACAGAACGCGCAAAGTGGCCTTCCCTCCTCACTTCGGTATCCAAGCAGTAATGCTTTGCAAAAGTGTGGAGGGAGGCCCAAGTTGCCGCTTTACAAATATCCTCAACAGATACACCCCTAGACAAAGCAGATATTGAAGACTTTGCTCTAGTAGAGTGGGCTCTTATACCCTCTGGAGGTTCCTTACCAGCCAGGGCGTAGCAGATCTTGATGCATAGAATTATCCATCTCGAAAGTGTACGCTTGTGCACAGCTCTTCCTTTCTTGCAACCAGCAAATCCAACAAACAGCTGGTCATCAACACGATAGTCCTTAGTCCTATCAAGATAAAAGCTCACCGCCCTCTTAGGGTCCAGACGATGAAGCCGCTCCTCCTCCTTGGAAGGGTGAGTGGGAGGATAGAAGGTAGGAAGGGTAATGGACTTTCCTAGGTGGAAGGGAGTTATCACCCTAGGCAGAAAAGCAGCCCTGGTCCTAAGAACCATTCGTTCAGCATGGATGGTCAAGAATGGGGGCTTTGAACTAAGAGCTTGAGGCTCACTTACCCTCCTTGCCGAGGTAATAGCAACTAGGAAAACCGTCTTAAAAGACAACAACCACAAGAGACAATTATGTAGAGGTTCGAAAGGGGAACCCATCAGAAAAGTAAGCACCAGATTCAAGTCCCATTGAGGCACAATAAAAGGAGCAGGAGGGAATTTATTTGTAAGGCCCTTCAGAAATCTTAAAACAATAGGAGATTTAAATAAGGACGGCTGATCCGGCAGGCAGAGAAAAGCCGATAAAGCCGAAAGATATGCTTTCACTGTAGCCACAGCAAAACCTTACTGCGCTAAAGAAAGTGCAAATAGAAGTATATCTGACAAACGAGCCCTCAAAGGGTCAATGGACTTCTCCCCACACCAAGTCACAAATTTAGACCATCTGTAAGAATAGATTGACTTAGTGGAGTCATGCCTGGCCGAAAGAATGACATCCCCCACATCATGTGGGAGAGAAAAAGAATTCAGTTTGCCCCGTTCAATCTCCAGGCATGAAGGTGTAAGGTCTGGAGGTCGGGGTGTAGAACCTGCCCCTCCATCTGAGAGAGGAGATCTGCCCTGAAAGGGAGACGGAGCGGTGGGCACGAGGAGAGGTGGTGAAGATCTGTGTACCACACGCTTCTTGGCCAATACGGGGCGACCAATATAACTTGGGCCCGGTCTTGGCGAATCTTCCTCAGAACCCGAGGAATCAAGGGTATGGGAGGAAACGCGTAAAGGAGTTGCGAGTCCCAACTCAACTGAAATGCGTCCCCCAAGGCTCTCTGCATCAGAAACTGGAGGCTGCAGAATGTCGGGCAGTGAGCATTCTGGCGAGTGGTGAACAGGTCCACCTGAGGAGTCCCCCACGTCCGAAAGACGTGACGAGCTACCTCTGGATGAAGCCTCCACTCGTGGTCGGCTGAGAACTGCCGACTGAGACTGACTGCACGCACGTTCAGAGCTCCGGCCAGATGATTTGCCATCAGACAAATCTGATGATCCTGAAACCAGGACCAGAGACGCAGAGCCTCTCTGCAGAGACACTGCGACCCTACTCCTCCCTGCTTGTTTACATACCACATCGCGGTGGTGTTGTCCGTCAGGACCTGAACCGACCGACCGCCGAAGGGAAGGGAGGAAGGCCTTGAGCGCCAGACGTATCGCCCGCAATTCCAGAAGGTTGATGTGAAGCAACCTTTCCTCTGGAGACCAAAGACCCTTGTTCTCCAGATCCCCCTGATGAGCACCCCACCCTAGAGTGGACGCATCTGTTATCACTGTGGCCACCGCTGGAGGAAGTTGGAAAGGCTTTTCTTGAGACAGATTGCCCTCCACACTCCACCAAGACAGATCCGCTGCAGTTTCTCTGGAGATCCTGATGGACTCCCTGAGATCTCCGTTGTGTTGATACCACTGCCTGCGGAGGCACCACTGGAGTGCCCTCATATGCCAGCGTGCATAGTTGACCAACAGAATGCAAGAAGCCATCAGGACGAGCAGACGAAGGACCTTCAGGACTGGAACGACCGCTCCATTGTGAAATAAAGGAATCATTTTCTTTATGTCGCGAATCCTTTAAGGTGGACTGTGCGACTTCAGAATGGGGATGTGGAAATATGCATCCTGCAAGTCGAAAGACACCATCCAGTCTTCTTCCAGCAGCGCTTGAAGAACCTGCGCAAGGGTGAGCATCTTGAACTTCTCCTGCTTCAGATAAAGGTTCAAGATCCTGAGATCCAGTATTGGACGAAGTCTGCCATCCTTTTTGGGGATCAGGAAATACCGGGAGTAGCACCCCTGACCCCTCTCCTGCTCTGGAGCCACCTCTATCGCACCCTTTCTGAACAGAGCCAGGACTTCTTCCTGCAAGAGCAGCAGGTGGTCCTCCGCACAAAAACCTTGGCAAGGAGGGTAATTGGGGGGAAATTCCCGAAAGGGAAGAGCATACCCAGTCTCCACGAGATTGAGAACCCAAAGATCCGATGTAATCAATTCCCAATCTCGTAGAAAATGGGTAAGCCGGCCCCCCACTGGGCCCACATGATCTGGAATGGCGGATCTAGGGCTGCTTTGCTGTGGTGGCAGGGGGTTGGGAAGAGGTAGAGGAGGAGGAGGAGGCCTAACGACCTCTAGGACGAGCTCTTTGTCTGCCTCTGTACGACTTGTACAGCGTATTTGGCTGCTGCTGCTGAGGCTGCCTGTAGGTCTGAAATGAAGACCTGCCAAAACCTCTGAACCTCTTCCCGGTAGTACCTCTGGACTGCAGGCCCTAAGATCTCGCTGTCGCTCTGCTGTCCTGAATCTTTCTAAGGTAGCATCAGCCTTCTTTCAAAACAAACCTGACCCATCAAAGGGCAAATCCATCAAGGCAGCTTGGACATCCACAGAGAACTCAGATGATTTAAGCCATGCTGCTCTTCTTGTGGCCACAGAAGAACCCATCACTCTCGCTACAGAGTCAGCAGTGTCCAGACCACTCTGAATGACCTGTCTAGCGGCAGCCTGAGTGTCAACAATCACTTCTTGAAAATCCTTCCTATACTCCTCAGGAAGCTTTGGAACCAGCTGTTTTACTGAATCCATCAACGCATGGATATAGCGTCCCATTAGACAAGTTGCATTAGTTGATTTAAGCGCCATGCTTGCAGAGGAAAATACTTTTTTTAGCAGCCTGGTCCTGCTTCTTCGATTCCTTATCCCCAGGAACCTGTGGAAAACTGCCCACAGATTTTTTCGAGCAGGCCCCCTGCACAACGAAGTTCTCTGGCAAGGGGTGTGTGGATAAAAAATCCGGGTCACCAGGCGCCACCCTGTACCTTCTTGCAACCGCCCTCGAAACAGCAGGGGCTGTAAGCGGTCTTTTCCAGACCATAGTTATAGGCTCCGCCAAAGCATCATTAAAAGGGAGCATAGGCTCGACCATAGAGGTAGGCGAATGAAGGACTTCAGTCAGTAAATTAGCTTTATACTCTGCAGTTGGAAGTGTTAAATTCAACAAGTCTGCAGCCTTTCTTATGACCACATGATAAGGTGTCACATCCTTAGAAGGGGCGTCAGAAATAGAGGCCAAATCCCAATCAGGGGACAGTTCAAGACCACTAGCCTCTCTCAGATCATCGAAAAGGTCCTCTGAATCTTGCAGCTCACCCTCTTCCATTTCTGCTTCACGATACCTCTGCTCTTCCAGAAGTCTCTGTGCCACACGCCTCTACCTCTCCTTCATGAATGAAGTCGACGGATCCGGAATCGACTCCGTCGGAGCCGGGGCCGGGGTCGAGCCTGAAGCCGGAGGATCAGACCGCTGAACACGAGGTCGGATTGGATTCGGCATCGGCGTCGAGGGTGTCGGTGTCGATGGTCTTGGCGTCGAAGGCTTCAGCATCGAAGGCTTCGGCGGCGCCGAGTAAAGCCAATGCGGCGGCGGAGCCGGCATAAATGGCATAAAAGGCGCAGGAGCACAAGACTGGGGGATACCCAGATTGTATGCTACTGGACCCGTGGGACCAACCGGTGCACCAGAGGGGAACATAGCTCTTGAATACACTCCATACATAGCATTCAGGAACTGAGTAGGGTCCAGACCTGGAGCATGAAAACCTGGATAAGAGCTCACAGGCTGTCCTCGGGGGAGCGGAGTCTTCTCGACTTCGACCTCAACCTCAGGCTGGTGCACCGGGTTCGAAGAACCCGCAGACAACGGAGCCTCCTCTTCTTCTCCATCTTCTTCTTTTCCTTCACCCTCCTGGTCAGAAGAATGAGTCGGAGCCGGAGAAGGATTCGACATCGGCTTCGGTGAATGAACAGGCGAATTCACAGGTGAAGCCTCACCTCCGGAGTCAGAGCCTCCACTTCTTTGCGACTTCGGTCTCGAGCTCGAGTCCTTCCCAGAATGATGATGAGACTCATGAGATCTCTTCTTGTGCTTCTTCCTTGATGACTTCGAAGCATGCACCGAAGACGACCTCGAGCGTGACTTCGAGCGAGACCTCGACCTCGAACGACGAGTCCGTGACCTCGACCTCCTCTTGTCCTTCCTGCTCTTCAACTTTGCAACAAGGAGTTTCACCTCCCTCTCACGGAGAGCCTTAGGATTCATTTTCTTGCAGGATGAACATTCCTCGACGTCATGGTCCGAACTCAAACACCAGACGCAGCACTCGTGCGGATCCATCATAGACATCATCTTGCTGCACTCTCCGCAGGGCTTGAAACCAGTCTTCTTCGTGGACATTTTGACACAAAGAAGCAAAAGGACACCGAAATGAAACAAACAGTAACAAAGTTACCAACAGCTACAGAGGATCCCTAGAAACCGTTAGTGTCGAGGACGCGGAAAAAAGTGAACTGATGTCATCACGCCGGCGTGGGCCTATTATGGAGTCGGTGACGTCAGCGGAGTCGCGCGCAGTTGCGTGCCTCTGTGACGTCATCCACATCGGCGCTAAACTACAAAAAGAATTTCCGAATGTTGCTGACGCAAGGGGATATTCACCAGGTGAGGAATCCACTGGCAGATGTATCCATCAGAAAGGGATTGTGATTGTTCCTTGAGAAGGTCTGCGCCACCTCTATTAAAAACCTAATTTCCTACAGTAACTATATCACAAAAAAGCCTGACAATTGTAGTATCTCCGTGCATGACAATGCTGATAATAGTCTGATGTATTCCTCTATTACTAGAATACAACTATTCAGCAGCTACATTTGAATCTTGCAAAAATGTGCATGAGAAGAATATTATAAAATGCATAAAATCGAATAGAAACAGCATGATTAACTGTAATCCTTAACTAAATCAGTATCATTGGACTTCCACAGAGTAGCATGCGACCAATTTGAAGCTTAATTCAGCGCCTTGACGGGGTAGCTATAACATAACATCATAACATTACTCAAAATCAACTATTTCTGGGACAGGGAAATGTCCATAGATACAACTTACCCAACAGTTTTACTACACTCGAGTTGAAACCTGGAGTTCCAGTCGTACTCAGGTACCTTCTACAGACGTTGTTGGAGACCCAGAATAGGCAAAAGCTATTTCCGTCTACTGTTACGTCAGTGGTTGTTATGCTGGGGTGTCTTGTTCTTTTGGTCAGAAAGTGAATCGATGAGTGTTCTGTTTGTTGTACAGAAGTACTGGTGTGGGGTACTAATTTTAGAATACAATCAATAAACTGGCATAGCTAGGCCTATGGCTGCTGGTGGCTGTCCATGTATTTGCTGCCCTGCACTGCCAGAATGAAAGGGGGGGGTACTGGCGAGATCTCCGGTTCTGAAGTGCAGGGGGGGCGCCCCCCATTGCTATGCCACTGAATCAATAATGCTAAACATTTTATCACAGGAAATGAAAGAAACCACATCTAGGGGCAGAATAAAAGCCCCTTGCGTCATTTTTGCGCCGCAGTTGCGTCACTTTTTGTGACGCAGCAGCAGAGTAAAAATGCGGCCCATTTACAACGTGACGCATCTAGGGAGATGCGTCACGTTGTAAAACCCTGTGTCACATTATACCTGCGTCGGTTATAATGTATGCAGGGTGGGCGTTCCAATGCAAAAAAGCCTTGTAGAAGTACGCAGTGAAATCTACGAGATCCTAGGACGCCACTGCCTCAAATTCTTACGCCTGCTTGTGGCAGGCGTAAGGAGTGACGCAGGATAGGCCTCCCCCGGGATTGCTGGAGTTGCGTCGTGCCTGCGACACGACTCCAACAATGCATGACTTTTGCATCAACAGATGCGTCAGAATTTCTGACGGATCTGTCAACCCTTGCGCCACGGCGCATCCATAGTGGTGCAAGGGTTTCTCAGGGTGGCGCAGGGAAAGTGACGCATCTTTACAGATGCATCATTTTCTTGTAGATCTGCCCCCTAGTCTCCAGCCAAAGGGTGTAGTATGCAGTGCTTTAAATGGGCCGGTACTCACTGGTACGGAGTACCGGCACTTCTTACATTTACCGAGCCGCGTACTGGCACTTTTCCTCTGTCAAGGAGAGTACCGGCACTCAGGGTCGGCTTGATATGGTGGCCACTGGACTGGTGCCCAAGGGCCAGCTTTGTGCCTTTTTTTTGTCAGCATGTTGGCCGCTGCCGTCTATCTGTATTATACAGCTGTGGTAAGCTGCATGATGGGGCCTGGGCGGCCTATTGGAGGCCTGAGGCAGGGGCAAGAGAGCCACTGCTACCTTCCTACCAGATGGAATCTCTTTGTCCTCACCACCCCCATACCAGGCGTCAATGCTGGGTCCATGGTGGATCACAGGTACGAAGGGCCATTTTCAACCCTTGACCTGCTGGGACATTGAGTCCGTGATGGTGGTGAAGATGGCCTAAGCCGCCTTCCTGGAGCCCAGGTGAGGTGAGAGGAGGTAAATTGGCCTTCCCATTGGAGGCCAGTATTGTTCTTCCCTGATCACTACCCTGCTAGACTCTGCACGTGCTCGGGGCCCTGCAGTGTTCACTGTCTGTCACTGCAGGCTCACGGGCCGTGGGGCCTTCTACCGAGGGGAGGGGAGGGAAAATGGGGGCGTGTGAAGGTGAAGAGTGAGGGGAAGGAGCAGAGAGTTTAAAGTAGGATAAGTAAGAGAGGCAGAAGAGGTTAGCGCAGATAGAGATACGGAATAGATCCAGAAGGCTACGGAAAGAGGTAGAAAGGCACGAAGAGGGCAGATTAGAAATAGAAAGAGTGATGAGAGCGAGTGATAGGATGCAATTGAGAGGAGCAGAATCAGGAGGTATTTGAAAAGAAATGCATACAATGCTTGTTTCACTCTTGAATATTTGAGGATTGTACCAAATGCAAGCAAGTAGGCACATTAGAATTATTATGATATTAAGAAGCTGCAAATATAAAAAAAAACAAGGAAATATGAGCATTTGGTGTTTGGCCTTCATTTTGTGTAACGAGTTAACACGTTTTGTTTACATTGATATATTTCTCACATGTTTTGTTCTGTCCCGCAACCAGTGTAAGTGCCAGAGTCTCTCTCCAAGAGCACATTGATTATTAGCCTGAAACTGCTAAAAGTATTGTTGATGGCTTGGCTCATTCAGGGTTTTAGCTGTTAATCTGCAGTTTTGGAAAGTTTGAGACCACTATCCAGGAACATTGCAAGGCCAAATGAATTCTCAATAAATGTGTTTTTGTATCATGTCTCACTCAGCCTCTAACCCCGCCTACATACCACGCCCCTAGCTCAATTTAAGGAGTACCGGCCCTTATTTGTTTCCCATTTAAAGCACTGGTGGTTCGTCTCCTCTATCCATCTGCACAGCCTATAAGAGACAAACATTATTATGTGGAAAAACACCTGCTCAGTGAAAGAGTGTTTTGTGTGTTTTGTTTTAAAACAATAAAAAGAATGTTTGAACGTTGGCGAACAAAAACAATTCTGAAATACTGACCTTACCAACACCTGTTGTTCCAGTAAACAGCACAGAATGTTTAACAGCTAACAATTTTTCCAATAAGTAGCCAAAGCGCACAGTGTCCGTTGTTGGAACAAGCATTTCAAAAAACGGGGTCTGCTCATTGTATTTGAAACTGGGAATAATTCGCTCCCAGGGTTCCAGACGTCTGGTGTCATAATCCATATAGGCATTCCATACATCTCCAGTGACCGGAAGCTAGAAATCAAAGAGCCATAGCGCGGTTAACAATACGAGAACTTGAAAGCATGAATACATCGTAAGAGAGACTCTTATACCAGGGAAGTGACATTTCTGGATTAACAGTTAACACTATTGCGGAGTAACTGAACAATCAATCACTTGTGACATTGAAGGACCAGTCATAAATCTTAGGCTCTGTAGTACAATAAATCAGTGTTTTCAATTGTTTACCTTAGGCGCCACAGCCGAATAGCCCTACTTTTCTTGAGTACAATGCTCTACTGGTATTCTTTATTTTCAACACAGGTTAGATGAATATGGATAAGTAAATATATTTAACTAGACTTAATGGTTAAATTGATCATATAATTTTTTATTCTCGGTGTTGCCCTTGCGCTTCGCCCCTAACTCAGCCATCACGCCATCATGGTTTTCCACGCTGCTGCTGGGCTGTTCCAGCAGCACTGCACATGCAGGGAGGGAGGTCAGCTAGTTTTCCAAGGTAGTGCACATCGGCCTAGTTTCTATCCCTGTAGGCACACAAGCTGCGCTAGCTCATTCATTTTTCAACTGCTTACCATTATGCCTCAGGAACCCTTGAGTTGTGCAGCCTTAAGGAATTAAAATTACATGGGTTTTCCATCTGTCCACAGGATAATTGGCTACACTGAAGGTAAGTAACTTGTTCATCTGATAGAAACATCTAACCGCAGATTCTTTCACTTTTGAATCAAATGCTATATTATACCCTACCTGGTGGAGGGTCTGTGAACTAATCCTACAGAAATTCTCAGAGAGAACCAGCCAGTTAAAATTAACAAGAGACGTGCCTAGAAATTAGACAAGAAGGAGCATGGGACTCCCTACAAAAACTGTGGCCAGGACCACAGGCAATGTAAGTAAAAATAACCCCTCAAGTATGGAAAAACCGAGCCCTAAGGGTAGCAGAATAATACTCTATCGGAAGATAACAGCAATAGTATCATCATGGTACATGACCCCAAAAGGGTGAAGTGAGTCTATAGATAAGGCAGACCATAGGCAATAACGAATGTCATGAAAACTACAGTTCCCTCCTTCAGCAAAGAAGTATATGAGGGAAAACTGTCCTGATACACCCAGAGAAAAGGACCTACAGAACATAGCCACATTATATTCAGGATGAATAAACGCACTCATCGTAAAATCGGGAAGACCAAAACAAGAACAAAGACTGATACAAATCAAAGTCTGTCATTGGAAAAACACACTGTTAGACCAATTAACCATTACTAAGGTCGCAAAACATGCAGGGCCGGACTGGCCGTAGCAGCCACAGAGCATTTTCCCGGTGGGCCACCAGGGTTAGGGGCCGGTTTTGGGCCCCTGGGGGCCGATTTTGTTACAGATCCGCTTTTGCAGCATAGCTGCAATATCGGGCGATGTAACGAAATCGGCCGAAAGCAGCTGTGGCAAACAGCTCGTTCGCACCTCCAACCCACCGGGGGGCCGGCAGAGCACTTTGCCAGGGCCGGTTTTGGTTCCCAGTCCGGCCCTGACAACATGCAAAACCTGTAGATCTGTGTATATAGAGATCTATACTCATAACAAATATATATATGACAAATGTGTATATATGTATAAATATATATATAAATATACCTACAAAGTATAACCTACAGCTATACCTAAAACATACAGTGAAAAGAGAAGCATCTGCATCTCATAATAAGAACTGCAAATATATAATTTACATCTTGCATTATTGTATATAACAGAGTTATCGTTAAATATGTATAAACATATATACACATATACCTGTGTATACATATATACACACATGGACATAATGGAGCTGGAAACAAGCCCATGATACATATACGATACAAAAGGGGATGATGGACGGAGCGTTTGAACAAATCAAACACTCACCCCCAGTCAACTGATCTGGGTTTAATCCATCACCATTCTTTAGTTCACTCAGCCACCCCAGTTCAGACATGGCTATATGCAAATCAGTCTGACCCTGTGCCTCGTGGGAACAGTCCAGCCCGAACTGCCAAGCCATGTCTTCCCTGGACCGGAAACAAGCATCCTGGGACCGGTTTCGGATTCATAATCCTCATCAGCCAGGCTATCTTGAATCCAGTGGCCAAGTGAACAAGGGACTCACGTCTGAGCATACCCTGCCACACTTAGGGCGAACAAAGCGATACAAAAGGGGATGATGGACAGAGCGTTTGAACAAATCAAACACTCACCCCCAGTCAACTGATCTGGGTTTAATCCATCACCATTCTTTAGTTCACTCAGCCACCCCAGTTCAGACATGGCTATATGCAAATCAGTCTGACCCTGTACCTCGTGGGAACAGTCCAGCCCGAACTGCCAAGCCATGTCTTCCTGGACCGGAAACAAGCATCCTGGGACCGGTTTCGGATTCATAATCCTCATCAGCCAGGCTATCTTGAATCCAGTGGCCAAGTGAACAAGGGACTCACGTCTGAGCATACCCTGCCACACTTAGGGCGAACAAAGCGATACAAAAGGGGATGATGGACGGAGCGTTTGAACAAATCAAACACTCACCCCCAGTCAACTGATCTGGGTTTAATCCATCACCATTCTTTAGTTCACTCAGCCACCCCAGTTCAGACATGGCTATATGCAAATCAGTCTGACCCTGTGCCTCGTGGGAACAGTCCAGCCCGAACTGCCAAGCCATGTCTTCCCTGGACCGGAAACAAGCATCCTGGGACCGGTTTCGGATTCATAATCCTCATCAGCCAGGCTATCTTGAATCCAGTGGCCAAGTGAACAAGGGACTCACGTCTGAGCATACCCTGCCACACTTAGGGCGAACAAAGCGACACAAAAGGGGATGATGGACGGAGCGTTTGAACAAATCAAACACTCACCCCCAGTCAACTGATCTGGGTTTAATCCATCACCATTCTTTAGTTCACTCAGCCACCCCAGTTCAGACATGGCTATATGCAAATCAGTCTGACCCTGTGCCTCGTGGGAACAGTCCAGCCCGAACTGCCAAGCCATGTCTTCCCTGGACCGGAAACAAGCATCCTGGGACCGGTTTCGGATTCATAATCCTCATCAGCCAGGCTATCTTGAATCCAGTGGCCAAGTGAACAAGGGACTCACGTCTGAGCATACCCTGCCACACTTAGGGCGAACAAAGCGATACAAAAGGGGATGATGGACGGAGCGTTTGAACAAATCAAACACTCACCCCCAGTCAACTGATCTGGGTTTAATCCATCACCATTCTTTAGTTCACTCAGCCACCCCAGTTCAGACATGGCTATATGCAAATCAGTCTGACCCTGTGCCTCGTGGGAACAGTCCAGCCCGAACTGCCAAGCCATGTCTTCCCTGGACCGGAAACAAGCATCCTGGGACCGGTTTCGGATTCATAATCCTCATCAGCCAGGCTATCTTGAATCCAGTGGCCAAGTGAACAAGGGACTCACGTCTGAGCATACCCTGCCACACTTAGGGCGAACAAAGCGATACAAAAGGGGATGATGGACGGAGCGTTTGAACAAATCAAACACTCACCCCCAGTCAACTGATCTGGGTTTAATCCATCACCATTCTTTAGTTCACTCAGCCACCCCAGTTCAGACATGGCTATATGCAAATCAGTCTGACCCTGTGCCTCGTGGGAACAGTCCAGCCCGAACTGCCAAGCCATGTCTTCCCTGGACCGGAAACAAGCATCCTGGGACCGGTTTCGGATTCATAATCCTCATCAGCCAGGCTATCTTGAAACCAGTGGCCAAGTGAACAAGGGACTCACGTCTGAGCATACCCTGCCACACTTAGGGCGAACAAAGCGATACAAAAGGGGATGATGGACGGAGCGTTTGAACAAATCAAACACTCACCCCCAGTCAACTGATCTGGGTTTAATCCATCACCATTCTTTAGTTCACTCAGCCACCCC
Source organism: Lissotriton helveticus (assembly GCF_964261635.1). Classification (NCBI taxonomy): domain Eukaryota; kingdom Metazoa; phylum Chordata; class Amphibia; order Caudata; family Salamandridae; genus Lissotriton; species Lissotriton helveticus. The sequence continues at coordinate 1,398,537,098 of NC_136059.1, read as the reverse complement.
AGTTCAGACATGGCTATATGCAAATCAGTCTGACCCTGTGCCTCGTGGGAACAGTCCAGCCCGAACTGCCAAGCCATGTCTTCCCTGGACCGGAAACAAGCATCCTGGGACCGGTTTCGGATTCATAATCCTCATCAGCCAGGCTATCTTGAAACCAGTGGCCAAGTGAACAAGGGACTCACGTCTGAGCATACCCTGCCAAACTTAGGGCGAACAAAGCGATACAAAAGGGGATGATGGACGGAGCGTTTGAACAAATCAAACACTCACCCCCAGTCAACTGATCTGGGTTTAATCTATCACCATTCTTTAGTTCACTCAGCCACCCCAGTTCAGACATGGCTATATGCAAATCAGTCTGACCCTGTGCTTCGTGGGAACAGTCCAGCCCGAACTGCCAAGCCATGTCTTCCCTGGACCGGAAACAAGCATCCTGGGACCGGTTTCAGATTCATAATCCTCATCAGCCAGGCTATCTTGAATCCAGTGGCCAAGTGAACAAGGGACTCACGTCCGAGCATACCCTGCCACACTTAGGGCGAACAAAGCGATACAAAAGGGGATGATGGACGGAGCGTTTGAACAAATCAAACACTCACCCCCAGTCAACTGATCTGGGTTTAATCCATCACCATTCTTTAGTTCACTCAGCCACCCCAGTTCAGACATGGCTATATGCAAATCAGTCTGACCCTGTGCCTCGTGGGAACAGTCCAGCCCGAACTGCCAAGCCATGTCTTCCCTGGACCGGAAACAAGCATCCTGGGACCGGTTTCGGATTCATAATCCTCATCATCCAGGCTATCATGAATCCAGTGGCCAAGTGAACAAGGGACTCACGTCTGAGCATACCCTGCCACACTTAGGGCGAACAAAGCGATACAAAAGGGGATGATGGACGGAGCGTTTGAACAAATCAAACACTCACCCCCAGTCAACTGATCTGGGTTTAATCCATCACCATTCTTTAGTTCACTCAGCCACCCCAGTTCAGACATGGCTATATGCAAATCAGTCTGACCCTGTGCTTCGTGGGAACAGTCCAGCCCGAACTGCCAAGCCATGTCTTCCCTGGACCGGAAACAAGCATCCTGGGACCGGTTTCGGATTCATAATCCTCATCAGCCAGGCTATCTTGAATCCAGTGGCCAAGTGAACAAGGGACTCACGTCTGAGCATACCCTGCCACACTTAGGGCGAACAAAGCGATACAAAAGGGGATGATGGACGGAGCGTTTGAACAAATCAAACACTCACCCCCAGTCAACTGATCTGGGTTTAATCCATCACCATTCTTTAGTTCACTCAGCCACCCCAGTTCAGACATGGCTATATGCAAATCAGTCTGACCCTGTGCCTCGTGGGAACAGTCCAGCCCGAACTGCCAAGCCATGTCTTGCCTGGACCGGAAACAAGCATCCTGGGACCGGTTTCGGATTCATAATCCTCATCAGCCAGGCTATCTTGAATCCAGTGGCCAAGTGAACAAGGGACTTACGTCTGAGCATACCCTGCCACACTTAGGGCGAACAAAGCGATACAAAAGGGGATGATGGACGGAGCGTTTGAACAAATCAAACACTCACCCCCAGTCAACTGATCTGGGTTTAATCCATCACCATTCTTTAGTTCACTCAGCCACCCCAGTTCAGACATGGCTATATGCAAATCAGTCTGACCCTGTGCCTCGTGGGAACAGTCCAGCCCGAACTGCCAAGCCATGTCTTCCCTGGACCGGAAACAAGCATCCTGGGACCGGTTTCGGATTCATAATCCTCATCAGCCAGGCTATCTTGAATCCAGTGGCCAAGTGAACAAGTGACTCACGTCTGAGCATACCCTGCCACACTTAGGGCGAACAAAGCGATACAAAAGGGGATGATGGACGGAGCGTTTGAACAAATCAAACACTCACCCCCAGTCAACTGATCTGGGTTTAATCCATCACCATTCTTTAGTTCACTCAGCCACCCCAGTTCAGACATGGCTATATGCAAATCAGTCTGACCCTGTGCCTCGTGGGAACAGTCCAGCCCGAACTGCCAAGCCATGTCTCCCCTGGACCGGAAACAAGCATCCTGGGACCGGTTTCGGATTCATAATCCTCATCAGCCAGGCTATCTTGAATCCAGTGGCCAAGTGAACAAGGGACTCACGTCTGAGCATACCCTGCCACACTTAGGGCGAACAAAGCGATACAAAAGGGGATGATGGACGGAGCGTTTGAACAAATCAAACACTCACCCCCAGTCAACTGATCTGGGTTTAATCCATCACCATTCTTTAGTTCACTCAGCCACCCCAGTTCAGACATGGCTATATGCAAATCAGTCTGACCCTGTGCCTCGTGGGAACAGTCCAGCCCGAACTGCCAAGCCATGTCTTCCCTGGACCGGAAACAAGCATCCTGGGACCGGTTTCGGATTCATAATCCTCATCAGCCAGGCTATCTTGAATCCAGTGGCCAAGTGAACAAGGGACTCACGTCTGAGCATACCCTGCCACACTTAGGGCGAACAAAGCGATACAAAAGGGGATGATGGACGGAGCGTTTGAACAAATCAAACACTCACCCCCAGTCAACTGATCTGGGTTTAATCCATCACCATTCTTTAGTTCACTCAGCCACCCCAGTTCAGACATGGCTATATGCAAATCAGTCTGACCCTGTGCCTCGTGGGAACAGTCCAGCCCGAACTGCCAAGCCATGTCTCCCCTGGACCGGAAACAAGCATCCTGGGACCGGTTTCGGATTCATAATCCTCATCAGCCAGGCTATCTTGAATCCAGTGGCCAAGTGAACAAGGGACTCACGTCTGAGCATACCCTGCCACACTTAGGGCGAACAAAGCGATACAAAAGGGGATGATGGACGGAGCGTTTGAACAAATCAAACACTCACCCCCAGTCAACTGATCTGGGTTTAATCCATCACCATTCTTTAGTTCACTCAGCCACCCCAGTTCAGACATGGCTATATGCAAATCAGTCTGACCCTGTGCCTCGTGGGAACAGTCCAGCCCGAACTGCCAAGCTAGGTCTTCCCTGGACCGGAAACAAGCATCCTGGGACCGGTTTCGGATTCATAATCCTCATCAGCCAGGCTATCTTGAATCCAGTAGCCAAGTGAACAAGGGACTCACGTCTGAGCATACCCTGCCACACTTAGGGCGAACAAAGCGATACAAAAGGGGATGATGGACGGAGCGTTTGAACAAATCAAACACTCACCCCCAGTCAACTGATCTGGGTTTAATCCATCACCATTCTTTAGTTCACTCAGCCACCCCAGTTCAGACATGGCTATATGCAAATCAGTCTGACCCTGTGCCTCGTGGGAACAGTCCAGCCCGAACTGCCAAGCCATGTCTTCCCTGGACCGGAAACAAGCATCCTGGGACCGGTTTCGGATTCATAATCCTCATCAGCCAGGCTATCTTGAATCCAGTGGCCAAGTGAACAAGGGACTCACGTCTGAGCATACCCTGCCACACTTAGGGCGAACAAAGCGACACAAAAGGGGATGATGGACGGAGCGTTTGAACAAATCAAACACTCACCCCCAGTCAACTGATCTGGGTTTAATCCATCACCATTCTTTAGTTCACTCAGCCACCCCAGTTCAGACATGGCTATATGCAAATCAGTCTGACCCTGTGCCTCGTGGGAACAGTCCAGCCCGAACTGCCAAGCCATGTCTTCCCTGGACCGGAAACAAGCATCCTGGGACCGGTTTCGGATTCATAATCCTCATCAGCCAGGCTATCTTGAATCCAGTGGCCAAGTGAACAAGGGACTCACGTCTGAGCATACCCTGCCACACTTAGGGCGAACAAAGCGATACAAAAGGGGATGATGGACGGAGCGTTTGAACAAATCAAACACTCACCCCCAGTCAACTGATCTGGGTTTAATCCATCACCATTCTTTAGTTCACTCAGCCACCCCAGTTCAGACATGGCTATATGCAAATCAGTCTGACCCTGTGCCTCGTGGGAACAGTCCAGCCCGAACTGCCAAGCCATGTCTTCCCTGGACCGGAAACAAGCATCCTGGGACCGGTTTCGGATTCATAATCCTCATCAGCCAGGCTATCTTGAATCCAGTGGCCAAGTGAACAAGGGACTCACGTCTGAGCATACCCTGCCACACTTAGGGCGAACAAAGCGATACAAAAGGGGATGATGGACGGAGCGTTTGAAGAAATCAAACACTCACCCCCAGTCAACTGATCTGGGTTTAATCCATCACCATTCTTTAGTTCACTCAGCCACCCCAGTTCAGACATGGCTATATGCAAATCAGTCTGACCCTGTGCCTCGTGGGAACAGTCCAGCCCGAACTGCCAAGCCATGTCTTCCCTGGACCGGAAACAAGCATCCTGGGACCGGTTTCGGATTCATAATCCTCATCAGCCAGGCTATCTTGAATCCAGTGGCCAAGTGAACAAGGGACTCACGTCTGAGCATACCCTGCCACACTTAGGGCGAACAAAGCGATACAAAAGGGGATGATGGACGGAGCGTTTGAACAAATCAAACACTCACCCCCAGTCAACTGATCTGGGTTTAATCCATCACCATTCTTTAGTTCACTCAGCCACCCCAGTTCAGACATGGCTATATGCAAATCAGTCTGACCCTGTGCCTCGTGGGAACAGTCCAGCCCGAACTGCCAAGCCATGTCTTCCCTGGACCGGAAACAAGCATCCTGGGACCGGTTTCGGATTCATAATCCTCATCAGCCAGGCTATCTTGAATCCAGTGGCCAAGTGAACAAGGGACTCACGTCTGAGCATACCCTGCCACACTTAGGGCGAACAAAGCGATACAAAAGGGGATGATGGACGGAGCGTTTGAACAAATCAAACACTCACCCCCAGTCAACTGATCTGGGTTTAATCCATCACCATTCTTTAGTTCACTCAGCCACCCCAGTTCAGACATGGCTATATGCAAATCAGTCTGACCCTGTGCCTCGTGGGAACAGTCCAGCCCGAACTGCCAAGCCATGTCTCCCCTGGACCAGAAACAAGCATCCTGGGACCGGTTTCGGATTCATAATCCTCATCAGCCAGGCTATCTTGAATCCAGTGGCCAAGTGAACAAGGGACTCACGTCTGAGCATACCCTGCCACACTTAGGGCGAACAAAGCGATACAAAAGGGGATGATGGACGGAGCGTTTGAACAAATCAAACACTCACCCCCAGTCAACTGATCTGGGTTTAATCCATCACCATTCTTTAGTTCACTCAGCCACCCCAGTTCAGACATGGCTATATGCAAATCAGTCTGACCCTGTGCCTCGTGGGAACAGTCCAGCCCGAACTGCCAAGCTATGTCTTCCCTGGACCGGAAACAAGCATCCTGGGACCGGTTTCGGATTCATAATCCTCATCAGCCAGGCTATCTTGAATCCAGTAGCCAAGTGAACAAGGGACTCACGTCTGAGCATACCCTGCCACACTTAGGGCGAACAAAGCGATACAAAAGGGGATGATGGACGGAGCGTTTGAACAAATCAAACACTCACCCCCAGTCAACTGATCTGGGTTTAATCCATCACCATTCTTTAGTTCACTCAGCCACCCCAGTTCAGACATGGCTATATGCAAATCAGTCTGACCCTGTGCCTCGTGGGAACAGTCCAGCCCGAACTGCCAAGCCATGTCTTCCCTGGACCGGAAACAAGCATCCTGGGACCGGTTTCGGATTCATAATCCTCATCAGCCAGGCTATCTTGAATCCAGTGGCCAAGTGAACAAGGGACTCACGTCTGAGCATGCCCTGCCACACTTAGGGCGAACAAAGCGATACAAAAGGGGATGATGGACGGAGCGTTTGAACAAATCAAACACTCACCCCCAGTCAACTGATCTGGGTTTAATCCATCACCATTCTTTAGTTCACTCAGCCACCCCAGTTCAGACATGGCTATATGCAAATCAGTCTGACCCTGTGCCTCGTGGGAACAGTCCAGCCCGAACTGCCAAGCCATGTCTTCCCTGGACCGGAAACAAGCATCCTGGGACCGGTTTCGGATTCATAATCCTCATCAGCCAGGCTATCTTGAATCCAGTGGCCAAGTGAACAAGGGACTCACGTCTGAGCATACCCTGCCACACTTAGGGCGAACAAAGCGATACAAAAGGGGATGATGGACGGAGCGTTTGAACAAATCAAACACTCACCCCCAGTCAACTGATCTGGGTTTAATCGATCACCATTCTTTAGTTCACTCAGCCACCCCAGTTCAGACATGGCTATATGCAAATCAGTCTGACCCTGTGCCTCGTGGGAACAGTCCAGCCCGAACTGCCAAGCCATGTCTTCCCTGGACCGGAAACAAGCATCCTGGGACCGGTTTCGGATTCATAATCCTCATCAGCCAGGCTATCTTGAATCCAGTGGCCAAGTGAACAAGGGACTCACGTCTGAGCATACCCTGCCACACTTAGGGCGAACAAAGCGATACAAAAGGGGATGATGGACGGAGCGTTTGAACAAATCAAACACTCACCCCCAGTCAACTGATCTGGGTTTAATCCATCACCATTCTTTAGTTCACTCAGCCTGTCATCCACATTGAAATTCCATTGCTACCAACTGCTCCAAGCTGCCACATGAGGACCCATGCCCAAAACCAATAGGAGCGCCCTCGAGCCCACACCTAGACGGGACATCCATTGACCGTCTGTTCCAGGCTCTCTACCACTGTCCTGATGAAGACCCCAACATGAGGCTGTACTAACCCTTCGGCACACAAGGGGTCGAAACGTAGACTACGCCAACCTGACACACCATAGGATCCAATGCAAAGATTGTACCTTACCTATGTGTGATGTGTTTTGGGGAACATTAATACTACCTTGATTGTAAAGGTGTATCTAATTTTACTGTGATGTTAATAATGTCACACCAAGTTTACCCAGTCCCTCACAAACCTCTACACTTCCCCTCTCTCTTTCACTTCGAGAGCACATCTTTTTAATGTAATGAATTTGCAATTACATTGAATGAATACCGATCAAAATATGATGAATTACTTGTTCACAGGCTTCTAAGAGTGAACTTTAGCTGTGAATAAATGCATTTTCACTAAAAATATTGTATTGAAAATTAATATTTACTGTACTTAAATTGTATGTGGTGTCCATTGGTATGAAGTAATACTTCTGTGCACAATTACTTGATAACTCGGACCACTTCTTTGTGTACTTTGCAGATGCAGAGTAGTTACTAAATCTTCATCCAAATCTAGCATGGTTACCCTCACTTTTTAACTGGTGTCAGTGTGTTTTTGACCTAGTCTGATGGGCTCCTGCTAATCAGGACCCTAGCAACTGTGCTCTCTCCCTTAAATTGGTTTGGGTAAGTATGTTGATACCTCCACACTTGGCTAATGGTGTACCCTTCTAAGTCTCTAGCATATGGCACTATGGTACCCAGGGCATAGGTACACTAGGAGTCTTCCATGGGCTGCAGCATGTATTGTGCCACCAACGGGAGTCCAAGTCTTAAACTGTGACTACAGGCCTGCCATTGCAGCCTTTGTGAGCTGGTACTTGCACCTATCACAACAGATATAGGTTTCCTTACATCTGAGGTCAATGCAAATAACACCTATAAGTCATCCCTATGGCAGGCTCTTCAGTCCTGAGGGCAGGTTGCCTGGTTATAAGTGTGAGGGGGACGGGCACGGACATCCCTACAAGCCCTGGGGTCAATTCTCCAGGCTTTCTAAGTGCAGTCAGCCATTTTTAAGACATATAGTGGACATCAGTCAATAAGAGGTGTCTAAAAATATAATGGCCGCACCGAACCTAGTCATGTTTGGCATCAAACATGTTGGAATCATACCCAAACACCGATTCCAGTGTTGAAAGTATGATCTAATGTCCTGAGGGGCCCGTTAGTGAACCCTCCCTGTACTCTCTCTCACAGAATTTCAGGGGCTACAAGCAAACTAGTGCTGCTTTCGAGGACAGACTCAATTCTGCCCTCCTGCTGTTGAACCAAGTTCGAGCAAGAGAAGGTCAAACAATAGGTTTCCTGTCACAGGGAGGTGTGAACAACTACCTGACAGGACTTAGTGTATTGGGCCAGGGTGGGGGTGCATGCCAGCATCACCAGACTGCTTTGAAGGGCACATGTGGTGCCCTCCTTGCATACTCTAGTTTGAACCAGTTCAGAAACACTTGGTTCCCGCTCTTGCACGTAATTGGACAAAGGACAGGCGAGTATCCTCCCCTCTGTCCAGGCCTTCCTCTGGGAGGGACCCCCAAATCCCTCCAACCCTGTCCTTAGGGTATTTAAGGACTCCCCTATGGGTGGGTCCTCAGATTTGTTGTGGGACCAGACTCAACCCTGAAGAACAAGTTACTTACCTTCGGTAACGCTTTTTCTGGTGGATACAGTATCTGCCTGTGGATTCCTCACCTTGTGAACATCCCCTGCGCCAGCAGCATTAGGACATTTTTCGTAGCTCTCCACGCCGACGTGGACGACGTCACAAAAGCATGGCACCGCTCGCGGCTCCGCTGACGTCACTGGAGCCATAAGAGAGCCTCGTCGGCGTGATGACGTCAGTTCCGCCCTTTTTATCCATGCCTTCGAGGCACACGGATGGACCGACACAATATAAACAGTATACACAGTACACAGTATTCAAACCAACACATGCAGTGTGAAATCAATGCAGCAAAGCAAAAAGAATAAAACACTTCCATTGAAAGTAACAGATAGAAATTATCAACATCCCCCAGATGAGCACCTCACCCTAAAGTGGATGCATCCGTTATCACTGTGGCCACCGATGGAGGTAGATGGAAGGGCTTTCCTTGAGACAGATTGCCCTCCACGCTCCACCAAGACAGATCCGCTGCAGCTTCTCTGGAGATCCTGACTGACTTCCTGAGATCTCTGTTGTACTGATACCACTGCCTGTGGAGGCACCACTCGAGTGCCCTCATGTGCCAGCGTGCATGATTGACTAACAGAATGCAGGAAGCAAACATACCGAGCAGGCGAAGGATGCAGGACTGGAATGCCCGCTCCATTGTAAAACAAGGGAATCATTCCCTGTATGTCGAGAATCCTTTGTGGAGGTGGGAATGATCGACACACAGTAGTGTCCAGTATCGCTCCTATGAACAGGTTGTGCTGAGAGGGCACCATGTGAGACTTGGGCATGTTTATCGAGAAATCCAATTTGTACAACAGCTGAGTTGTAAGCTGCAGATGATGAAGCACCTTCACTGGCGACTCTACTTTGAACAGCCAGTTGTCCAGTTAGGGGAAAACTGGAATTCCCGACCTCCTGAGATGGGCTGCCACCACTGCCATCACCTTGGTGAAGACTCAAGGTGCAGTAGTAAGTCCAAACGGAAGAACCGTAAACTGATAATTTTGCGACCCTACCGTAAAACGAAGATACTTCCTGTGCGACTTCAGGATTGGGATATGAAAATACGCATCCTGCAAGTCGATCAACACTATCCAATCCTCCTGTTGCAGCGCTTGAAGAACCTGCGCTAGGGTGAGCATCTTGAACTTCTCCTGCTTCAGAAAAAGATTCAAGATCCTGAGATCCAGGATTGGACGTATCCTGCCATCCTTCTTGGGAATCAGGAAATACCGGGAGTAGCATCCCTGACCCCTTTCTTGCTCTGGAACCACCTCAATCGCACCTTTTTTCAGTAATGCAAGGACTTCCTCCTGCAGATGAAGAAGGTGGGCCTCTGAACATGCCCCTTGGCAAGGAGGGTAATTTGGAGGGAATTCCTGAAAGGGAAGAGCATACCCATTTTCCACAAGATTTAGAACCCAAATGTCTGTAGTGACCGATTCCCAATCTTGTAGAAAATGGGTAAGCCGACCCCCCCACAGGACCAACATGATCCAGAATGGTGGATCTAGGGTTGCTTTGCTGTGGCAAGAGGGTGGGGGGGTAGAGAAAGAGGAGGAGGAGGGCTGACGACCATGTGGACGTCCTCTGTTCTTGCCTCTGTATGACTTATACAGAGTATTTTGCTGCTGCTGCTGATGATGAGGCTGCTTGTTGGTCCAAAAGGATGACCTTCCAAAACCTCTGTATCTCCTGTAACTGGAGCCTCTAGGCTGCGCCTGCAGGCCCAAGGACTTAGCGGTGGCTTTGCTGTCTTTGAACCTTTGTAAGGCCACATCTGCTTTTTTTCCAAACAGCCCAGAACCATCAAAAGGGCGGTCAAGAAGAGTCACCTGAACATCCGGAGAAAACTCCGATGACCTGAGCCAAGCACTTCTCCTTGTGGCAACCGAAGAACCTATTATTCGAGCTACAGAGTCCGCAGTGTCCAGACCACTCTGTATCACCTGGGGTGCAGCTGCCTGAGTGTCCGCTAAGACTTCTCAAAAATGTTCCTGTCCTCATCAGATAATTTAGGAGCAAGCTGTTTCGCAGAATCCATAAGGGCATGTATGTAATTGTCCAAAAGACAGGTGGGGTTTGTAGATTTCAAGGCCATACTAGCCAATGAAAAGACCTTTTTAGCCAATTGATCAACCCTCTTAGAATATCTGTCTCCAGGGACTTGAGGAAAAGCTCCAGATGATCTCTTAGAACAAGCAGCTTGAACCACCAGGCTTTCAGGAGAAAGATGAGAAGTAAGAAATTCCGGGTCTCCTGGGGCCACCCTGTACCTTCTGGCGACCGACCTTGAGCTGAATAGGGCTTACGCCATACTTCCATAACTGGTTCAGTGATAGCGTCATTAAAAGGCAATAATGGCTCTATCACAGTGGAGGGTGAATGTAGAACCTCAGTCAAGATATTAGATTTATACTCAGCTGTTGGAAGCTGAAGATCTGGAAGTTCTGCTGCCTTCTTAATAACTGTATGGTAAGGAGCCACATCCTTAGAAGGAATATCAGCAGAGGGAGAAAGTTCCCACTCTGGGGATGTATCCAATTCACTTGCCTCCTTCAATCCTTCAAATAAGTCCTCTGACTCTTCCAGCTCACCTTCCTCCATTTCAATTTCTGCCCGATAGCACTGCTCCTCCAACACTCTCTGTGACTCACGCCTCGACCTTATCCTCGGTACCGGCGTCGGCGGTGCCAGATACGACCCTGATGAATCCGGTGCCGGCGTCGCACATGGATCCGGTGTCACAGCCTGAGTTGAGCCAGGCCGGACTGAAGGAGCTGGAGATGAAAGATACAGCATCGCCGTCCTCGGCGCCGGAAAATTCCAGGATGGAGCATTTGGAAGAAATGGCATAAAAGGAGCCGGGGCATAAGCTTGAGGAACTCCCAAATTAAAGGCCATTGGACCCATGGGACACAAAGGTGCTCCAGAGGGGTACATAGCTCTCGAAAAGACTTCATACATTGCATTCAAGTGATGTGATGCATCAGTACCCGGGCCAGGAAAAGGTGGATAGGGCCCCGGGACATTCTCAGGCTGAGGTATTACCGGAGTCGGGCCAGACGGCGCCAACGGTGGAGCCAATGGAGCCACTGTTTCAACTGGAACCTGAGCTTCATCAACTTGAGTCGGAGACTGAGCCAGCGTCGGAGAGTGCACTGGAAAAGCTTCAGGCGAAGCCAAACGAACAGGAGTACCTTGACCTGAGCCTGAAGGTGAAGGAGAGATAAAGTCCTTACGAAGTCGAGGTTCAAGTGACGTCATCTTCAGAGCCGAATACCTGTCTGAACGGCACCTAGAGCTATGTCTTTTCTTTTTCTTGTGCTTCTTTGACTTCGAAGCATGACCCGACGTCGACTTCGACCTCGACCTCGACCTCGATCTTGACCTGGACCTCGATCTTCTTCGACCTCTTTTCTCTTTTCTCATCTTAGCCATGAATAACTTGGCTTCTCTCTCCTTCAAAGTCTTAGGGTTCATCCTGCGACAGTAAGAACAACACTTGACATCGTGATCCGATGAAAGGCACCAAACACAATCCTCGTGAGGGTCTGTGATGGACAAATGTCCCCCACATTCTCTACAGGGCTTGAAACCAGACTTCCTCAATGACATCTTTAAAAAAGATACAAAAGAAGCAAGCCAGAAACACAAAGTAACTAGTAAATCACGGAGAGTCCCAGAAAACCGTTAGCAGCGACGGCGCGAAAAAAAGGGAACTGACGTCATCACGCCAACTAGGCTCTCTTATGGCTCCGGTGAAGTCAGGGGAGCCGCGAGCGGAGCCATGCTTCTGTGACGTCGTCCTCGTCGGCGTGGAGAGCTACGAAAAATTTCCGAATGCTGCTGGGGCAGGGGATATTCACAAGGTGAGGAATCCACTTGCAGATGAATCCATCAGAAATTCCGTCAATCTTTAATCGTCTGAACACTTGGACTTTGTTGGGCTTCGACTGGAACTGAGACTGCGCTTAGGAAAACTCCTGATGTTGCTGGTCTTACTGTTCTTCAAGTCGTCTGTATCTGTGCTTCATCCAGATTCTCCAAAAGGTCAGTGGGCATCAAAGACACCCGAAGAACAAGTTACTTACCTTCGGTAACGCTTTTTCTGGTAGATACAGTATCTGCCTGTGGATTCCTCGCCTTGTGAATATCCCCCTTGCGTCAGCAACGTTCGGAATTTTTCTTCGTAGCACGCCGGCGTGGACGACATCATAGGAACGCGGCATCGCGCGCTACTCCGCCTGACGTCACCGACCCCTTATTAGGCCTACATCGGCATGATGACATCAGTTCCGCCCTTTTTTCCGTGCCTTCGAGCCACCCGGCCGGACCAATGACAGGAAATATACATATATATACAGTGTACATAGTACATACAAACCAAAATAGCACACATAGTGTGTAACAAAGGTATCAAAAACCCAATAAATATACAAATAAATATACAAAAAACCCAGGTATAGCAGAGTGGACAACGGGGAGGCGGGTGGGTCAGTGAGGAATCCACAGGCAGATACTGTATCTACCAGAAAAAGCGTTACCGAAGGTAAGTAACTTGTTCTTCTGATAGATACATCTGCCTTGTGGATTCCTCACCTTGTGAATAGAGTCCCACAGCAGTCCCCACTCCCGGAGGAGGGTGTCCACACTGCTACACCAGGAAATCTTGGAGGACAGAACGCGCGAAGTGGCCGTCCCTCCTTACCTCGGTATCCAAGCAGTAATGCTTCGCGAAAGTGTGGAGGGAGGCCCAAGTCGCGGCTCTGCAAATGTCCTCAACAGGTACACCTCTAGACAATGCAGAAGTAGCAGACCTTGCTCTGGTAGAATGAGCTCTTATACCCTCAGGAGGGTCCTTACCCGCCAAGGAGTAGCAAATCTTGATGCACAGGATTATCCACCTGGAAAGTGTGCGCTTGTGCACCGCTCTGCCCTTCCGACAGCCAGCAAAACCAACAAACAGCTGGTCGTCCATCCGGAAGTCTTTAGTTCTGTCCAGATAAAAAGACACCGCCCTCTTGGGGTCCAGACGGCGCAGTCTCTTTTCCTCCTTAGAAGGGTGAAGGGGAGGAAAGAAGGTAGAAAGGGTAATGGACTGTCCTAGATGGAAGGGAGTTACCACCTTAGGCAGAAAAGCAGCCCTGGTCCTAAGAACCATTCGTTCAGCATGAATGGTCAAGAATGGGGGCTTAGAACTAAGAGTTTGAAGCTCACTCACCCTCCTTGCCGAGGTGATTGCTACTAAGAAGACCGTCTTGAAAGACAAAAGCCTCATGGGACACTTGTGTAAGGGTTCGAAGGGAGAACCCATCAAGAAAGTCAAGACAAGATTTAAATCCCACTGAGGCACGACAAAAGGAGAAGGAGGGAACTTGTTTGTGAGGCCCTTCAGAAACCTCAAAACCACTGGAGATTTAAAAAGAGATGGCTGGTCCGGCAAGCAGAGAAATGCCGATAACGCCGAGAGGTAACCTTTGACAGTGGCAACAGCAAAACCTTGCTGCGCCAAAGAGAAAGCAAACTGCAAAATATCAGATAGATGAGCCCTCAAAGGATCAACAGCCTTCTACCTACACCAAACAACAAATTTAGACCATCTATACGAATAGATGGACTTGGTGGAGTCACGCTGTGGTTCTCAAAAAATCCGTACCCTGGTGTTCTCCCGATATCGAGGTCCAATACCCGTGTCACAAAACCTCAACGCACCAAGACGATTTTGGTATCTATGAACCGATAATAATTAGGACATCATTCCTATGTATTTGCGTCACAATCAAGGGTTGCCAACACCCCAAAATCGTAGTTTCCGTCCCCATCCCTTAAACTCCATTTTGTGAACGGCATCCATCTTGCATCTTGCCCTCATGTTAAGTCAATTAAAGGTCGAGCTTGATCAAGAGGGACACGTCCACCTTTTCGTGACTTCACCCTGACCTGTCCCAACTGACTCCATTGCCTTCGGCCAAACCTGTTTGGGCAGCTCCTCGCCCAGTGGCCGAATACGATAGCATCAATACATAACATTCCACGAACCATTCACGACATACAGACCATGCTTTCTGCAAACATGCACCTGTCCACATTCCTTGTTTATGGCCAGTTTTATGACTGGGTTGTACCTTCCTTTATTAAGGTTTCATCGATATCTGATGGGAGTTCCAGGCCTAACTGGGTAATCTATCAACAAACTGGACATCTAAAATATGGGCTTGCTTACATGACTCTGCTCTTTGTATTATTGTAGAAATATGTGTATAGCCATATCATAAACTCAGGATTTCTTGCTTGCAGCTATTATTTTTGTATATAAGGAGACGGCTGGTTCTGTAAAAACGAACAGTCTCCCGAGAACCTACACTCCGTGTGGTGTACTTCTGGGACACGTGTTACTTGGTAGCTACCAATAAAACTTGATCTTTGACGGTAACTAGAAGACTCCGTGTTTCTGTGGTCCGGAACAAGGGAGAACTCAGAGGTCCTCGGGTGCTACCCCCTGGCACCACCGGGTTCCTAAAAACCCGGCACCTCAGTTGGCGCCCAACTCGGGGCGATATCAAGCGGTGACGGTCCAAGCCAGATGTTCGTGAGGAGCTTCGTGTGAAAATTCCGGAGGACGGCCAGCCACTTCAGCGACCCCTGTATGTCGACGTGGTTCCGAAGGTCTTTGCTGCGAGGTTCCCCGCGTCCCGACGGCTACGAAGGACTGCTGCCCTGACTATCGCCTTGTTTTGGACCCAGTGATCCTTGGTAGAGCGAAACGATAGACGAGTCTTCTAGCGACGTCACAGATCTTCAAATACTTCAGTTAAGTATAAGTGGAGCGTCTCCCAGTCCTTAGTTTGTCCTTAGTTTTTGGTATCCTTGAGATACGCTTTGATTTGGTACTTGCAAGCCCCAAAGCTGAAGGACTCGTGTATTCATGAGATATATCGTAACAGATAATCCTTTGAAGTTTGAAGCTAGACTAGTGAGCGAAGATGCCTGGTTTTAGCAGACTTGGAAACTTGTTTTGTCTTGGTTGTAGTAAGGACTCCCGATTAGAGGAATCTTGTCCGGTTCCTCCAATTGGAACTCCAACGTATGAGCTCTATGTAAAGCACGGCGTAGGTCCTATAACATATAACGAAGTATGGATAAAATACACCCGCAAGGATGGTGTTTTAAAATGGCCCCAATACGGTAGTTTCGACTCAGAAGTTTTAGATAACCTAGAGGTCAAACTATTCAAGAAGAAAGCCCGACCGGCGATGTTTGACTCTTTCCGCTTATGGCGTAAAGAGGCCAAACAGAAGGAAATTAAATTAGAAAAGAAGAATAAGAGGGAAAGAGGTATTTCAGTAATGCAAGCCGCGATAAAATTTAAAGACAACGAAGAGGATCAAATAAGTGAGCAGTTGCACAGGCAACGTAAAATGGCAATAGATAAATGCTTTCCCGTTTTGCCATCTCTTCAGCGAGAGACAGTAAAAGAGCATGAGAAAGATCCATTAATGGCTCATTTGCTAAGTTCGCCACCACCTTATGCACAAAATGCCACAGCACCTCCGCAACCTTTAGTTGCACCTCTGGTAGCTGTTATACAGGCTCCTTTACCGCACTCGCCGGCTACTCTTCAGCTGGCTCCTGTTTCTCTGGCGCAGCCTCTTCAAGGCTCACCGATCACATCTACTTCTCCTACTGTTCCTTGTAAAATTTCGCCTAGCACATCTTCTAGTCTCTCTGATACTCGTTCTACGAACATTTCTGTTTCTACTTTGCGTGACTCTGTTCTACCACCAGTTATTCCCCCACTTTCACCTTCCGTCTGGCATAAAATGACCAGCATTGTTACTAACCTTCCTTCACCACTTTTTCGGTCGCCTAAAACGACCCCTAACACGGAACAAAGACAATTACGAAGCCAAATGCCCGATTATCAGGAAAGGGAATGTTTGAATAAGTTAGCACGAAATTGGGCTATGGACACAGCAAGATATGATGTAGAGTCTGTCATGAACGTTTTCCGTCAATGGGATGAACCAACGCAAAGATACGTCTTTGAGCAGATGTGTGTTTTTCTGTGTGAGGATTTGGTAGATAATGGTCAGAAGACCAACCAGCAAGAGTTGTGTAGTGTACGATTTAAATTTGGGGAGGGTATGATAGTTGGTCCCGACGTTGAAAAAGCAGTTGAGATATTATTATCACATAGAAGTACGGGTGGTAATTCTGGGTCATCCTCTGACAGTGGTACATCCAGCAGGAAAAGAGCGAGACAGTACCCCATGAGAGAGGTTCCTCCGGTCTGGAGGGAAGGTGACGCAACTGCAGTTCCACCGGTTCTGCCTCATTTCCAGCGTGTATGGGTACATGTCCCCTGGAAAAGATCCGAAGTTTTAGCACTCAAGCAGACACTACCCGATCCCCGTAAAAACCCGACTGGGTATTATAAGGAGTTATCCCAAACTGCCAGCTCATGTATAATGAATTTAGCGGATATAGACATGTTGTTTGGGAACGTTGTTCCACATCCTTTATGGAGTAAGATACGTCATACAGATCATGACCAAGAATTAGGTGACTCGTGGGCGAACATTGCGACTACAGATGCTAGACAAGTCGGTGGTTTCAAGCCTGAGCCGTTAATAGCTGAACTTCCCGGTAGAATTATTGCGTACATGAAGACAATTATGCCTGAAGTACGCGTAAACTGGGACAAGCTATCAGCGTGCAAGCAGAAGAAAGACGAGAATGTGTCTGACTTTTTCACGAGATTTGAGGAAACTTTCACTGACCATAGTGGTCAGGATATGGCTACCGAGGGTGGCCAAAGATTGTTTGTAGACAAATTTGTACACAATCTGCTTCCCGAACTATGTGCTAAACTAAAAGATTCAGAGAGTGCTTGGGCTGACTCTACGTCAGCGCAGATTCTAGCAACATCTCAGTACTACGAAAACAGGCGCAAAGACGAGCTAGACAAGGCAGACAAAAAGACGAAAGATTTGAAAACTAAAGTTCTTCTCCAACAGGCCTATCCGCCTCGTATGGCTAGCCAGCCCAATTATCAACAGAATAAGCAGTATTGTAGAGACGCGCAGGGAAACGAGTCTTCCCACCAGCGTGTTCCGTATGGCCCGAATCAATGTGCGTATTGCAAGGAAGAGGGTCATTTTAGGAGTAATTGTCCGGCTCTTGCGCGACGCTTAAACGGTGTTTCAGGTGTAAGAGGGAGAGGTGTTCAACATGCCCCCAGAGGTAGGGGCCGTGGAAATTTCTCCCAGAACACAGTTTCTTTTCCGCCTCAGAATTCCATGAATAGCTTTGACCAACAGAATAACGCATCGTCTAGGTCAGCTCAGTACTATGCTGACGACTATTACACCGAACACGACAATGAGGTTAACGATTGCTAGGACAGCCATGGACAAAGAGAGGGAGTTGTTTCAGTTCCAGTAGACCAAGATGGACCTTATGTCAAGGTAATTACCTCAGGAGTGTCAGAGCCATTTCTGCTGGATACTGGTGCTACGAAAAGTTCTATTATGCACTCAAAACTTCCTGGCGCACCTTTGTCTGGCGAAATGAATGTCTCAGTAGGCTTCTCTGGCGCCCCTGTTAGGAACCCGATCTCTAGTCCTATACCCCTTTCTGTTGGCCCCTGTGAATTAGAAGCACCCCTCATTCTTACAACAGGTTGCGGTGAAAATTTGTTAGGATTGGATTTGCTAAAAAGGTTGTATGCGACTTTGTACTGTTCTCCCTCGGGAGTACAACTTACCTTAGGGAAAAAAGTCATTTCTCCAATGTATTTGTCGAAAGAAGGTATTCCAACCGAATTGTCATCACTTCCTGATATACTGTGGGCTAATGGTTCCAATGACGTAGGTCGTTTGGAGATAGCACCGTATGTCATAACTTTGAAAGCCAACGTCGGATTGCCACGTATTCCCCAATACAAAATATCTAACGAATGCGAGAAGGCGTTGTTAACGATCATTTATGATTTGATCGATAAAGATGTTATTGAAGAAACAACAGGGAACGTTTGTAACAGTCCAGTTTTACCGGTCTTAAAACGTACTGATCCTTCACAGCCCCCTGTGTATAGGTTTGTGATTGACCTCAGAGAGGTAAATAAGGTAGTTATCCCACAGTTTCCAGTTGTCCCCGACATTACTGCTTTATTGACAATGGTTCCAGCTTCAGCAGACTGGTTCTCGGTGATTGACCTGAAGAACGCTTTCTTCAGCATCCCGATCGCCGAAGAGAGTAGAGACCTTTTCGGCTTCAATTTAGGAGGACGAAGCTTCCGCTTCAAATGCGCTCCTCAAGGCTACTGCGAAAGCCCATCTATATTCAGTCAGGCACTGAAAACACAACTAGACACAATTGTGCTGCCAGATGGGTCAACTTTGATCCAGTACGTAGACGATCTACTGATCGCCGCAGACACTGAGGAGATTTGCAAACAAGCCACGTTGTTACTATTGCGTCACTTATGTGACATGAAGCACAAAGTCTCCCTTTCAAAGCTGCAATTTTGCCGACAAGAAGTAACCTACCTAGGTCACATCTTATCGAAGGAGGGAAGGAGACTGACACCAGAAAGAATACAGGCAATTACAGAACTAGGTGTCCCAAGGACACAGAGAGAGGTTCGAGCCTTCTTGGGCATTACATCGTACTGTAGACAATGGATACCGAATTTCTCACTACTAGCCAAGCCCTTGCTGGCACTACTCCGCAAAGACACGCCTAATCCTATGCCTTGGTCTGAAGATTGTCAGACGAGTTTCCACGAGTTGCGCGATGCATTGTGTTCGGCCCCTGTGTTGGGAAACCCCAACTACAGTAAGCCTTTTACATTGTATGTCCACGAAAAGGAAGGTTGTGCATTATCAGTCTTAATGCAACACTTTGGGGACAAACAGCGCCCATGCGCGTATTTTTCGGCAACTCTGGATCCAGTGGCTAAGGCACTGCCAAGTTGTCTAAGAGCAACCGCCGCAGCAGCTGTCTGCATTCGACAGTCTGCTGGATTAGTCATGAATAACACTCTGATCGTTATGGTTCCGCATGCAGTTGACATTTTGCTAAATAGGACCAAGACACAACATCTTACTAGCGCTCGACTATCCAGTTACGAACTTACCCTGCTAGCAAGTCACATCCACATAAAGAGGTGTGATACACTCAACCCCGCAACGTTATTACCCATTCCGACAGGAACAGACGAGATTGATAAACATGACTGCTGTTTTAGGACAGAAGAAGAGACAAAAGGGAGAGTAGACTTACAGGACACTCCCCTTCCTGAATGCAACGATACTTTATGGGTTGATGGTTCATGCTTCAAGTTGCCGAATGGTGATACGACTGCAGCATACGCCGTAACGACATTACACACCATTATAGAGACTGCACGCATTTCCCACAATTCTGCACAAGCTGCAGAGCTGATTGCGCTTACTAGAGCATGTGTGTTGGCGAAAGGAAAGCGAGTGAATGTGTACACTGACAGCCAATATGCCTTTGGTGTGGCTCACAGTTTTGGGAGATTGTGGCGTGAACGTGGGTTCCTTACGTCCCATGGTACGAAGATACAACATGGCCAGCTAGTTAATGAGCTCCTTGAGTCACTCACCTTGCCCCTACAAGTCGCCATTATAAAATGCAGTGCACACAAAAAGATTCAGGATAATGTTGGCCGCGGAAATGCATTGGCAGATGAGGTTGCGAAAGAAACTGCAAGGAACACAATGAGTCGGATGTATGTTATGGGTCCCGCTAGATGGACTACTGACGTGGGAATGTGCGAGGACACCATTGAAAGCGTAAAATCGATACAAGCTGAGGCCACTGAGAACGAGGTGAATGAATGGAGAGAAAGCACAGGTAGATTGGATGCGAATGGTTGTTGGGTCGAACTATCAGAACACCAGCGATGGCTATTACCTAATGCATACGTACTTGCAGTAGTAACGATGGCTCACGGAATTGCGCACATCAGTTCGAAAGGAATATGTAAACTATTGGCCCCAGTATGGCAGAATAGCAATATCCCAAAATATGCAAAGAATGTGGTTAAAAAGTGTATGGTGTGTTTGAAGTACAATCCCGGGAGGGGAACCCCAACTCCAACTGGTCATTTTGCGCCTCCAACGTACCCGTTCGAGGTTTTACAGCTCGACTTCATCCACATGGAGAGGTGCAACAACCTAAAGTATGTGCTCGTTGTTGTCTGCGCCTTTTCAAGGTGGGTGGAAGCGTACCCCCTTAAGGACAATACCGCTTTATCAACTGCCAAAGCACTCGTCAAAGAGTTCTTTCCGAGGTTCGGAATGCCTAGAATTGTCTGGAGTGATAACGGAAGTGAATTCGTAGGATGCGTGATGAAGAGAGTGTGTGAGTGTTTAGGCATCCACCAAAAATTCCACGCTGCAAATCACCCCCAATCAGCTGGATTAGTAGAGTGCTACAATGGCACTCTAAAACTCAAACTAGCCAAGATCCAAGCCAGTACAGGTCTTAAATGGCCTGACGCACTGCCTCTAGCGCTTTTGTCAACCAGAATGACTGTGCATTCCAGATTAGGACTTAGCCCCCATGAGATCGTATTTGGCCGCCCAGCCAACGTCTGGGGCGTGCCAAGACCCAAGAAACTAAGTGAGATAGAACACCCCGTACTACTTGACTATTTGTGCGAATTGACAACTAAATTGCGTGTTTTACACCAACAGGTTCACAGTTCCTCTCCACCAGCCTCTGACGATCCAGGTCACCTCATCGAGCCCGGTTCGTGGATTTTGGTGCGGAATTTCCAGCGCACCAACAACGGACAGCCGAGGTGGACCGGACCGCACCTAGTGCTGCTTTCAACGAGATCTGCTGTTCGGGTGGAAGGCAAGAAGAATTGGGTACATGGGACCCACTGCAAACGGGTCCCTCTACCCCTTCCATACGACCGGTGGGTCAACAAAGGACTTGCCGACTCCGAGACCGAATCCGTACCTCGCTTCATCCCTTTCAGCGATGCACGTTTGAAAGAAACTAGTACTGAAAAGGAGAGTGATCATATTTTACAAGGACTTGTGTCGCCGTCTATGCAATTGGACACTACCGAACCTGAGACGCTGTTTGAAGACCACACCATACCTGGGAAACGACGATACGACCTGCGGTCTAAAAACAAAGAGACTAATAAACGATTGACCTAATGTGATTTCCCTTTTCCCCTAAGAACTATTTTTTGATTTTTCAGCTCTCTCGTCCCAGGGGAACTAGCTCATTTTTGATTTTTCGAACCGCCATCCGGTTCTGCTGCTAGGGTCGCGGTTGAAGTCTGGGGAGTGCAACTGGGAAGTTCTAGGTCCACGGTTCTGATTGGTCCACGGGAGTTACCCCGGACTGAGCAGAGCGCGCTCCCTGGGAGAATCAATCAACCACCGCGGGCAGCAACTAGAGGATGGAGTTTCCAAGGGTAGAGAGACCTATCAGACTCACGAACTTCGGAAAACAGTTATGCACAATACTGTCCAAAAGAAGATTCCTGATACTATGTGTTTTAATGTTATGTAGCCTACTTGTGTTTTTTACTGGTTATACTCTGTTCGTATTTAAAGTTACCTTTTCGAATGACACCCATCCACCATCTCCTCCCACTATTTCTCCACACTACTTTCACCCTCTACCTGAACACGAGTCTGCCCGAAGACTCGAATTTGTAAACAATTCTTTCATTCAGCTCCTACACCAACACCAGTCCGTAATGAACATATCAAACTGTTGGATATGCGGACTTATGCCACACACAACCGATAAGGGGATCCCATACTTCATTTTGTCATTCAGCTACTATGGTTCTCTGTGGGCTTTCCAGACCATGTTCCTATTCGCCCTAGAACCATACCCGACCCGTTCCACTGCAAGCGATTCCAATAACAAGGCACTAATTGCAGGGATAAGGAATATGAGTAGGGATATCGACACATATCTGACAATGCCCAAAGATGAACTCAGTCCCTACACCCGTTGGAACGTGACTAAACATGGGGTTTACCTGGTCAAGAGCCAGGCAGCAAAGAAATCCCGCCCAGTTTGGATAGTGCCCCACCGAGGTCACTTATGCTTACAGGGTATTGGTAGGGACCCCACAGCACAGTTAGGAAAGAGCATTTGCACGGAAACATATGTATTTACTTCCCGAACTTCCCCTATACTTTTGGCAGCCAAAGGCACGTATTTCGTTTGCCATGACCAAGCCTACACGTGGTTGCCCCCTGATTTCTCAGGTACATGTTTTATCTCCTTTCTGCTGCCTCCCACCTACACGGCCAGAGCAGATTACCATCGGACAAGGACAGCTAGGGGTGTCGTGAGTAAAGACGACACCGCGGGTCAGGAATTCGCTGACTTCGCAAAGGGTTTTCTGCCATTTTGGGGGCCTATGGTGAACAGCAGAAATATTCGCCAGTTATCGAGGATAGTTGAATCCGCCGTGACTACAACGGCCTGAGCACTTGGCAATCTGACAACCGAGCTTCAGTCGGATCGACTTATGACCCTTCAGATTCGAATTGCCTTAGACATCATACTCGCCGATCGTGGTGGTGTGTGTAGAGTCATCCAATCCAGTTGTTGCATATTCATCCCTGATAACGCACCAACAGTATACCAGGCCATCTCCAAACTACACGAAATATCTGGTTCCCTTCACGTTGAGAAAGGGGACTGGTCCCTGCTGGGGTGGTTCTGGGGGCTGATCACTGCCTGGGGATGGAAAATTTTGATCTTCATTGGGATGACCTTGGCACTTCTGTTCATGTTTTGCCTATGTATACAGTGTACTCCTGCACTATGTGGCCTCTGTGCTACCTCGTGTGTACGGAATCCTGTGTCACGGGACGAGCTGAGTAACAGAATGATGCTACAGCAACATCTCCACGAATTTCTTCATACCGATTTGGACTCAGATTAGCATGAGTTATTGCCTTATATGAGGGCAAAAGGAGGGTCTGTGGTTCTCAAAAAATCCGGACCCTGGTGTTCTCCGATATCGAGGTCCAATACCCGTGTCACAAAACCTCAACGCACCAAGACGATTTTGGTATCTATGAACCGATAATAATTAGGACATCATTCCTATGTATTTGCGTCACAATCGAGGGTTGCCAACGCCCCAAAATCGTAGTTTCCGTCCCCATCCCTTAAACTCCATTTTGTGAACGGCATCCATCTTGCATCTTGCCCTCATGTTAAGTCAATTAAAGGTCGAGCTTGATCAAGAGGGACACGTCCACCTTTTCGTGACTTCCCCCTGACCTGTCCCAACTGACTCCATTGCCTTCGGCCAAACCTGTTTGGGCAGCTCCTCGCCCAGTGGCCGAATACGATAGCATCAATACATAACATTCCACGAACCATTCACGACATACAGACCATGCTTTCTGCAAACATGCACCTGTCCACATTCCTTGTTTATGGCCAGTTTTATGACTGGGTTGTACCTTCCTTTATTAAGGTTTCATCGATATCTGATGGGAGTTCCAGGCCTAACTGGGTAATCTATCAACAAACTGGACATCTAAAATATGGGCTTGCTTACATGACTCTGCTCTTTGTATTATTGTAGAAATATGTGTATAGCCATATCATAAACTCAGGAATTCTTGCTTGCAGCTATTATTTTTGTATATAAGGAGACGGCTGGTTCTGTAAAAACGAACAGTCTCCCGAGAACCTACACTCCGTGTGGTGTACTTCTGGGACACGTGTTACTTGGTAGCTACCAATAAAACTTGATCTTTGACGGTAACTAGAAGACTCCGTGTTTCTGTGGTCCGGAACAAGGGAGAACTCAGAGGTCCTCGGGTGCTACCCCCTGGCACCACCGGGTTCCTAAAAACCCGGCACCTCAACGCCTGGCCGAAAGAATGACATCCACCACATCGTGAGGGAGAGAAAAAGAATTCAGGTTGCCCCATTCAATCTCCAGGCATGAAGGTGTAATGTCTGGAGGTGGGGGTGTAGAACCTGCCCCTCCATCTGAGAGAGGAGGTCTGCCCTGAGAGGGAGACGGAGCGGCGGGTGAGAGGAGAGGTGGAGTAGGTCCGTGTACCACACCCTTCTTGGCCAATCCGGGGCGACCAATATGACTTGGGCCCGGTCCTGGCGAATCTTCCTCAGAACCCGAGGAATCAAGGGTATGGGAGGAAACGCGTACAGGAGATGCGAGTCCCAACTCAACTGCAACGCGTCCCCGAGCGCTCCTTGCATCGGATACTGGAGACTGCAGAATGACAGGCAGTGAGCATTCTCGCGAATGGCGAACAGGTCCAACTGAGGAGTCCCCCACATCTGAAAGATGTCATGAACAACCTCCGGATGGAGCCTCCACTCGTGGTCGGCAGAGAACTGCCGACTGAGGACGTCTGCACGCACGTTCAGAGCTCCGGACAGAAGATTTGCCATCAGACAAATCTGATGGTCCTGAACCCAGGACCAGAGACGCAGAGCCTCTTTGCAGAGACACAGCGACCCTACTCCTCCCTGCTTCTTGATATACCACATCGCGGTCGTGTTGTCCGTCAGGACTTGAACCGACCGACCGCGAAGGGAAGGGAGGAAGGCCTTGAGCGCCAAACGTATCGCCCGCAACTCTAGAAGGTTGATGTGAAGCAACCTTTCCTCTGGAGACCAAAGACCTTTGACCTCCAGATCCCCCAGATGAGCACCCCACCCTAGAGTGGATGCATCCGTTATCACTGTGGCCACCGATGGATGTAGTGGAAAAGGCTTTCCTTGTGACAGATTGCCTTCTATGCCCCACCAAGATAGATCCACTGCAGCTTCTCTGGAGATCCTCACTGACTCCCTGAGATCTCCGTTGTGCTGATACCACTGCCTGCAGAGGCACCACTGGAGTGCCCTCATGTGCCAGCGTGCATGGTTGACCAACAGAATGCAAGAAGCCATCAGACCGAGCAGACGAAGGACCTTCAGGACTGGAACAACCGCTCCATTGAAAAATAAAGGAATCATCTCCTGTATGTCGCGAATCCTTTGAGGTGGAGGGAATGCACGACACGCAGTAGTGTCCAGTACCGCACCTATGAACAGGTTGCGCTGGGAGGGCATTAGGTGAGACTTGGGTACATTTATCGAAAAACCCAACCTGTGCAACAACTGAGTTGTCTCTTGCAGATGAAGGAGCACCTTCTCTGGCGACTCTGCTTTGATGAGCCAGTCATCCAGATACGGAAATACAGGTATTCCCGACCTTCTGAGATGTGCCGCCACCACTGCCATCATCTTGGTGAAAACTCGAGGCGCAGTAGTAAGTCCAAACGGAAGGACCGCAAAATGGTAGTGTTGCGAACCCACCGTAAAACGGAGATACTTCCTGTGCGACTTCAGGATGGGGATGTGGAAATAAGCATCCTGCAAGTCGATCGACACCATCCAGTCTTCTTCCAACAGCGCTTGAAGAACCTGCACAAGAGTGAGCACCTTGAACTTTTCTTGTTTCAGATACAAGTTCAAGATCCTGAGATCCAGGATTGGCCGAAGCCTGCCATCCTTCTTGGGGATCAGGAAATACCGGGAGTAGCATCCCTGACCCCTCTCCTGCTCCGGAACCACCTCTATCGCACCCTTTCTGAACAGTGCCAGGACTTCTTCCTGCAGGAGAAGCAGGTGGTCCTCCGAACAATAACCTTGGCAAGTGTCAGGTCCATGCCAGGTTCCGCTACTAGGCTCCCCATCTCTCCTATTTTGAAGGTTCGAGGTAACCCTGTACAGCAGTTTCCAATCTGGGGTTCCATCCAGAAACAGGCTCACGCTTCCTGATTGTGCCACTATGGAGATTGGGTCAGCGTTCTAGTGTTCCTCGTTCTGTCCGCCATTTACTTC
The DNA here is from genome assembly GCF_964261635.1 of Lissotriton helveticus. Taxonomy (NCBI): domain Eukaryota; kingdom Metazoa; phylum Chordata; class Amphibia; order Caudata; family Salamandridae; genus Lissotriton; species Lissotriton helveticus. Next base: position 1,398,510,792 of record NC_136059.1, on the reverse strand, counting down.
GCCAGCGCGTTCTATGTGGCGCACTACAACTGTTATTTCCCGGCAGCTGGACGTCCCGTTTTTTTGCTTCAGTCATAGTCCCCAAGTTCGCCATAGTTAACACCTGCATTCCAGTCGAGTATCCTTCGAAATTCCTCGTAGGTCTTTTGAGGGAAATTTGAGTGTCCCAAGTCCGTAATTCCCAGTTCCGTCTTTTCCTGCCGCCGCACCTCATTCTGTATTCCTGTGGTGCTGGTGGGGATGGGGATTCCTGAGGCAGAGTGTTGCAGCGGATATCTCTGTGGCAAGTAACTCGTTCCGCTCCGATTCAGAACTTGAGCGGTAAGGAGTTTCTATTCTTCATTTAAACAGACTTTGCAGTGCGTTGTCAGTCCAGCGCTATTCTCGAATTATCAACTGTTTGGCAGAGACTATCATTTCCTGAGGGAGTAAGCGCAGCTCAAATAAGACTCGTTCCAAAAAGTCTATACTATCAAGGCAGTCATTAAAAGGCAGTTCTTGGAGGGTTCATTGTTCTCCTAGACAAGATACGTCCAGGAACTTCTACTAGTAAATTGGAGTATTTATTGTATGCATATGATAATACTGTTTTTTACCACCTTTACAAGACGCAATTTCTCATAAGTCACTAACAACAACTTGAGTTCAACAATTCAGCAAGATAAACATTGTATCAGAACTCATATACAAGAGAGAGGCAATTTCCACATTGTAACAGGTATTTAGAGAAGGAACAGAGAGAGAGAGTAGAATTACCAAGTGTTATTGGAATTGTAGTAATTATCTGTTAATTGTTTCAGGTGTGACCAGCTTCTCGAAATTAGAGATCGCGAAGAAGACACCAGTGTGGAAGTCTCTCTTTTTGTTGTTAGTTATCCACTTCCCCTTTCCCTTCCATTCCTGGGCTTGGAGAAATCCGGGCGCAGGGGTGTTTGGGAATTTGGAAAATATTCAGCACAGAAGACTTGGTCATCCGCTCCCACGGAATCAGGATAATTCAGGTACTGCTTCTGACAGATTGAAGTGCCTTAAATTACCTTCCGTCTGGGCGTGATGGCTGAAGGGTTAGATGTGAAGGCCTTGGCTTCAGTGTTAGAGGGGTTACAGAAACAGTTAAGTGAAACTAGAGAGGAGGTGAGGAAATCTAATCAGGAGGCTAGTTATCTGCGTCAGAGAATTGAAGAGCTTTCAGAAAGCCCACGTCCTAATTTTGGGAGTATTAAGTCATCAGCTTTTGCGCCCTCTTCCTCTTCTTCTTCAGAGCTTACTACACAGGTCCATGCTATGTCCCCTACCATTCCACTGCCCCCCCCCGAGAGATTTCAGGGAGATCCCCACAAGGCACAGATTTTTCTTACACAGTGCTCTTTGCATTTCCTTTGCAAGCCCATTTTGTTTAAAGAGGATCAGTCTAAAGTGGCGTTTGTGCTGTCCTACCTGAGTGGCGATGCAGCAGCGTGGTCATTGCCACTGGTGGCTTGTAATGATCCAGTGTTGTACAAATTTGAAGACTTCAAGGCTGAGTTTTTGCGTATCTTTGATCGAAGAACTATTTCACAAACCACAGACAATGAGCTATTAGAACTAAAGCAAGGAAATCGAGATCTGGTGGCGTATTTGGCCCAATTTAACAAATTGATCGTTGAAACAAGTTGGCCGGAATCAAAGAGGGCGGCAATTTTTTACAGAGGTCTAAAGAATGAATTAAAGGATGGATTGGCCCAGATTTCAAGGAGACCAACCGATGTATCTGAACTGATTGACCTTGTCTTGCAGATAGATCAGAGGCAGGCGGAAAGACGTAATGAACGTCGGAGGGATGTTCGAACTCTTCCACCGCGATTTGACCGAGCCAGGTCAGAGTTTGTCAAGAACCAAGAGGGCCAAAGTCATTCCATTGAAGAACCCATGCAAGTGGGAACGATCCGAGGTCCTCTTACTAAGGAGGAGAGAGAAAAGAGAAGTCTGGGCAGGCTGTGCATGTATTGTGGTCAGTCGGGCCATTTTGTCAAAGAATGTCCAAAGAAACCAAAGAACAGCTCGTGGGTAAAAGACCGGCTCCACCAGTAGACGGAGTTGCACTGGTGGGAGCGAGTGAAGAGACAACTCCAAAGCCACAGTCTTTGGCTAATACTCTACAGTCGGCAGCCCCGCATTTGATTTTGTCAAGTAAGATTCTATTCGGGAAAACTCATGTGGAAGAAGTTTCAGTGTTGGTGGATTCGGGGGCTACCGGGAACTTTTGTGACAACCAATTTGCCAAATCTATTGGAATTCATTTTGAAAAGAAGCTAAGACCAGAACCAGTTCGGGCTGTAGACGGCACCAATTTGTCTTCCGGGCCAATAGCCTATGATACAGAAGTGATAACAGTATTGGGTCCAGGGGAACATCGGAGTTACATCCGATTTAATCTCATCGATGCTCCCCAGTTTCAGCTCATACTTGGTTTGCCTTGGCTCACCGAGCATAATCCACAGATTGATTGGTCAAGACGCACAGTGGAAATGAACTCAGATTTTTGTGGTGAGCACTGTTTTCAGTCAATTCCAGAGACCTCAAGTTCCACCATGTCATTGAATTTGGCCAATCAAGTTCAGATGATTTGTGCTCTGGAAGTCCCCGTCATTCCAGAGGAATATCAAGATCTGAAGGAAGTTTTCAATGAGAAAGAAGCTCGAAAATTGCCACCTCATCGTGAATATGATTGTCGGATTGAATTAGAACCAGGAGCTTCTTTACCGTGCAGCCGAATCTATGCTCTATCGGAACCAGAGAACATCCATCTGAAGGATTACATCGAACAAAATTTAGCCAGCGGTTTCATTCGAGCTTCACAATCCCCCGTGTCATCGCCTTTGTTTTTCATCCCTAAGAAGGATGGAACTTTGAGAACCTGCATTGATTATCGAGCCTTGAATTTAGTCACAAAGAAAAATCGTTATCCACTACCCCTCATTTCTGAATTCCTCGATCAGGTTAAGGATGCTTGCGTGTATACCAAATTGGATTTACGTGGGGCCTACCATTTGGTGCGTATGGCTGAGGATGAGGAGTGGAAGACGGCATTCCGAACTAGACTGGGGTTGTTCGAATACCAAGTGATGCCTTTTGGGCTATGCAATGCCCCGGCCGCTTTTCAGCACTTTGTGAACGATGTGCTTCGTGAGTACTTGGACCGATTTGCCGTGGTTTACATTGATGATATTCTCATATATTCAAACAGTCTGGAGGAACATGTTTGCCATGTACGAGCTATTCTGGAGCGGCTGTTGGAGAATCATCTGTTCGTCAAGCTGGAAAAGTGTGTATTTCATTCCTCTAGTGTGGAGTTTTTGGGTTTCATTCTGTCTCCAGAGGGAGTATCTATGGATGACTCTAAGCTTCAGGCAATCAAATCTTGGCCAGCTCCTAGGTCTGTGAAGGAGATACAGAGCTTTTTGGGATTCGCCAACTTTTATCGGCGATTCATTCAGAATTTCTCTGAAATGGTGAGTCCTATTACTCGTTTGCTTAAAAAGAATGTACGATTCATCTGGGAACGAGAATCGGAGGAGGCCTTTCAGCGATTAATGGAAGCATTTGTCACCGCTCCTGTTCTGCAACACCCCAATTTGAAGGAACCGTTCTTTATTGAAGCTGATGCATCAAATTTGGCAATTGGAGGTATTTTGTCTCAACGTCAGAAAAACACCGGTCAACTCCATCCAGTGGCTTATCATTCCCGTAAACTATCTCCTGCCGAGATCAATTATTCAATTGCGGATAAGGAACTCCTGGCTGTTAAAGAGGCTTTCAAGGTGTGGAGACATTACTTGTTTGGTGCGAGGCATGTGATCACTGTCTTTACAGATCATCGGAATCTGCAATTTTTAAAGTCTGCTCGAACTCTAACTCCTAGACAATTGCGGTGGTCACTCTTTTTTGCAGACTATGACTTTGTTTTGACCTATAAACCAGGTTCTGCAAACGGAAAAGCAGATGCCCTTTCACGTTTGAGTATGGGAGAAGAAGGTGATGCCAAGGTGGAGGGATTTATCATTCCGGAAGAAAAGATTGTGGCCATGGCAGTTGAGGATAAATTGGAGAATCGGATTAGAGAAGAATTCACTAAGATTGAAATTTCTAATTGGGAAACGGAAGGTCCGGATCGAAACGTCCGGGATGGGAAGCCATTCCTACTAGGAAAGATGTTTGTCCCCAGTGAAAATCTTCAAAAAGAAGTCATTCAGCAGTTCCATGATCATCAGTTGGCTGGCCATAAGGGTCCCAAAAAGACGTTGGAATTGATCAAGAGAACCTTCATTTGGCCAGGCATGGACACTCAGGTGAGGCAGTACATCGCCACTTGTGAACCGTGTGTTAAGGGTAAGAGTTTGAGACAATCCCCGCAGGGTCTCCTTATGCCTTTACCAGTAGCCCCATCTCCCTGGCACACTATATCTATGGATTTCATTGTTGATTTGCCCTCTAGTCAGGGTTATTCAGTGATCTGGGTGGTAGTGGATCAATTCTCTAAGATGAGTCACTTTATTCCTTTGAGGACCCTACCCACAGCGTCCCAGTTGGCCACACTGTTTGTGGAACACATTGTCAAGTTGCATGGGATCCCTAAAGTGGTTATTTCAGATCGAGGACCACAATTTATTTCTCGATTTTGGAAGTCCTTCCTAAAAGGTTTGGGGGTAGACTCTCGTTTGTCCACCAGTTACCATCCGGAGACAGATGGACAGACGGAACGGGTAAATCAGGATTTGGAACAATATCTTCGGATGTATTTAATGGATCAGGAAGGGGAATGGCCTTCTTTGTTGAGCACAGCAGAGTTTGCTTATAACAATTCAGTCCATTCAGCTACTGGGTACTCCCCGTTCTATTTGAATTCAGGTCGTCATCCCAATATGTTGGTGGGGCGGGAGGAGGTTGAGGTTCCTGCGGCTGAGGAGGTGATTCAAGATTTACAAAGATCTTATCTGAAAGCTTCTTCTAATCTCAGTAAGGCAAAGGGGGCTTACAAGGTTCAGACCGACAAGAAGCGAAGAGTAAGTCCTATTTATGAGCCTGGGGAAGAGGTTTGGATTTCCACTCGACACATGCGGTAGAGGGGGAATCGGAAGTTTCAACCGAGATTTGTGGGTCCTTATGCAGTGGTTCGGATGGTGAATCCCGTGAGTGTTAGAGTAGCGCTCCCTAAGTCACTGAAGATCCACCCAACTTTCCATGTCTCGTTAATTAAAAGAAACCCTCCAAACTTCAGACGTGTTAAACCCCCAGCCCCAATTCCTGTGCAGAGCTCTGAAGAATTTGAGGTCAAGAGAATTTTGGACTCTAAGCTGAGAAGAGGTAAAGTCTTCTATTTAGTGGACTGGAAAGGTTATGGTCCTGAGGAAAGGTCTTGGGAACCTAGTAGTAATGTTCATGCTCCAAGATTGGTCACAGAATTCCATAAGATACATCCTCTGAAGCCTAAGGAGGGGGCTTTGGTGGGGGGTACTGTCAGGTCCATGCCAGGTTCCGCTACTAGGCTCCCCTCCTCTCCTATTTTGAAGGTTCGAGGTAACCCTGTACAGCAGTTTCCAATCTGGGGTTCCATCCAGAAACAGGCTCACGCTTCCTGATTGTGCCACTATGGAGATTAAGTTAGCGTTCTAGTGTTCCTCGTTCTGTCCGCCATTTCCTTCGCCAGCGCGTTCTATGTGGCGCACTTCAACTGTTATTTCCCGGCAGCTGGACGTCCCGTTTTTTTGCTTCAGTCATAGTCCCCAAGTTCGCCATAGTTAACACCTGCATTCCAGTCGAGTATCCTTCGAAATTCCTCGTAGGTCTTTTGAGGGAAATTTGAGTTGTCCCAAGTCCGTAATTCCCAGTTCCGTCTTTTCCTGCCGCCGCACCTCATTCTGTATTCCTGTGGTGCTGGTGGGGATTCCTGAGGCAGAGTGTTGCAACGGATATCTCTGTGGCAAGTAATTCGTTCCGCTCGGATTCAGAACTTGAGCGGTAAGGAGTTTCTATTCTTCATTTAAACAGACTTTGCAGTGCGTTGTCAGTCCAGCGCTATTCTCGAATTATCAACTGTTTGGCAGAGACTATCATTTCCTGAGGGAGTAAGCGCAGCTCAAATAAGACTCGTTCCAAAAAGTCTATACTATCAAGGCAGTCATTAAAAGGCAGTTCTTGGAGGGTTCATTGTTCTCCTACAAGACAAGATACGTCCAGGAACTTCTACTAGTAAATTGGAGTATTTATTGTATGCATATGATAATACTGTTTTTTACCACCTTTACAAGACACAATTTCTCATAAGTCACTAACAACAACTTGAGTTCAACAATTCAGCAAGATAAACATTGTATCAGAACTCATATACAAGAGAGAGGCAATTTCCACATTGTAACAGGTATTTAGAGAAGGAACAGAGAGAGAGAGTAGAATTACCAAGTGTTATTGGAACTGTAGTAATTATCTGTTAATTGTTTCAGGTGTGACCAGCTTCTCGAAATTAGAGATCGCGAAGAAGACACCAGTGTGGAAGTCTCTCTTTTTGTTGTTAGTTATTCACTTCCCCTTTCCCTTCCATTCCTGGGCTTGGAGAAATCCGGGTGCAGGGGTGTTTGGGAATTTGGAAAATATTCAGCACAGAAGACTTGGTCATCCGCTCCCACGGAATCAGGATAATTCAGGTACTGCTTCGGACAGCAAGGAGGGTAATTGGGAGGGAACTCCTGGAAAGGAAGAGCATACCCATTTTCTACGAGATTGAGAGCCCAAAGATCTGTTGTAACCGATTCCCAATCCCGTAGAAAATGAGTAAGCCGACCCCCCACCGGACCCGCATGATCCGGAATGGCGGATCTAGGGCTGCTTTGCTGTTGTAGGTGGGGGGTGGGTATTAGAGGAGGAAGTAGAGGAGCAAGAGGCCTGACGTCCACGTCCACGACCCTTCTGTCTACCTCTATAAGACTTTTACAGAGGGTTCTGCTGCTGCTGTTGCTGCTGGCCTTGTCTGAAGGTCCGAAAGGAGGACCTGCCAAAGCCCTTGAACTTCCTGGAGGCCGTGCCTTTCGTTTGTAAAGCCAAAGACCTAGCCGTCACCTGGCTATCTTTGAACCTCTCTAAAGCTGCATCCGCTTTCTTTCCAAAGAGGCCAACCCCGTCAAAAGGTAAATCCAAAAGAGTAGCCTGTACATCAGTGGAAAACTCTGAGGATTTTAACCAAGCAGCTCTTCTGGTAGCCACTGAAGAACCCATCACTCTAGCCACAGAGTCTGCTGTGTCCATGCCACTCTGAATAACTTGGCGGGCTGCCGCCTGAGTGTCCGAAACAACTTCATTAAAGTTTTTTCTGTCTTCCTCCGGAAGCTTAGCTGACAATTGCTTGACTGAGTCCATTAAGGCATGCACATACCTTCCAAGCAAACAAGTAGCATTTATTGATTTTAAAACCATGCTACCTGAGGAGAAAACCTTCTTAGCTGCTTGATCCAACCTTTTGGAGTCTTTATCCCTATAGGAACTTGGGGAAAAGAGCCTGCTGATCTATTCGCACAAGCGGCCTGTACCACCAGACTCTCCGGCGAAGGGTGAGATGACAAGAACTCAGGATCTCCAGGAGCCACCCTATAACGTCTCGCCACCGATCTAGACACCGCAGGTGCAGACAAAGGCTTTTTCCAAACTTCCAGAATTGGCTCGGTCAGAGCTTCAGTGTATGGTAGAGTCGGCTCAATGACTGAAGAAGGCGAATGTAAAACTTCTGTAAGGATATTAGATTTGAACTCAACTGTTGGTAAAGTTAAGTTCAACAACTCAGCAGCCTTTCTGATTACCACATGGTATGGTACTACATCCCTAGAGGGCGCATCCGAAACCACAGGTAAACCCCATTCCGGAGAAAGTTCAAGACTGCTTGCACTATGAAGATTCTCAAAGTAATCCTCATGTTCCTGAAGTTCGCCTTCCTCCACTTCAGGTTCTCCATAACCTTTCTCCTCCAAGAGACGTTGGGCTCTACACCTCGACCACTCCAGACGGATCGAAGTCGACAGATCCGGTAACGACTCCGATGGAGTCAGAGCCGGCGTCGAACAAGGAGCTGGAACAACAGGAGGCTGAGAAACAGGAACAGGCGTCGAGCCTCGATCCAAACCTCGAGGTCGCTCCGGAGTCGGCGAAGCCGTGCGCGGAGTCGGCGCCGTACCGATCCAAGAAGGATATGGAATCGGCATAAAAGGCAGAAAGGGCGCCGGTGCATAAGCTTGAGGGACACCCAACTTAAAAGACAAAGGACCCATAGGACCCGCAGGTGCTCCAGTGGGGTACATTGCCCTCGCATATACTCCATACAAAGCATTTAGCAAATGCGAAGGGTCCTGACCAGGACCAGGAAAGAAAGGGTATGAACCCATTGATGGATTCGCAGGAGGCTGCTCCGGATTCAGTTCCTTCTGATCCTTTTGACCTTCCAGGTCATCCTCCGGAGTCGGTGATTGAGGAACCTCCACGACCTCCTCATGCTCCGAAGATTGGACCGAAGCCGGATTCGGATCCAGCTCCGGCTCCGGTGTATGTTCTCGAGATCGCATCGGCGTGGTTCCACCAGCAGGAGATGGAGACACAAAATCTTTGTGATGCTTCCGAGAAGACCTTTTCTTCGAGTCCGATGACTCTGAATTATGGTGAGAACTATGCTTCTTCCTCTTATGTTTTTTCTTCGAAGAACCAGAAGCATGTCCAGAAGCTGACTTCGACCCCGACTCCGATCTGGCTCTCGACCTCGATCACGACCTCATTCGTGACTTCGATCGCGACCTCGATCGCGACTTCGATCTTGACTTCGGTCTCGATCTGGAATGACTTGATCTTGATCTCGAAGATCTGCCGGCTTCTTTACCTTTAATTTTGGCTAATAGAAGTTTAGCCTCTCGTTCTCGTAGAGCTTTCGGATTCATCTTAGAGCAGGATCGACAGCCCTTGACGTCATGATCCGACCCCAAACACCATAAGCAATCTTCGTGTGGATCGGTAATCGACATCATCCGGGCACACGAGCCACACTGCTTGAATCCCGTTTTCTGCGACGACATCTTCGACGAAGAACAGAAACAGTAACAGACAAAAAGCAACAAAGTCTCTATCTGTAACTACAGAAGATCCCTGAAACTGTTAGCGTCGACGACATGGAAAAAAGGGAACTGATGTCATCACGCCGACGTAGGCCTAATAAGGGGTCGGTGACGTCAGACGGAGTAGCGCGCGATGCCGCGTTCCTATGATGTCGTCCACGCCGGCGTGCTACGAAGAAAAATTCCGAACGTTGCTGACGCAAGGGGGATATTCACAAGGTGAGGAATCCACAAGGCAGATGTATCTATCAGAAGGAATCTCACTTGGAGTAAAGGAGTCCCTCCCCTACATCTACAGGCACGGCAATGAAGCTGACCAGTCTGTTGCTCCTGATGTCCCACAGACATCCCGAGGCTCAGCAGCACAGGTTGTGGTTCTGTGACTCCCTAGAGGCCTGACCTGTCTTCCCTGCAATTTGGAGAGCAGAATCCCTCGTCGGGGCTGCTGTGACCGAACCCCTGTGCACGGAGTTAACTTGTTGTTGCCAAGGCTTGTTGGCTCTGCACTTCAGAAATCATTGGGCTACAAGAAGCTCCCCCCTCCAGCACCTGAAGGGGGGAGCTTTTGAGATGACATCTCAAATGACATCACTGATGACATCAACCACGTGAAAATCTGATGAACCTCCTCACACCTCAATAAAACTTTTGATACACCCACTCTAAAATATAGACTACCTTTTACAGAATAATAGAGACACCAATACCAGTTACTACGTACGCACTCACTGATTTCTAGGTCTACACACAAATCCACTCATTCACCCATACAGTCACTCATACATGCAGTGACTCATCAATACAACACTATTATAGGCACTCATACACCTACTCAAACACTCACACACCACCACTCATCCAGAGTTACTCACACATCTAGTCACTCATGCAAAGAATCAAAAACACTTCTATTTACTCACATATACTGTTATACACAGACAACCTCACTTATTCATACAGATACTAACATATACTTACTCTCTTATGCAATCACTGATACAAGTACACAGTCATCCATACAGCCACTCTAAGAATCACTGTCTCTCATGTATAGTCATTTATATACTCCAACTCTCACCTGCACTGTGTTTTACATATTTAGTTACTTGGACATGTTGCAGTGAGATATTCATTCACTCACCAACACACCCATACAAACACTCAACCACCCTTACAGCTGTTTTCACATGAACTTTTGAACCCACACACCCAGTAAATAAAGAACTCACACATCTATGCACAGAGTCACACACCTCCCACCCACCCACACACACACTGAGGCACCCATAGAAATACTCAGGCAACCAATCAATAACCCATATAGACACTCATGTAGCTACTCACCAACCAATGCAGCAACTTACACAGCAATAGCCAGATTGATACAGACATTCACACAGTTTAGTCACTAACCCATTGATTCACTAAGACACATTTATTCACTCACTTATACAGTCAGTCACGCATCTACTAAATCCTCCATCCAGACACTTATACACCCAGTCATTCTTCAATACACCTTGGCCAATATGTATATAAAACATATTTAAACTTTACAGAAACACACAGTCAATGGATAATGTCATCAGTGATGTCATCAGTGATGTCATTTGAGATGTCATCAGTGATGTCACTGATCATGTCATGAATGTTGTAATATGTGACTTCAACAGCAGTGCATTGCGGGGGCGCACGTTATAGTTAGCTCAACTAACTATAACAGTGGAATTTCTATTTTTTTCATGAGTGAAATGTCCAACTAACTATAACGTCCCTAAAACCTATTGTTTTTTCTGTGAATTTCTAAGGTTTTTTAAATGCTAATTCCTAACTATAACGTCTGAAAATGTTTTTTCAGTGAATATATATGTATATATATATATATATATAAGGTACGTGGTGCTTTCAAGTCGAAATGATCAGCAACAGCAGCAGCAGTCGCCGTCGAACCAAACAAGAGCAGCGAGACCCAAAGAAAGTGCAAATATCTTTATTGAGTGCTAGCCCAGCACCAGTCCGCCATGACGCGTTTCGGCTAGAGATAGCCTTGATCACATGACAAGCGTCAAGAGGGCTGATCACCTATTTAAAGTGCAAAGTGCCATCACGTGTTAATGGAAACAAACAGAATACTATCATAGTTCCCAAGCGTTTAGAATGTTGCATAACGACATAAATGTCCAAATTAGCACAAGTATATACCATAATAGTTGCTGCAAGTCATTAGCGATGTATGGTGAGCATAGTTATCACACATCTGCACTACCATCCAAATACTGCTAACAAGAGTCTACATGGCAACGGCAAAATTAACTTTTAAAATACGGTAAAAGTTAAAACCAATAAATAGTCATATATATGTTAAAAATATAACCATTAAAATCACCAAAACTCTGTACAAAACACAATGAAAATTGAGGTTCCGTTTGTCAAGGACTCCTAATTAAATACAATGTGATAGAGCCCAAGTGGGCTAGTACTCCCACAAGCCTATTGTTGGAGAATACACATGTGCAAAATACGCATTTTACTAAAACACAGTGATGGAATAGAGTGCTCCCACTGTTAGTGCTAAATTTGATTGGTGAATTAAAATAAAGGTCATGGAGATGAATAGGGAAACAGTTAATATACATCAGAGCAATTTCATATAGTAAGTCACATTACAGTAATACAGGTTAAAACTTCATATATACAAACTGACAGAGTGGACATAAAAGAGATGCGCAAAACCATGTCACTGGCATCAACTGGACATTAGAACCTAAAGATAGGTGTGGCAGTCCTCCCCAATGTTGAGACCCTGTGGTGCCTTGGTGTCTAATAGGATTATATATCGGGTCTCCAATTTTCGCAACAGAGACTCCCGATCACCACCTCTCCTTTGGGGAGGAACACAATCTATCACAAAATATTTCAGTAGGGAAGCATCCTTTCCATGTTGGCTTTCAAAGTGCCTGGCTACCGGGTACGTAGCGTCTGCATGAGTAATCGCTCGCAGATGTTGTAATATCCGCTTGTGAACATGCGGTCGGGTACTTCCCACATACCTCAACCCGCATGGGCATTCCAGGACATAAACAGCAAACTCTGATTTACAGTTTAGTTTCTGTTTAATTTTAATGGGAAAGGGAGAAAGAGGAGTCATCACCTCTGTTTTGCTAATGCCATGTTTGCATGCTTTGCAACTTGAGCACCTCAAAAAACCTTTGCTGCCACTGAGCCATGAGGCTTGAGCTACCTCGGGGCTGCTGGACACAAGACTGTCCTGCATAGCCCGTGCCTTCCGGTAGGTAATGCTGGGCTGAGGGCAAAATTGAGAACCAATGATTGGGTCACTGGAGACCAGGAACCAATTGTCCTTGACTATTCTGAAGATACTTTTGTGTTGACTGTTGTAAGTCATTATTAGCCTTGTCTCCTCCCCCGACCTAGCTGTTGGAATTATGGGTCGAACACTTCCTGAGCCCAGGAGTGTGGTTCTATCTATCTTGTTGGCCCTAACCATAGCACTGTCAATAATTGCTGGTTTATAGCCTCTTTGCAAGAAACGTTCTCTACAGAGGGATTGTGCCATCCGGCAATCAAGTTCATTGCTGCAAATTCTTCGAATTCGAAGCATTTCCCCATAAGGGATGCTACGAATCAGGTGTGCAGGATGTTGACTCTCTGCATGCAGCAGTGTATTCCCTGCTGTAGGTTTACGATGTAGTTTGGTTTGAATATATATGAACTAACCACTTCCCTGAGAACAAAGAAAGCGCAGAGGCCAGAGGGGAGTCCGTTGAAAGCCACTTTATTTCACGGAAGTATCTGTTGGCAGCAGCAAATGCATTTTGACTTAAAAAGCCTTCCTCAGTGCTAATGCCCCAACACAAAGTCCCGCATTATTCCATCAAGGCTGCTCTGCGAGTGCTGCAGTCGACATTGGACTCCTCCCTAAAGAGCGTTGGCTCACCTGTTGGAGGTCACGTGGGTGTATAGGAACTCCAACTCCCAGAATGCAATATGGTCTTGCAACTGGGTCGGTGGTATGGGTGCAGAATAACCAACAATGTCCGCTCCAATGTCCTTTGCAGCCTCGTATGGTGGGGCTTGTTGATGAGACTTCCGCGTCCCAAAGTGCCTCCTCTGGTCCCCTCGGGCTGCTGGACCAAGTCACTCGGAATCTGGCTATGCGGGGACAGCCGTGTAAGCACAAAGCGTCCTGACGGGGTAAGTATCCCCTGCCGCACTCCTTCTCCAGTAACTCTGGCGGACAACGAACCTCTCGATCCCTCGAGCCCCAATTGCACTGCAAGCAGCGCGATGCCAGTCTGGTTCGTGTCTTCTTGTCAGCAGGGCCATCCGTTACGCGCTCCTGGCTTGCTGCGAAAATATGAACTAACCACTTCCCTCAGAAGAAAGAAAGCGCGGAGGCCAGAGGGCAGTCCGTTGAAAGCCACTTTATTTCACGGAAGTATCTGTTGGCAGTTTGCATTTCGAATTAAAAAGCCTTCCTCAGTGCTAACGCCCCAACACAAAGTCCCGCATTATTCCATCAAGGCTGCTCTGCGAGTGCTGCAGTCGACATTGGACTCCTCCCTAAAGAGCGTTGGCTCACCTGTTGGAGGTCACGTGGGTGTATAGGAACTCCAACTCCCAGAATGCAATATGGTCATGCAACTGGGTCGGTGGTATGGGTGCAGAATAACCAACAATGTCCGTTCCAATGTCCTTTGCAGCCTCGTATGGTGGGGCTTGTTGATGAGACTTCTGCGTCCCAAAGTGCCTCCTCTGGTCCCCTCGGGCTGCTGGACCAAGTCACTCGGAATCTGGCTATGCGGGGACAGCCGTGTAAGCACAAAGCGTCCTGACGGGGTAAGTATCCCCTGCCGCACTCCTTCTCCAGTAACTCTGGCGGACAACGAACCTCTCGATCCCTCGAGCCCCAATTGCACTGCAAGCAGCGCGATGCCAGTCTGGTTCGTGTCTTCTTGTTAGCAGGGCCATCCGTTACGCGATCCTGGCTTGGCGCGAAAATATGAACTAACGACTTCCCTCAGAAGAAAGAAAGCGCGGAGGCCAGAGGGGAGTCCGTTGAAAGCCACTTTATTTCACGGAAGTATCTGTTGGCAGCAGCAAATGCATTTCGACTTAAAAAGCCTTCCTCAGTGCTAACGCCCCAACACAAAGTCCCGCATTATTCCATCAAGGCTGCTTTGCGAGTGCTGCAGTCGACATTGGACTCCTCCCTAAAGAGCGTTGGCTCACCTGTTGGAGGTCACGTGGGTGTATAGGAACTCCAACTCCCAGAATGCAATATGGTCTTGCAACTGGGTCGGTGGTATGGGTGCAGAATAACCAACAATGTCCGCTCCAATGTCCTTTGCAGCCTCGTATGGTGGGGCTTGTTGATGAGACTTCCGCGTCCCAAAGTGCCTCCTCTGGTCCCCTCGGGCTGCTGGACCAAGTCACTCGGAATCTGGCTATGCGGGGACAGCCGTGTAAGCACAAAGCGTCCTGATGGGGTAAGTATCCCCTGCCGCACTCCGTCTCCAGTAACTCTGGCGGACAACGAACCTCTCGATCCCTCGAGCCCCAATTGCACTGCAAGCAGCGCAATGCCAGTCTGGTTCGTGTCTTCTTGTCAGCAGGGCCATCCGTTACGCGCTCCTGGCTTGGCGCGAAAATATGAACTAACCACTTCCCTCAGAAGAAAGAAAACACGGAGGCCAGAGGGGAGTCCGTTGAAAGCCACTTTATTTCACGGAAGTATCTGTTGGCAGCAGCAAATGCATTTCGACTTAAAAAGCCTTCCTCAGTGCTAACGCCCCAACACAAAGTCCCGCATTATTCCATCAAGGCTGCTTTGCGAGTGCTGCAGTCGACATTGGACTCCTCCCTAAAGAGCGTTGGCTCACCTGTTGGAGGTCACGTGGGTGTATAGGAACTCCAACTCCCAGAATGCAATATGGTCATGCAACTGGGTCGGTGGTATGGGTGCAGAATAACCAACAATGTCCGTTCCAATGTCCTTTGCAGCCTCGTATGGTGGGGCATGTTGATGAGACTTCCGCATCCCAAAGTGCCTCCTCTGGTCCCCTCGGGCTGCTGGACCAAGTCACTCGGAATCTGGCTATGCGGGGACAGCCGTGTAAGCACAAAGCGTCCTGACGGAGTAAGTATCCCCTGCCGCACTCCTTCTCCAGTAACTCTGGCGGACAACGAACCTCCCGATCCCTTGAGCCCCAATTGCACTGCAAGCAGCGCAATGCCAGTCTGGTTCGCGTCTTCTTGTCAGCAGGGCCATCCGTTACGCGCTCCTGGCTTGGCGCGAAAATATGAACTAACGACTTCCCTCAGAAGAAAGAAAGCGCGGAGGCCAGAGGGGAGTCCGTTGAAAGCCACTTTATTTCACGGAAGTATCTGTTGGCAGTAGCAAATGCATTTCGACTTAAAAAGCCTTCCTCAGTGCTAACGCCCCAACACAAAGTCCCGCATTATTCCATCAAGGCTGCTTTGCGAGTGCTGGAGTCGACATTGGACTCCTCCCTAAAGAGCGTTGGCTCACCTGTTGGAGGTCACGTGGGTGTATAGGAACACCAACTCCCAGAATGCAATATATATATATATATATATATATATCCGTACTAGACATGTTAGTGCCTGCTTTTCTAAATTGTCTCCTGTTCTAGAATTGTAAAGACCCCTATCTGATAGCAAGAATAAAGATGTTTTAGCTAAACAATGCTAAAAGGAGAGTCTGTTAGAATTGAAAGATATAACTGCCATATTACTCGCATTTTACTTGGTATTTTGTTAGCATTTATTTAGCTATTTTATAATACATTCTTGCTTGATGCATACGCAATTAACAAGGGTAAATGTTATGAAAGTTAGGTTGACATCTGTGCCACCATTTTCTCTGCCTAGACACCATTTTGTATTACAATCAAAACTGTTACTGTATCATTCACAAGAAATAGTCCTTGGTGAGTTTCGTTTCTCAGATGTTTAATCTTGCACATTAACACATGCCTTTCTCTCTGCGCAGAGGCCCTCTCCCACCTGCCTAGCAGGGAGGATAAGCCAGACAACCTTGGGCAGTAGATAGCTTGTACCAGGCTGTGGAATCGAAACTTATGTTCTGTACCCCCACTGTATTACGACATCTACCAGTGTTTTTCCATAGAAGGCGGGTCTTTGTGGGCTCCGTAACATACATAATGAAACTTTATGCTTGTTAGATTCGGTCCATTGTCAGCTATCATAGGAGGCTGGTCAGACTGGACTCCCCTGCAATGTACTTTGTAGAAAAACTAGTTTTGCTTGCATTACTCTACTGCGTCAACGACTCTTAATTTCTTGGAAGGCAAGAGGAGGTCGAGAGTGATCCTGGTGGCCCTAGTTGGGTCACTTCCTTCAGGGGTTTAATCACAGCTGTTTCTCAGCCTAACAGCAACTTTTAAAAAGCCAAGAATGTTAAGAAAGATATCGCTTGAAAGCACTTGCAAGTATATGAGTGCAGGGCAAATCGGTGTAAAATTAGCCCACTTCAGTATGTGGAGTATGTGTATTGTTTCCTGGGTAATTTGTAGAAGCTACAAAACATAATAAAATGTAGCATGTCCTGCAGAGACTTACTGTCACAGTCGCAGGACGTAAGATTAACACCCCTATTTCTCCCACGCGGGTAGGCTAATAAGCAGGGAAATAGGTCCAGCCAGAAACTAGTAATTAGAAAGTGATCATGTTTATGTTTATGTTTATGTTTATGTTTATTAAAACTTTTATAGCGCGCTCAATTACCACGGGGTATCCTGGCGCGGTGAGTGATTGGACAGCAAGAGTGAGGGATCCGGGCCTGAACAAGCTGTTAGAGGGGGGCATTGAACAGATGAGTCTTGAGTTCCTACTTTTAACACACAAAAGGTAAGGCTCAGAGGGCACAGTTTTCAGGAGGACATATCGACGAACACTAGACTTCATTAAAGCATCCCGCTCCCTATTCAACTGCCTCCTTTTAAAAAAAAAATCGTTCACCCATTTGTGGTCCTGCTTACAGATATTGACCGGATTCCTACGTAAATCACCCCTACCTAAGTAAAAAAAAACAATCCCTGCTATATTTAAACCAAGGAAATGATCCAAGGCCAGGCAATAATTAATAATCTTGTTGGGCAGTTGGATCCCAGGCCTGGTCCAGATAGTTATCCATTGGGAGAGTGGCTGAAAGGTGATGATATCACTTAGGTAAGACACTCCCAATTCTCAGACACTGAAAAGTCGGGGTACTTTGTGTGATGCACAGAAAACGTCTCAGAAAAGTGTTTTCGACAATTTGCAGCTCCTTATGATTAGTGTATCCCCAGATTTCACTTCGGCAAACTGCTTTAGAAGTGAACCTAGCTCTATAAATCTGTAAGAGAGCACCAGTGGGTCTACTGCCTAACCGAGTGGCAAAATTAAATACAGCGGCGTTCGCTATGACAAGATCCTATTTTTCCGTGTTAACCAAGAGAAATCAACTTAGAGAGTAGTCGAACATCAAACCCAGATAAGAAAACTCACTGGTCTTTGGCACCAGGGAAGACCCAACTTTAAAAATAATCGATTTGGTGGATCTTACACAAAAAAAAAATTCAAATGCACACACAGGCTCTGCAGTGGCAGGCCTGAGACAGGACTGCTCATGTGAGTGGTACAATCTGTGTTGCAGACCCACTAGTAGCATGTGATTTACAGGCCCTGGGCACATGTAATGCACTGTACTAGGGACTTATTAGTAAATCAAATATGCCATCCACGAAGAAACCAAATGCCTTTGCATTTTACACACAGAGCACATGCACTTTAGCACTGGTCAGTAGTGAAAAATGCCCAGACTCCTTGTTTCCGGTCCAGGGAAGGCATGGCTTGGCAGTTCGCGCTGGACTGTTCCCATGAGGCACAGGGTCAGACTGATTTGCATATGGCCATGTCTGAACTGGGGTGGCAGAGTGGGCTAAAAAATGGTGATGGATTAAACCCAGATCTGTTGACTGGGTATGAGTGTTTGATTGGTTCAGATGCTCCGTCCATCACCACCCCCTTTTGTACCACTTTGTTCACCATAAGTTGGCAGGGTATGCTCAGACGTGAGTCCCTTGCTCACTTTGCCACAAGCCGGGCTGAAGACGGCTGAAATGCCAGAAACCAGTCCTCGGAAGCTTGTTTCCGGTCCAGGGAAGGCATGGCTTGGCAGTTCGGGCTGGACTGTTCCCATGAGGCACAGGGTCAGACTGATTTGCATATGGCCATGTCTGAACTGGGGTGGCAGAGTGGGCTAAAGAACGGTGATGGATTAAACCCAGATCTGTTGACTGGGTGTGAGTGTTTGATTGGTTCAGATGCTCCGTCCAACACCACCCCCTTTTGTACCACAGACTCCTAAAACCAGCAAAAACGAAGTTCAGCACACTGTCAAAATAGGAGGTCAGAAGGCAAAAAAACAGGGCAAATAATGCGCAAAGATGCGAGGTCTAACATCTGTGGAGAGGGAGCGCTCCCTCTGGCTTGGCATTCTGCTCAGAGTTCTCTACACTCTGTGTTCATTCATGGAGGGTTATTCCTTGAATGTGCTGTGCATCTTTTGTTATGGTGGGAGCCTTGTCACGCACTCAATGTGTTATATATATTTTTCTCATGTTTCTGGATGTCACGGCTGATGCTGCCTTTGGTGTTGGTTAGAGCAGCAGCCTATGAGGAGTGTTCGCTGACCGTGGGATCCAATTATATTACTAATTGTAGCTGCAATAAACATGCAGTAAAACAACTACCTGGATTTCGTGTGGAATTCCTCTTGCAACAATGTGTCATTCATTTTCAATGTTTTAATAAGTTAAAAAAGGTCACAGAGAAGAAATGCACTGTAAATAACACAGAATGCTCTGCAGTCTTGTCTCCTACTTGCCTACTTGAAATGAATTATTGCCTAGTTCACCAGTGAGAATAGAGACACAAATTGAAAGTTTTATATAACAGGAGTCAGTCTTCTAAACATTTTATGTAGTAACTTCTGCTTTTCTAAAATTGGTATATTCATAATTAAGTATTGTTTAAGAACTTTGAATTGCTTACCTTTGCGTCAGTATTATCTTCAAATTGTTGCCTGACAAAGGTATCAAAGGCATCCCAGACATTTTCAGTCAAATTACCGCCGATGGACCATAAATAACAAAATACAAATGTTTGACACACAATGCTGTTTAGCCGTAACTGCTCCTGTACAAATGACCAAACAGACGGATTACAAATGTGAGCAACTAAACAACTACTGTAGTTTTAGTACAGGATTTATACCATAGTCAATAGCAAATAATGAAACAACCATGTCATTTCACATACCACCCTACCGTCTATAAGGAACAAACAGAAAGTGTAGGTGACAAGGGGAGATGTTTTAGGGACGGGATGATGGAGCATGCTGGTCACATTTTTCTTTAACGTGACAGCGCAATTTTTTCCAGCTGTTTTGTTTCGAGTCAACCTGCAAGCACAGGTAGTTTCGAACCAGGAAGGAGAGCCGAGTAATTTCAGCCAATAAAATTTCAAAAATCACATCCATATTCATAGGGGTAGGAAATAAAATTGAACATCTCACATCTGCAGCACAAAAGCAAAGAGTTTCCAAATACAGCAGTCTCATAACATCGAATTATATAGCTCATGCTCATATGAAGCAAATTAAAACAAACTCAACAGTTATATAATATTTGAAAGAAATGTTATAAAGAAGTCCTGAAAGTTCAAATGCAGACCTTATATAGGAAGTTACCACATAGGATACAATGCAGTTCAAGCAGGGAAAGGATTCTGTATTTGCCAAGTGCACCAGTCATCAGTCAGTCAGTCAAAATTCTTTATTTCACAATGTTTCCAATGCATATACAGTACACAAGATAAGAACAGTAATAAAAATGTACATATAATATGTGATACCTGATAAAAACAAAATTCAAATCCATATTTAAAATCCTAAATTTAAAGAAAAACAGTCATCATAAAAATGTAAAGTACGTTGTGCCATCAAAATAATCAATAGTCCCCTTATTTTGACCTTCACTCTGTCATTCTTTCATGGCTCTACTGCTATTCAGAGAAGACCAGAGAAACAAGGCCGTACCATGACGCACAAAGGGATTAATCAATTGTTTAATAAAATGATGACCAGGGCGACATTGTTTAAAATGGAATTTACGCAAAAGAGGGAGAATAACATTTTTCCTTTGTAGATCGTAAAACCTGCAAAAAATACAATAAGTGCAAATCTGACTGGGCTGACCTTTCATTACCGACAAACTGGCAAATCGTTTAGTGAATACATACTTTGGAAAACTCATCATTAAAGGAATGAGATTCATACCGAACCTAACTAAAATACAACTATGTTGGGGATTTGACACAAATACTAAGTATGATTTGCCAACCTGAGAGGAGAGGGGGCTTATTGAGGGTTTTGATGACTTGATTTTCCACTCTCCCCTGCAGTCTTCTCTCAAAAGATTTGTTTGATTCTTGCTTTAGATACAATCATACAGCTAGATGGATTAACATATAGATCTCCCAAACCCTAAATTCCCAGCGTAGATTTCACATATTGCAGCCAAGCGATTCTATGTACATTGTCTAGGGCTAAACAGTCTCTAATAATATTGTTGGTCAAGTTAACAGTGTCTAGCTTCCAAATTTGTAGTTATGTGGGGGACTAGTAATGTTTTATAAAAACCATCCTCTATTTTTAGTAAATGGTCAATTGCTGCCACCCCCCACACCCTCCTCCATATGTCACGGTATAGATAGTTTTTGCAGGATACACCTTTTTTATTGCCTCAATAGGCTAAGTATCCAGCTTCTTAATAAAGCTAAAATTGGCCCTTACACGTTTTTCCATAACTAGAGCTGTGTTGTCAACCATGTTTGACCATGGTTGTTTTCTATCAAGCAAAACCCCCAGGTAAATTTAGGTGTCCACCACTGCCAGTCTGGGTGACTCTTTAAGGAACTCAGGATGTCTGTTGGGGCATGCTCCTGTCACTAATTCGAAGGATTACGTTTCATTAAAACGAATGTCCAGACTGATTGTAAACTTTGAGTAGGCCGCTATCATCATCATATCATCTTTATTGCGATCACTAAAGATCATAAAAGACATTGTCAAACATTACATTAACCCAACAAATTAGCGGTGACAGTATAATACAACATAAAGTATGTTGAAAAATAGACATTCTTCTATTAAAAAGATATTACATTTCATAAGTGTATAAAAACATAAAACTTAATTCCAGTAGAAGTTGCTTCTACTAACTATTTAAAATCTTGGGAAATACAATCATTAATGAGCACAGGTATTTCGGAATAATTAAATAACATGGATATATAAATTCATACAATGGCATATCTTAAATCACTATATTTATAAAGAGAAGAAGAAGAAAGATCCTGATGCCTGGGACAGAACACCATTGATGCGTTAGGCTGCTAACAGCAAGATAATAACCTAACCACTCCTTTTTCTGTTATCTTCCTGTACAGCCATTGGTGTTTCTTGCCCTTTTTAGTTTTTACAATTTTTTTCCGCGAATTAGCCACATCCAGCTTAAGAATCTAGCCTCATTTATTACACATGGTACTTCTGTGCTGGTTAATAAAATTCTCATGGCTATAGCTCTACTCCATATCTCTGCATAATGGCTGTAGCCATTTTCTCCGTCGTACCTGGTATGTGGGGCAAACAAATAAAATGTACAGATACATCTCCTCACCCTCTAGACACACTTTACACTTGCTGTCATTTCCTGTCTGCCATTTGCATGTGAATGCATTTACCGGTAGCGACCCTGTCCGAAACTAGAAGTATAGGCGTCTGTCCCTGGGCTTAGTGATAATATCCCAAAAATGCTCATACTGAGGGTAAGGTTTAAACTCTAAAAATGTACCAGTCAGGGAGATAGGCTCAGCGGTAAGTAAACTATTCCTATCCACCATGGTCTTATATAGACCTTTCAATTCTTTTTTTGAAGGGAATTGTTGACCCACTGGGTCATCCCACAAGTGTTAAACTCCCATACCAATCAACATTGTTTTGATATTTTGCAACCACTTAATCTTGCATGAAGTATCAGCCGCCCATACATCTTTTAAAGTGGCAGCACAATTCACTAGCTCAGGGGTAGACCCTAATCTGCGCCAATAAGCAATGGGACGAATTTTGGCAACCTCCGCCAGTCTGCTACACCCTAGGTCGTAGAAGACCGGCTTCAGAGGGGTACAAGATGGCAAACTAATTACATTTCGTACAAATTTATTCTGCGCCAAAGCTAGTGGCCTCAGATACAGAGGGAATAAACTTTGTGTTATAAATCTTAAGTAGTGGGTAGATGGGTTGGGTCAGCGACAACTTGTCTCTATCAGTTTTTATAGTGTCACCCCAATTCTTGCAAATAGTACTGCATCATCTGCATAAATGTGTCTAGGGAGAGGCACTGCAATGAAAAAGGGTACATCTTTGTAGATCTAGTCAGGGCTGCACCCCATTCGTATAGATTGAAAATAAAAAGGGGGCAATAACGCAGCCCTGTCTTATGCCCTGTTTTATCAAGAAATACCTTGTGCATTTCACAACCCTACCATAATGGGCACAGGTAGTTGCTTGGACATACATCTGACAAATAAAATTGATTATAGCTGCCTCGATGCCCATCTCTTCCATAATAATCCATAGCCTGGAGAGGGTAACACAATCAAAAGCAGCCGACAGGTCCATAAATGCTATATAGATCTGCTTGGGCTTCATCATCGTATATTTGGCTATGGTCTAACTCAAGTTGAGGCATTGGTCTATGGTCCCTTTGCCTTTTTGTAAACCATATTGAGATGCTATCAAAATGTTCCTCTCTCTGGTCCAATCCTTTAGCCTGTTCAACGGAAGGTACAGCATCATTTTTGCTGTGCTGTATAACAGGGAGATGGGTCTGTAATTTTGAGGACTGGTCTTGTCCCCCTTTTTAGGTCAAGCCTTTGACAGCACTTACGCTATCTGCAAGACCTGTTGCATCCTATTCTGTGATTAAGTATAAAGGGGTAACCCTGTGTCCCTCAGAACCTGGATAAGTTACAATTAAACAAGAAACGGTTCTGTCGGGTAGAACAAACGTTAGTTGGGGATGCTCAAAATGCAATCTAAAAGTAAGCTCTCGATCACGCATCATATGAACAAATAATCAACACTTAAAGAATAAGCACTGAGCTATCTTGGCACTTAATGAATAAGAACTGAGATGGATGGTTTGGTGATGTTATTTATATCAGAATTACTTCATTCAATGATATATACAATACAATGGAAGACTGTCAAGATCAATTATTTACAAGAATATAAAGTGCGTAGGGGTGACAATTGTGCACGGTGCTCAAGTGGTGTACAATATATATAGTGTAATCATAGTTGTTTGAATATAGAAGTGTAGTGTAGACCAGAAGCTGATTTCAATCCAGAGATTCTTATCTTCCGTAGTATAGAATCCTGGTAGTACTGGACCTAGCGTAAGCGTTGACGTTTTGACCCTATGGTGCCCCAGTTGGTGGTCACGACGGGTCTTTCTCAGGACAGGTAGAGGAGGGGGGTGTTAGCTGACAGTCCTCTTGAAGGCCGAAGGAGTCTCAACCCGGAACAATGGGGCGCAAGGTTATTCTTTGCGTGTCCCCAGGAGTAACAATCTTAGTTAGGAGATTCAGTAATTAGATAGATGGTCTGCAATCCCATCCATCTTCTGCTGTGAGTCAGAGACTCAGTGCCCTGACAACCTTGTCCATACGCTGCAAACAATTCATCTGTCTTGCGGACAGATTAAGTCTTTTGCAGATAAAATTAAAGGCATCTTTTGATGTCTAGAGTGAGCAGTGCTCATTCCGCAGGTGTAGAAGGATCTGGGAAAAAAGTCCTGAGAATGACAGGTTTGTCAGGGGGGTCCTCTCTAACCTCCAATATGGATTTAGAGAGCATAGGAACACTTTGGATCAATGCTTGAACTTACACCTTCTTATAAGTAAATACACGGTGGCGAAAGATGGGCTCTTGTATATGGGCTTTATGGATCTCTCCTCAGCGTTTGATCTAGTAAATCGTTCTAAGCTTTGGTCAATTTTTTGAGAAATAGGTATTGACCCACCATTGGTTAATTTTTTAGGTGCGCTGCATCAGTATCTCTTAGCGTCAGTTAGGGTTCCTCGGGAGGGATGTTGCACTAGCCACTTTAACTCAAAGAGGGGCGTAAGACAAGGATGTATTTTGGCCCCCCTTCTTTTTACTATATATATTAACACTCTAGAAAAATCTCTGGGAGTGGCCACCTTGGATGTTCCGCGCATAGGGGAGTCGGTTATTCCGGTTCTCCTATACGCGGACGATGCAGTTTTATTGGCACACACTGGTCTCGGTCTCCAGAGGCTTCTGGACCATTTTGGTGGCTTCATGGAGTCCTTGGATCTAAAAGTTCATATTAAAAAATCGCATGTCATGGTGGCTGGGATTCGAAGTAGGAAGTCGAAGATTAAAACCTTTTTTTGTAGCGGTGCCGAAGTAACTAGGGTCCGGGTTTTTACATATCTCGGGGTTCTTTTTGATGAAAAAGGAACCAGGGGATCACAACAGAAGCTTAAAAGCAATATGGTAGCTAGGTCTACCGCAGCACTCCTGGCTTTTGCCAGGCGGCTGGGGGCAAGACCTATGGAGGCAATATTGAAAATTTATAACTCAAAATGTCTGGTGATTGCTACTTATGGTGCATCCCTTTGGGGTTATACAGCGCAGGACAAGATACAAGTGGCAGAAAATAAGTTTCTAAGATCTCTTCTAATAGTCCCCCAATCGACCCCAACCTATTCGTTACATACAGAACTGGGTTTAGGTTATGTCACAGATCAGTTAAAAGTTGCCCCTTTGATCTGCTGGGTGAAAACTTGGTTGAACGAAGAAATCACTTTAAACCATCAGATCCTCAGTGATTCTTTATCAATGGGTAAGGTAAACAGGGTCCCATGGCTGGTGTACATTAGAGTGATGTTCACCAAGCTTGGGCTCCCTGAGTTATACACATCACCTGAATGTATTAAAAAAGAGGATATAAGCTGGGTTAAGTTTAATTTGTTGAACATGCTAGAAATGGAATGGGAGGAGCGGGAGTTAAAGAAACCATGTGTAAAGGCAAATTATTTATTATTAACTACCCCCTCACTGGAACCATATCTAAAAATTGTAACTAAGCCATTTCACCGCCAGCTGCTGATTAGATTCCGTTTTAACCTAATACACTTAACTCTAGGAGTTTTTTCATCATGGGGCAAACCAAACCAGAAAAGATTGCCCAGCCATAGTATTCCTGCCTGACTTTTAGCTGGTTTAGTTGGTTTTAGCTGTCTCCCATTTTTTAATAGATGATGTATATCTTTTTTATTGTATAATGCATATGGACTATATTTATAGTATATATATATCAAATTGTGATTTTTTAACTAACAAACTTGTTGCTATCTTACTTTTATGATTTTAAGTAATTGAATAAAGTGCTTTGACTCACAGATTTGTTTAATTGAAACTGTGATGGAACCTTAGGGATGAATTTGGGATTCGTCCTGAGGATAACTATTTAATCTGTAAAACAAAGGAAAGGCTGTTTTATGGTGAAGGCTTGTATTTCGCTAACCCTTCTAGTTGATGTTAGGGTGATATTTGGCCTATGAATGGGCTCAAAAGGTTGGTTCATCAACTGGGATATAACTACGTTCAAGTGCCACACAGGGGGTGGGGCTTGAACAGGTGGATAAGTAAGAAATAAGCCTTTCAAGAATTGTTGTACAACTCTGGTAGAGCAAAGAGATAGACGTTTTGAGGAGCGTCTATATCGGGATATAGCTGCGAGGTGAACTTTGATGGAAGAATATACCGCCCAGTTTTAGCCAAAGACAGTAAGTATGGTAGTATTTGTTCTGGAGATGAAAGGTACAGATGCACCTTACTTGGGAGACACCAAAGGCAGAATTGTTTCCATTTTAATCTGTAAATTTTGTTTGTGCTCTCAACACGAGATCTGGTGATAATGCCTTCACACTCTTGCACAGTTGCCAAATCCTTCAATTCAAAGAATTACAAAGCCATGCATGCAAGCGAAGAGATGCTGGATCCGGATGACAGATTTGACCCTGGTTTCTGGTTAACAGGGTTGGTGTCAGTAATAGACGGATGGGCTGGGCTTCCGACAGGAGGAGAAGCTCTGTGAACCAGTGCTGCCTGGGCCATCTGGGTGCTATCTGAAGAAGCCAGCAGTGTTCCAATTTTACCCTTTTCAGGACCTTGGGTATCAGCAGAATGGGGGAAAAAGTGTAAGGTTCCTGACCAACGCATTGAAAGAGCATTCCACAAGAGTTTGGGAGAGAGAATCTGCTTGCTAAGAACCGGCATTTGGAGTTGATGTGAGGTGCAAACATATCCAGCACTGGTTTTCCCCAATGAGAGAAGATCCTGTCAAGTTGGTCCTGTTTGAGCTCCCACTCGTGGCAGTTGTCTTTGGTCCTGCTGAGGGTGAAAAAAAGTGAAATCCCCAGGTATATAAGAATACACAAAATACACACCAATCCAGATATACTCAGATACTCAAATCCCTAAAGATAGGGAATGCATGCATACTCCCTATATTCCTAAAGTTCCACCAGACCCAAGAGTGTGGTATCAAAAAGGGCTTTATTCCAAAACATAAAAACTCAAGATTGCCATAAAGATATCACATATCGCAGTCAATACAAGCTGATTTTCAGTAATCCCCAAAAGGTATACAGACAGCCAAAATGTTATATTTACAATATAGTAAATTTAAAACACTCCAGGAACAATTAAGCTTTCCTTCGATGTCAAGCAGAGATAATTCATAATTCATGAGGGTGTCTGCAAGAGTATTCCGAAGCCATGGAACATGTTCTGCTGTTAAGGATATTCTGTGAAGTGCCAGCCAGCTCCAAAGCTGTTGAGCGTCCTGAGAAAGAGTCAGAGATGTTGTCCCTCCTTGTTGTGGATATAAAATTGTGGTGGTGTCCATCCGAACTAACACCAATGAACCTTCTATCCGAGGGATGAAAGCTTGCAGAGAGAGAAAAATGGTCTTCAACTCTAGCCTGTTGATATGCATCTGCCGCTTTGAAGAGGACCATTTTCCCTGAATCTGAAGGTCTTGGAGGTGACCTCCGCAGCCTTCCATGGATGTATTGGTGTTGATTATGAATTTTGGGACTAAGGGCAGAAATGAAAGGCCCTTCGAGAGATGTGACTTCAAAGTCCACCATACAAATGCCTCTCTCATGCGTGGAGTTATAGTTATCACCTCGTCGAAGGATCCTGTTGTTTGAATTCATTGATGCTGCAGTTTCCTCTTGCAAAGGTCTCATGTGAAGACAAGCTAGTGGCAGTAGGTCAACAGTGGAGGAAAGCATGCCCAGCAGAGGTTTGTATGTCCTCACAGAAGTTTACTTTCTTTTTGACAGCTTGAGAGCCAAGGTTTGCAATAGTTTCTGTCTTTCTTGTGAGAGGAAAGCTTTGCTGCGAATGGTATCCAAGTTTGCTCCTAGGAAAACCATTGTCTGGCTTGGGAAAACCGATGATTTTGGTTGGTTGATAGACAGGCCTAATCTGGGGAATAAATCCATGCAATCTTTTGTAGCTGCAGCCGCTAGAGAAGCCAATGGTTTTTTCAGGAGCCAATTGTCTAAATATGGAAATACATGGTGACCCTGATTCCTAATGCAGCTGCTATTGGGGCCAGAAACTTATTAAAGATCCGCGGAGTGGATTTGAGGCCGAAAGGCAGGACTTGGAACTGATAGCGGGTACCAGCCACTGTAAAACAGAGACATTTTATTTGTTTGGGATGTATAGGAACATGGAAATATGCATCCTCTAGATCCAGCGATGTCATGTAGTCCTGGCTGTTAAGACGTCGAAGGATGTTGGAAAGTCTAACCATTCTGAAGGTTTTGTTTTTGAGGAATTTGTTCAGACATCTGAGGTTTAAAATGGGTCTCTATTCTCCCGATTTTGTGCGTATCAGGAAGAAGTAAGAATAGAAGCCTTCTCTTCTTTGTGCTACCAGAACCCTTTCTATCGCCCTTTTCCGTAGCATATTTTTTGCTTCTTGTTTCAGTAAGTGAAGACAAGGGGGGTAGAGTGTTTGGTGGCGCTTGATGAATTCCAGAGTGTTACCATAAGATATGAGATCTAGGACCCATTTGTCCGTTGTAATATTGCGCCATTGATGAAT
This sequence comes from Lissotriton helveticus, assembly GCF_964261635.1. Lineage (NCBI taxonomy): Eukaryota > Metazoa > Chordata > Amphibia > Caudata > Salamandridae > Lissotriton > Lissotriton helveticus. The sequence continues at coordinate 1,398,482,342 of NC_136059.1, read as the reverse complement.
AAAATGGAAAATGTTTACACCGACTGGGGGGGAAGAGTAGCAACTGATACTCTGATAAGATCACTGTTTGCGACCTGAGTCGCATGATTGTGAGGCTGGTTTCCTGCGTGAGCCTCGCCTGGAGAAACCAGCTGTGGTTGGCTGCCGATAGGATTGCTGTTGGTAACCCTGATGATATTGCGGCTGGAAGGATTGATAAGACTGGATGCACTGCAAAGTGTCTCTATAGCCCGTAAATCTACATCCTAGTGCACCCCGAAAAGGCACTTTATGATATTGTAGGGTGCCTAAAGCTTTGGCTGATCTGTATCCTTCTTTATGGCAAGTAGAGCTTTGTCTATGTGTTTACCAAATAGACTTTCCCCATCGTAAGCCATGTCGAATACCTTTTATTGCACCTCTAGACGAAAGGAGGTTGCTCTAAACCATCCTTGGCGCCTTATAACAGCTGCACCGGCTAGTTGCCGAAAACCGGATGTTGCTATTTCCATAGTACAGTCTATAATTTTGGCCGCTGTGCGTTCTACTTCAGCCAAAATCTTACGGCATTCCTGTTTATGTTTGTCCAGTATAACATCTATCATGGCTCAGATGTCGGACTACATCTGCAGATCGTAGCAGCCCAGAATAGCTAGAGCATTGGCAGCCCTGATGGAGATAGCGGACATGGACTAGAAACTCTTACCGATGGAATCCAATTGATGCCCTTCCTTGTCCAGTGGAGACGTGATGGGGGTGAAGGGTTCTTTGATCGTTTCTGAACTGCTTGGGAGATCACTGAATCCAGTTTGGGATGGCCCATTAAGCAAGCGGGGGAATCCTTGGGCGACCTGTATTTCTTATCTAGTCTTGACAATACAGGCACTACAGTAGCCAGTGTTTTCATTACATATGCCAGCATGCATGGTTGACCAACAGTATGCAGGAAGCTAACAGACCGAGCAGTCGCAAGACCTCCAGACTCCTCCAGACTGGAACAGCCGCTCCAGTCTGAAAAAGTGGAATCATAGCCTGGATGTATTGAATTCTCTGTAGAGGCAGGTAGGCACGACTCACTGTAATGTCCAGTACTGTCCCTATGAACAAATTGCGCTGAGAGGGCACCAGATGAGATTTGGGTACATTTATCGAAAACTCCAAGTCGAACAACAGCAGTGCTGTTACTTGCAGATGATGCAGCACCAACTCTGGCGACATTGCTTTGAGCAGCCAGTCATCCAAATAGGGGAAAACAGGATATCCTGACTCTCTGAGATGAGCTTCCACCACCATCATTTTTGTGAAGACCTGTGGTGCGGAAGTGAGACCGAACTGGAGGACTGCACAGTTGTTACTTGCAAATGATGCTGCACCATCTCTGGTGACTATGTTTGACGAGACAGTCATCCAGATAGAGGAAAACAGGGACCACAGATCTTCTGAGATGCGTTGCTACCACCGCCATCACCTTTGTGAAGACCTAAGGAGCGGAAGTAAGACCGAATGGAAGGACTGAAAACTGGTAGTGTTGAGACCCCACCGTAAAACGAAGAACTTCTGATGCGACTTCAGGATGGGAATGTGAAAATACGCATCCTGAAAATCGATCTACACCATCCAGTCTTCCTTCTGCAGCACAAGAAGAACCTGAGCCGAAGTCAACATCTTGAATCGCTATTGAGGTAAAAACTCAAGACCCTGAAGTATAGGCTCAGCCTCAAGCGACCGTACTTTTTGGGAATCAGGAAGTACTGGGAGTAGCATCCCTGACCCCTTTCCTGCTCTGGATCACACCTTTTTGCAGCACAGACTGAGCTTCCTGCTGGAGAAGCAGAAGTGCTCTTCTGAGCATAAACCCTGACGGGGAGGTAAGGAGGGGGAAACTCCTGGAAAGGTAGCTGGTACCCATTCTCTACGATGTTCAACACCCAGAGATCTGTGGTAACAGACCTCCAGTGTTGTACATATTGGGACACCCGTCCTCCCACGGGACAAGCATGCTCTAGGAGCTAGGACTGCTTCCCTGCCGGACCAGCTGGAGTGGCAGAAGAAGAGGAGGAGGAAGAGACTTGCTGCCGTGCTGCACCCCACAGACAACCTCTTCCCTTTTCCCTGTATGATCTGTACAGAGGGTTTGCCTGCTGTTGCAGCTGCTGCATGGCATGAAAGGATAAGGTCCTGCCAAATCCACAAAATTTGCAATATTCAAAGCCCCTGGGCTGAAACTGTAGACTCATAGATCTTGTTGAGTGCACTTTGGCCCCAAATAAGCGAGATCTGTAGAAAGGCAGGTCTAACAGGGTAGCTTGGACGTCAGGGGAGAACTCCAAACCCCATAACCATGCGGGCCTCCTGGTCACCACTGACGATCCCTGGAACCCAAATTAGCAGTGTTCAGACCAGATTGTATGACTTGGCAGGCCGCAGCTTGAGCATCCATAAGAACCCCTAAAAAATTAGCCTGAACGTCCTCTGGCAGTTTTGAGAGCATTTCCCTTGCCAAGTCCATAAGTGCATGCATATAGCGACCCAAACGGCATGTAGCATTTGTTGATTTGAGAGCCATAATGCCGGAAGAGAATACCTGCTTTACAGATAGGTCCATGCCTTTGCACTCCCAGGAAGGCAGGATCCCCCAGAGCCACCTTATAGCTTCTCGCCACAGACCTGGACACCGCAGGAGCAGTCATTGGCTTATGCCACACTTCAAGGATAGTCTCAGTCAAAGCCTCGTTGAAAGGGAGCAAAGGCTCCGAGATTGAAGTAGAGGAATGGAGCATCTCTGTCAAAATATTAGATTTCAATTCTGCTGTGGTAAGAGGCAACTCCACAGATCCGCTGTCTTCCTGCTCACAGAATGATAAGAAGTTACCTTCTGCATTGGGAGACCTTTTGGAGACGAGAGTTCCCATTTGGGAGAAGAATCCAGGCCACTAACCTCCTGCAGAACTTCAAAATCCTGATCAGGGTCCACAATCCTCCCTTCCTCTGCCTCCTCCTGTTGTTCCTTGTACTCCTCTTCTTCCATTAACCTATATGCCTCTCTTCTAGACCTCATCCTTGGAACCGGCATCGGCAGCGCCGATGACTTTGGGATCGGCATCAAAGGGAGGTCTACCGGGACAGTAGTCAACGCCGGTCAAGGTCGATTCGGTGCAGGTTGAAAACCAGATGGCGCTGGGGAAGATCTGTCCAGTGGCACTCATCCCTCCAGATATTGTACCGGCGTCGAACATCTTGGCGTTGAGAGAGGCCAACTCCCTGGAGCCATCAGCATAAAAGGCATGAGAGGTGCCTAAGGGAAATGAAGTGGTAAACCTCCCAGGGAGTATGCCTGCGGACCCATGGGGCCAGCAGGCGCACTAGTAGGGTTTGCCGCTCTGGCTAACAAGCCGAACATCGCATTCAGAAAAGGTGACGGATACGTACCCGGAGTCAGAATGTCAGGATACCCTGGACGCAGTACTACAGGCTCTGAAGCCGCTTGAGGCAATACATTTGATTCCGGTTGTGGTGCCCGAGACCCTGGAGGCAGAGGTGGAGTGGTCGGCAACAGTGGAGGTGTTTCTTCTCTTGGCACTGGTGGAGTCACTGCTCTCGGAGCCGGAGACAGGGCCAGAGTCACCTCAGGAGAAAGAGAAACATCATCCTTTCGATGACAATGGGGAACAAGGTACACTGACTTTGGCATCTCATCTTTCTAAAAACGACGGCAAGACCCATGGCGCCACTTCCTCATGTGCTTCCTCGATGACTACGAGGTATATGGGGTTCTTGGCTTTGGCCATGAACAACTTGGCCTCCCTCTCCTTCAGTGCCTTGGGGTTCATGCGCCTGCATGATGAATACTCCCCAACTTCATGAACTGTCTTCATTGGTGTCATTGATAGACCTCTGACCCCCACATACCCTGCATGATGTTCATCTGGATTTTCCCTGAGTAGCCATAATTATTGCTACAAAGACCCAAGGACTCGCAACAAAGAAACTCCCAGAAACGGAGAGCCCTGGGAAAAAAACGTTATGCATCGACAGCATGGGAAAAAGGGAACTGACGTCAGCACACTGATGAGGCCTTTTCATGGCTCCGATGATGTCATGTGGAGTCACTCCATTGTGACATCCTCGTTTACGCGGGAGTGCTGAGGAGAAAATGTCAGTGGAATGCTACACAAGGGGTAATTCAAAAGGTGAGGAATCCACAGGCAGATGTATCCATCAGAAAGGCATGTCAAAAAGCGACAAAGAGGTAGCTCTTCTCCGGATCGGTGCTTAACTGGCGCAGAAAGAAAAGAACTGTCATCCACACACCTGGGTGGCGCCTATATGGGTGACTGTGACATCATAACCAATGCTTATGATAACGTCACACGGTGCCAAATGGAGCGACCTTACCCCGTGCGGAAGGGGTCCAGCTCGAGCTCAACTTTCCAAATCCAGCCTGATGCCTGGGAAATTCAAAGTTAAGGAATCTGCAGCTAGAAGTATCTATCAGATATAGGATGCATAACACACAAAGCCATTCATTCACTAGTGAAGCCTGGACAACCTTCTGACATATTCTGGTGCCTTCAGAGAATACAGAAGCAAACACACCCTACTGCTCAGTCCACCCAAGATCTAAATGAAACAAGCATAATAAAGATCCTTGGAGTGGAAACAAATTTATAGTACTCTCTCCCAACTAAATTGAGACAACTGGACGTACTCTCTCATTCAGAAGGGGCTTAAATAATGTTGTATTTACAAGGTATCTAATCGAATTACATCAGTAAACTTTGCAATTTTTCCCACCCTGAACTTGAAAACTCCTTTCTTATATCCATGCATTACTCTGAACTATTCCCACACACCTCAAATCTCCCCACTGTTCCTACCTGTTGTAACCTTATGTCCGTTTCATATCCCCTCACTTTCATCAAAACACCATTCACTATTACGAGTTATATATCTAGAGTTCCTTGCATGGTTGTTACATCTGTAAAGTTCCCTAAGACTGCTACATAAAAATGTCACATAAAGTAAATAATACGTTTTTCAAGCAACTGTAAAACAGTTGTGGATAGAATAGATAGTACATGCTTCAGTGAGATAAATACATCTCAGGGCAGGTATTTACCTAGGCATCTTGCTTTTTTAAAACTTGGATGTTGCATAACTATAACATATTTGTTTCAGTCACATGAACATTTAGAACATGGCAGTACTGGCTCATAAAAGATAACCCTGGTATAGTGATTAGTAAGAGAAAATTGCAGGGCTTCAGAGTGATGCAAAACCTCCTTTCATGATTGTGGTTCACAATTTCGGGTTAAGTGTGCAAAGTTGATCTTTTATTTGTTGTGATTGGATCTGGAGTAGAGTCACAAGTAGTTATGACAACCTCTTCTGATTAGAAGTATTCATAGTTATTGTAAACTTCTTGAGCAACTTCTGATGGGTAGACAGTACTGACAATGCCTGGAATTACTTGCTTGTGTTAGGATGCTAAGTGCAACAACAACAACACAGTGATGGATGAAATGCTTAAATTAATCTCAGCCGCTAACAATCGCTAGGGCCGCATCCCAGGCTATCATTTTTCGCCCACCATGTCCCCTGAGTTTGGACTCAGGCATATGCAAATCAGTCTTGACCCTGTTCCCATGGGAAAAGTCCACTTTTTGCATACTTTACTGTGTCGCCTAAGTGGGAAAGGTATGCCCAGACGTGGGTCCTGTGCATACTGTCACTGGAGCCAAGCTATACCTGGCTGAAGAGCCCTAACTAGGGCAAAACCAGTCCTAGGTTGCTTGTGTTCCAGATCAGGGAGGCACTGGTTTGACAGTTCGAGCTGGACTGTTCCCATTGTCGCAGGGTCAAGACTGATTTGCACACACCTGGCTCAAAACTGAGGTCACATGGTGTACAAAAAAAAGGCGGTGGACTGGAATGCAGCCCTAAGTAATTACCAGAGGCTAAGATTAGTTTGAGTATTCCGTCAATCACTTTTTTAATACTTTACTGTGTTATGATGCAAAGCATGACATCTTTAAATGAACAACACAATCTTAAGCTCAATATTACAAGACGTTTCATGTATTACAAAGTTTTCTTTCAAAGCATAATGTCTCCACACCGGCTACGTTGGCATTATTCCCCAGAATAGACCATCTTCACTATTTATTTCCCACATAGAGTAGTACAGTAAGTCCATCTATTTTAAACATTTACATTTTTTCCTCTACATCAGCATATATATTGAGTACATCTACTGCATCTAAGCAAGCGCATAACTGAATGAGGAAGACAATTGGGTGTGTTTTATCATTGTGACTCGTATGTCTCAATTAATTTCCAAGAATTTCGCCGATACACTTGACAGAATCTCCCCAAATTTGTGTTTGTACATCTATTCAATATTTTTTAAATAAATACATTTACCATTTTCATATCAGGTCCTCCCTTTCCAATTAACAATGACTCCAGTAAACAGCACAACGTGGTGACTTTGCTGATGTCCACTTGCGTAATAGCTTGCTTACTCTTTCTTATGACATATCGCAGCCCGTCTTCTACATAGCGTTTGAAAAGTTCGAGCAAATACTGCTTTGTTTCAGCATTTATCTGAAAATAGCACATTTAAAAGTCATTCAAATTAATAGTTCAAAACAATTTGACGTCATTGCATATAGAATTATACAAAATTTAGCATTTATTTTTAAAATGCCTAATTTAATAGGACGCAATAGTTGATAGGGAGTCTGTGGGACTGTGATGAACCAGATTCACACCAGAATGCAAGAGATAAAGTCAAAGAAGCGCAAAGTTCAAAGTGATTGGCTCTGTACTGGCACTAAACTTGATTACAATAAAAAAAAACAGTGGAGGTAGAGGTTAAGGTTAGGTTCACCCTCCCTACTGAATATAGTTCCACAACATTCGGAATACCGATACCTAGCTAGTGAGCTAATATTTTATTCCTGCTCCTAATTGGTATGTTTAAAATTGGGGGTTAATAATAGGGAAAGACCTAACTTTAATGAGTATGTTGTCCGTAGTATTGGGTCGACATGCTTTGAGCTATCCCCTAAAAGCTCTTATTCAGGACCACACGAGGACCAGCCCCAGGCGTACCACTCCCAAGCAATTCTATGAATAGGAAATGATGATGGCACCCCTGGAGACCGCATCTCTACCAGTGTAGATCATAAGGTATATTTCTGCCTAAACAAAAATACAGTGTGTCAGTGTTTAACCGTATGTATTAAGTATTAGGAGTATATACATTAGTTGTGCACCTCATCATTTCCTATTCATAGGATTGTTTAGGAGTGGTACCCACAGGGCTGGTCCTCGTGTGGTCCTGAAGAAGCTTTTAGGGGATAGCTCGAAACATGTCGACCCAATATTAGGCAATACCAAAGGGGATGATGGACGGAGCGCTTGAGCAAATCAAACACTCACCCCCAGTCAACTGATCTGGGTTTAATCCAGCATCATTCTGTAGCACCCCCCCACCCCAGTTCAGACATGGCCATATGCAAATCAGTCTGACCCTATGCCTCATGGGAACAGTCCAGCCGGAACTGCCAAGCCATGTCTTCCCTGGACCGGAAACAAGCATTCTGGGACTAGTTTCGGGTTCATAACCCTCATCAGCCAGGTTATCTTGAATCCAGTGGCAAAGTGAGCAAGGGACCCACGTCTGGGCATACCCTGCCAACTTAGGGCGAACACAGCAATACCAAAGGGGATGATGGACGGAGCGTTTGAGCAAATCAAACACTCACCCCCAGTTAACTAATTTGGGTTTAATCCATCATCATTCTTTAGCTCACTCCACCACCCCAGTTCAGACATGGCCATATGCCAATCAGTCTGACCCTGTGCCTCATGGGAACAGTCCAGCCTGAACTGCCAAGCCATGTCCTTCCCAGAGCGGAAACAAGCATCTTGGGACCGGTTTCAGGTTCATAACCCCTCATCAGCCAGGCTATCTTGAATCCAGTGGCAAAGTGAGCAAGGGACCCACGTCTGGGCATACCCTGCCAACTAAGGGCGAACACAGCAATACCAAAGGGGATGATGGATGGAGCGTTTGAGCAAATCAAAAACTCACTCCCAGTCAACTGATCTGGGTTTAATCCATTATTATTCTTTAGCTCACTCTGATTACTCCTCTCCCGGGTCGCCGTGTTCCTCGTCCACACTTTGGAACACGGCGACCCGGGAGAGGAGTAATCGGCAGTTCTACACTACTACCAAAAAGTACACTTACTGGGAGTTATCTACTCCAAGATATGCTTGAACCACTTCCCGGGCTTACCGCCCCGAGAAAAACATCTTTGGCGCAACCTCCCAATTACGTCTCTTTTTGACCACAATACCGGGGCATTTACAGACTTAGCCAGCGACGTTCTATTCAAATTGAAGATATACACCCAGGAGTACAATTCCTTTCAGGCTCATTATATCCAAGACATTTCACACTAGGTCACGGGCCCTGCCAGGTCAGAATTATCACTGGTGGAGCGACCTTTTTCTTTTCGCAATTTCGATTGCAGCCCTGAGGAGTCACGGAAACACTTTTCCTAACGCGACGAAACACGTGTCGGCTGGCTGGTTCTGTAAGAATTAAAAAATTGAACTGTAGCGATACTGTGCAGGGAAATCTCGTTTCTTTCTGTTGGCTTTGGTTTATTGTATTTGTGTATTTACATAGACACGACTGTATGAAATTTCATTAGTGTGTGCATAGGGTATTCCTGTAAATACATGTTATGTATGTTGAGTTTTTCTGACATACTGTTGGGTGGTTAGAGGGTCTTTTCCGCCTGCCCAGTTGCACCACAATACTACTGTTGCTTGAACACTCATGCGTCTACTTTTGGCAGAGCGCCCAGTTACTACTCTAAGAGATAAAAACCCTTTCTCTTGCGACTACATTAAAATAATCCAGCCTGGACAGGACCAGCACAGTGGCAACTGATTTTTTGTAAATCGAACGGAATAAAGGGAGGAACAAGATGAAGTATGTTTGTTAATCTGGTCAATAACAGATAGTCTGGAGTCAAAAATCACCCCCAGATTCCTCACTTTAGATACTGGAGTAGGGGGAAGGCCAAGAGTCCGAGGCCATCAAGATTTGTTCCAGATTTGTTTTATCCAATTTCAGCTGGATGCTGTTGCTGCTCATCCAGATAACAACTACGCCCATACTGCCATTAAAACCATGTGCGGCCTCAGTTACATCACTGGAGATTGACACAACAATTTGCACATCATCCACATACGCTACTGACAAGAAGACAAACGCATGGATTAGTCTGGCTGGGGGGGGATATAAATGTTGAAGAGCATGGGGATCAATGATGATCTGAGGGACACCACTTGGTAGAATAAAAGACTTTGATTCAAAATCCCCCAGAGTGACCAATTGTACTCTGTTGGAGAGGAATGAGCGTAGTAGATCAAGAGCTGATCCACCAATCCCAATCCCTGTTAGGCACCCTAACAGCACAGAATGGCTCACGGTGTCGAAGGCTGCAGATAACTCCAACAGGATCACTGCAGCCTTCAATCCGTTGTCCAGAATGCTTCTTAACTCCTCGGTAGCCACTACCAGAGCCAACTCAGTACTGTGGTTTGGTCTAAATTCAAATTGGGCACTATCCAGGATTCCATTATTATCCAAACACTCAGAGAATGCAGTCTTCATATGCTTTTCAGGGATGTTCGCCACAAAAGGAAGGTGAGAAATAGGGTGATAGTAACCACAGGTCCAGAAGTGCATTGAGTTGGTGGTGTCAGGGGGTCCAGTACTTATGCTCAGTTGTGCCTTTGAAGTGGGGGAGGCTTCAAAGAGATGCCTTTGAAGTGTATAGGGTCCCTGCCCAGGCTCCAGACCCATTACAGTGGGTATGCAGCCATTTGTGTGGGGATAGGAAATAGCCGATCAGGTGTAAGTGTCAGCTCCTCTCTCCAATCCTGCCCAGTATGGCCCATCATGATGTGGAAGGCCTATCAGTCACACCTAAGCTCCCTTTGTGTGTGGCTGTCTAGAGGGAATGCACAGATGTGTATACAGAGACTGGCAGAAGGCACCAAATAGTTTAAGTAAGGAAATGCTAACTTTCTAAAAGTGCAAATAGAGTCTGATGTTGCACTCAGTTAATAAGTGAATACTAAACAAGTATACAAAAATTAGACTACCTAAATAAATTTGGTGTGCACTCTGTGTGGGGACTTCAGCCAAGCCCACGTATCAAAGTAGAACAAGTACCTAGAACAATTGAGAGTCAAAGTATTACATATTTGGATATTGAAACTATGATTAAAGGCTCTAAGCTAGAGAGAGTGGTGTTTAAGAAACCAACTGACAGAAATAACTCCCTTTTATACAGCAGTTTTCATCCTCCTACATTAAAACAACATTTACAATTTTCTCAGTTTACTCAAATAAAATAGATCACATCTAGCAATGACCAAATTCTCTTTACCATACATGAGAATTTCCTATTACAACGTCAGATTTATTAGATAAGGTTTCTCCATACTCTCAGCCCCAAGGGCATGAATGATAAGTTGGAACTGGCATGTTTTCTCTAATCAATGACTACCTCTTTTGTACACATATTAGTTTTTTTTAACAAATCTTTTTATTAAAAGAAAACAAACTAAATTATACAACACAAACCAATACAAATATTAAATAAAGAAGTCATCAAAATAAGCCATATTCATAAAATAAGAGAATGGTCAAACACAAATCATAACATTGGAGAACATTGTACCGAAGGTTATATCATCTTCTCATGCAAGCAAGCGATTCCAGTGATCAGGAGATTACAGTGACTCGTTATAGACAACAAATAGAGGAGCATTGTCAAAGGGGGTAAACAACCAACCTCTACTTTCATTCAAAGGGGCCCATATTTTTGTCCATTTACCCGGGCAACCGTTGCTTTCATACACCACCCTCTCTGCTTGCATAGACCAATCCATGTCGGACTCCCAATCAGTGCATTTCAAATCAACCCCTCGATTCCATGTTCTAGCTATGTTTCGTTTAGCCACCATGCATCCCAGCGATACCCACAATCTTTCAGTTTGAGATTAATCAAATATTCAAAAGACATAACCTCCGAGTAGCCTCAATGGCTTTACGACCAATCTGGGACGTAATAGGGATGACCTAGCCCCAATAATTCTGAAGGGACGGACCATTCCACCATTGATGCAAATAGGTACCTATGTGGCCGCAGCCACGGGGACATACCAGAGAGCTAAGAAGACCAACCTTGACCAATGCGGAGATCGTGTAATAGGCCCTATGGAGTACTTTGAGCTGAATTAATTTAAAGCTAGAATGGATCGCTACCTCCCGGGGTGACGCTAGGGCTTCCCTGCAGTCTTCATCAGTAATCTCTCCCACGTCATAGGTCCATTTTATACGAACTTTGTCACGAGGATCTGATGAATTATTAAGTATTTTGCGATAAGTTAATGAGATGGCCTTATCTGGAAGGTAGTCATCCAATAGCCTATCTTCCAAAGGAGAAGATACCAGCAAGTCAGTGCCTCTGGGAAGCGCTTTAGACAATGCTCTTCTCACCTGAAGGTACAGAATAGTCTCCCTCTCAAGCAATTGATACTGCTGTTGCAAGTCACTGAAATGCACCAAACCACTCCTAGCTCACAGGTTGCCGAACTTGGAAAAGCCAATCAGATCCCACTTATCAAAACCCGGTTGCCTCAAGAGCATACCCAAGCCACAGGATTCGAACAGCGGGGTAGCTTGTGTAATCTTGCCTTTCCAGCCCAATGCTGAATTTGCAGTATGCCAAATGGAGACCGTAGTAGAGGTCGTAGCGTATTTGGGCTCATGTTTTGGTCCACCATACAGCACCCTTAAATAATTACCCGGGAGCATGTTGTGTCTGTCCATTCTATAGGCCGGGTCTGTAATGGGTCGATGCATCCAGTGGTTAAGGACCACGAGCTGTGAAGCCCAAAAATATGATCTGATGGAAGGCAAAGCAATGCCACCGTCATACCAGCTTTTGGTAAGCTGGCGAGTGCAATTTGAGGTGTTCCAGTATTCCACAACAAGCTACGAATCTCTGATTCAACTGAGCAGAAGTACTAGGGTGGGACCAAGTGTGGTGTGTTCTGTAGCGCATGTAGAAAATGAGGGAGCACCATCATTTTATAAAGAGCAGCCCTTCCAAGGAGTGTAAGGGGGAGAGTCCTCCAGTGCTGTACATCTGCCCTGAGACATTGAAGGGGGGCATCAAATTCCGTTGATAGAAAACCGCCTCGTCTTTCGTGATATATATGCCAAGGTACCGAAGGCCTTCGGTCACTATTTTGGACCACAACCCCCGGGGGAGGAGTGGAGGATGTCCACTCAAGATATATACCAATGATTTATCTCAAATAATGATATAGCCAGAGTATCTTTGAAAAAAGGTAAAGATGTGGAGGACCCTATTGATCGAAAATCGGGGTTTAGCCAGATAAAGCAAGATGTCGTCAGCATAGAGGGACACTTTATCCATCCACTCCAGCGACCCATTCAATTCCCGAATCAAGGGATCTCTTCTGATCCATATCGCCAAAGGCTCGAGGGCTAAAGCAAATAACAGAGGAGATAATGGGCAACCTTGTTGTGTGCCCAGCCCCACCTTAAAAATAGCTGACCTACCACCATTCACCGTTATTATGGCCAACGGCTTCGAATAAAGGAAGCGCACCCAGGACTGAAAATTGTCTGCAAAACCCTATCTCTCAAGCATGGAACACAAAAAAGGCCATTCTATCATGTTGAAAGCCATTTTGGCATCTAAGGACATAATAACTGAGTCCTCTTGTATTGTGGAAGCTTGTCCAAGAACCCAGAACAAACTACGCAAAATGAGTGCAGTGTTTTTGGTCGGCATCAAGCTCGACTGATCCGGATGGATCAATTTGTGGAGGAGAGGGGAGTGAGGGAGAGGTAGATATTTTGACCAAATAATATTTAGACCTCTGGGTCAAGGAGAGAGATAGGCCTATAGGAAGAGCAGCGATCGGAAGGCTTCCTTGTTTATGGATGACAACTATATTAGCCAGCCGGGAGACAACCTTCTTGCGCACTCTTGTCATACATATGTACCAATAAGGGACAATAACCGGGGACGTGGTCTTGTAAAGTTCAATCGGGAATCCACTCCGACCCATGGCTTTTCCGGATTGCAACAAGCTTATGGTCTTGGATACTTCCTCAGAGGTCAACGCCTCATCCAGCTCTGTGACCTCCTGGGAGTCCAAGCCTATCAATGGCAATGTGGCGAGTAACTCAGTTGCCTCCTCCTGAGTGGAAGAAGACAAGGGGGTGTAGATTTGATCAAAATGAGTGGCAGCCGCCTCCGCTATATTGTGGTGGCATACATTATAATCGTCTATAATTTCCGCCACCTATCTATTAGCTAAATCCCTCCTGTCAAGCCAGGGCAACGACTTGCTGGCCTTATCACCTATTACTATATATAACAAGGGGAACCCAAAGTAGCGGTAGGCTTGGGACCTTGGGAGTATACACTATTTCAAAAAACAATGGTCCCAAACATCAGTCTGAATTTAAAAACAGAGATACAAAAAGACCAAAATTGGAATCTTTGTTCAATGTCCAGCCGGACATGGTTTAATAATAAATACAATCTAATGTTACAAAAAATATCTGACAATTTCTCAGTGGGACACAAGCCTGTGTCCAGCTACCTGTGTCCTAGCCGAGTCCTCCGCAATATCTCTATATTCTTTTTGCTTTGTGGCCAATTTATGCGAAACCTCTGATGATACCGCTGTCACTAATTCCTGCTCAAAGGTAGTAATCTCTCTTTCAATAGTCTCAAGTTGCTGGCACATTTCTTTCTTATGACCTGCTATCGCTGCCACCCCACACCCCCGAACAGAAATCTTGAATGCTTCCCACAATATCACATCTGACTGCACAGAACCATCATTCTCAGCAAAGTAGTTTTGGGTGGCCTCAGTCAGATAGGTCCGTATCTCTGGGATTCTAAGATACCTAGGATTAAGAACCATGGGCCAGATGTAGGTGGCAAATACCGGTCGGAAACGGCCGAATTCGGCCGTTACCGACCGGTAAATGGAATTTGAGATGTAGGGGGCATATTTTTACAGAATCGGTAAATTTACCGATCGGTAAATTTACCGATTCTGTAAAATACCGAATTGGTATTTTTACCGATTCGGTAAATTTGATATGTAGGTGGGACTCTTCTGAGTCCCACAAGCCTTACCGAATCAGTATTTTACCATCAAATTCCATTTTGATGGTAAAATACCGATTCCGGTGTGCATGCACATGTGTGCATGCAAACCTGTGCCATATGACAGGCAGACCTGCCCTTAGGGCAGGTATGCCTGCCACATGGCATCCAAACCTGTTTTGGGGGTGCTAGAGGGTGTCAAAGTGACACCCCCTGCACCCTTGTGAAATTCGGTATCTACCGATTCGGTAAATACCGAATCGGTAATGCCCATTCATTCCTATGGTAAATACCGACTTTTACAGATTCGGTAAATCCACATCTGGATTTACCTACATCTCCCTCCTTATATTTTACCGATTCATAAATACTGAATCGGTAAAATTCGGTATTTATGAGTCGGTAAAATATATTTACCTACATCTGGCCCCATGTCTCGATGATTGGAGGGTGGTGTACCACCATAATAGGCAACGATCAGTGAATGGTCGGAGATACCCCTGGAAAGGAAGGATAACTTATCAAACTTGGGAAGCTGGACAGCCTTACAGAAAAGATAATCAATGCGAGACATACTTCCGTGCACACTGGTGTAGAAAGTGTATTGCCTGGCAACGGGGTTGTGGACTCGCCATAAGTCTATAATGCCCAGAGCCCCAAGGAAATCTAACAACAGTTTCCCAGGTGTCTCACCCGATCTAGGTAGTGGGCGATCCAATTCCCCATTCAGGGCAGCATTACAGTTTCACCACAACAGCATATCTCTCAGGCAAACTCAACATATGTGTACCCAAGTCTATCAAGGTTGGGGAGTGAAGCTTAGCGGGGATGTATAAGGATGTGACATTAGGAGATCCACCTTCCCATCTGCCCAAAGCCGTAACAAATCTACCCAAATGGTCCCGCGTGACTTTCTGGACTTGGAAAAGGAGGGTACTGCATACCAGGATGCTCACCCCCCTAGAACCATGTGTATAACCTGCATGAGTGATCAGCATATCATAAAATCAATTTAAAAGCATGAATGCATGATGAATGACTGAAGTCTAAATTCCCCTATAGATTGATTATGATCAGATTTTTTAGACTTAATATTATATATAACCAAAAAATGTTTTTCTAAACTACAGTGTCATTATCTCTTATTTGGCATCTTTTGACATACTTTGAGCTCTTTATAAATTTGAAGTTGCCCTAGCTTATTTACAGTATGATCAGCTTATATCCCCACCTATTGAGCGCACAGTAGGAGATACCCTGGATGTGTGTTTCCTGAAGTAGTACCAAATTGGGGGCTTGTAGTTTGAGGTACTGTAGCACTATTCCCCTCTTACTCCGATCCCCCAATCCATTCACATTCCATGAGAGAAGTTAGAGACGTCCCAGTGGTGGGTCTATGTTATCGACCACACTCATTCTTTAAAGTAAGATGGGACCCCCGTCCCCCCAAGAGCAAGGGAACCGCCGATGAAATCTCAAACAACACCCCACTGGAAGAACCATGTGGTAGACAATGCGCAACTGACCAAGGAGTAATCATAGGATCCATTGTTGACAACCCATGTAGCTATAAAATTGACCACAGTAAATCGATTGCTGAAAGAACATAATAAAAACACACAAACAAAACCCCAATAACTACTTGGAACCCACCCCCACCCTGCCTCCCTTCAATGTGGACCCACAACTGCCCATCCCCAAATTTGCAGAGCACCTGTATACCCCAAAACTAGAAAGCTATGTGAAGGGGAATGCTACACAGCCTAGACAACCCAAAAGTGTGGCCTGTTTGTATCCTCCCCCCCTCGAGAACCAATATTCATGCCCATCGTTGAACATTTAAAAATCTTTGTTCAATAGTCGCCTAACTCATATCTACATCAATAAACAATCCCCCCACCCATGATAGTTCCTAATAACATGCCGGAATTATGGACAACTGTAAAACCTGTTAGCCATAAGCAAAACTTGAATCTCTAAAATGATGCACATATTAGTTTTATTGTGTATAAGATTAATCTCATGTTCATGTACGTATTGTATTTTCTTCTCTTAATTTTTTGCGGTATGCACTTGTTTGTGAACACCAGAGTTGATACCTTGTGTGTTGTCTTTGAGAGAATATTTATCCCCAGATTGCTTCATGGTTAACAATCCAGCATGTTTCTTTCATCACCTGCTGTTTCTATTGTGTCACATGTGTACTTGTTAACACATCTATGTAATATACGCTTTGTGTTTATTTCAATAACCATCATAAATTGCACTTTATTCCTATTTTTTCATTTTCCAGTATTTCAACTTTGCTTAAAACAACTTTTTCCACCGCTACACCGTTTCTACTAACTTTATTACTCGGACGATTAAGCAACTTGTGAGGTCTCTTTTCACTTTCTACTGTTTAGTCCTATTTCTCTTTCACCTTTTTTTAAATGATCTGTTTCCGTGTTCTCGCGTGGCTCGCTGTACACCCTACCGCAGCTTTCTGTCACACTCAGAGGATTCACAAGTAAGATACGGACGGCCACTGCAATTATTCAACAGCACAAGTCTCATACCTTGGACTTTGAGTACCGTGCTTTTTCTTTTTTCCTTTTTTCTGTTTATTTGATTGACTAGTTGGCAGTGGAATTCTCACTTTAACCACCTAGAGTGTGTTGAACACACTTGTGAAACTTTTCAGTAAGGTGCATTACTTTGACTTGTGAGTTGGCACAGCACTTGGGGGAATAGGTTTTCCTATTTTAAAATTTGTGCTTTCATTTATAGGCACAGATTTAGACTTGAGTTCATGGTCGGTTGACTACCAGTCAGGTAATTTTGAATTGTTACTAATTCTGTTGCATGGGCACTTACATATTCTTTTTTTCTCACTTCACATGGATTTCTTTTTTGTTGGCGCTTGCATAATTTGTTTATTCTGCTCTATGGGTGTCTTTTTGGTCATGAAAATTTCTTACATTCACAACAAGAACTGCATAATTTCATGAGCTCTGGTCATTATGTACCCTATATCTTCTCTGTCTCCTTTATGATGGTTGACGCTATTTTTAAGAAGAATGTCCCGCTTAGTAAAAGGTTGTTTTGTTACTTTGCTGATTTTTAGTTGTATTTTGTATATTAACCAATACTTTACATATGTTTCTGTTTAGAGTGACTCCTGACGAAGGGCACATTTGTTAGCCAGAAATGCACTGGGAAACCCTTTTACAGCTAATCTTTGAAGAATGACAAGATAAGTTGATGTACTGAATTTGTTTCTCAAAGAACACATCCTTGATATTAAAGGTTTTTCATGGAAGACGACTTCCATGTGTGATATACCATTTATGATTTTATGTATATGGGCAATTAGTTTAATGATTTTTCAAAGATATAAAT
Organism: Lissotriton helveticus; assembly: GCF_964261635.1. Classification (NCBI taxonomy): domain Eukaryota; kingdom Metazoa; phylum Chordata; class Amphibia; order Caudata; family Salamandridae; genus Lissotriton; species Lissotriton helveticus. Next base: position 1,398,464,724 of record NC_136059.1, on the reverse strand, counting down.
ATTTGATTTATGCATATTGTTGCACATTTGAATCATTGTTTATCCTATGCTTGGGAACCCGTAGTGCACACTTTGTCTGGAGCAATTGTTCTAGGTACTTTTTCAATTTCTAAAAGTGGCATTTTCAGAATTACAATTTGAATTCTGACTTCACCATGAGTTGGGATTTAAAATTATGATTCTAAGACACCAAACGTGGGGGTCCTATGTCTTCCCAATTGGAAATTGCACTTTTAAGATATAATAACATAACCCAATGTTAACCTTTGGGCGAGATAGGCCTTGCAGACGTGAAAAACAATTTTACTATTTTTTCAGTAGAAGATTCAAAATCTCAGAAGAGAATACTCTACCATTAGAAAGATGAGGAAAAAGGACCTAAAATCATCCTTGTGGAAGGCCTTACATGAGAGTGCTCTCTCGAAGAACTCCCAGGCTTTCTGGAAAATAGTTAAATCACCTTTTCTTTCCAACTCAATTGGACCAAAAATAGACGTGGCCATAGACGAGGCTACATGGACAAGCCATTTTTCGAAAATCTTCCAAACTACATCTAATAGAGGTTTGCATCAGCCTAGCTGCAATCCAGTCACCTTCCCTATTCATCTGGAAATTGACCTTCAAGATTTCGAAGAGGCGTTATCCTTAAGTAGACCCGGAAAAGCCCCTGGCCCTGACGGGGTCCCCGTCGACCTATTCAAATTCCTTCCCGACTTGTGGATTCCAATAATCACGAGGGTCTGTTTTGCAACCATGGAACTTGGACTGCTGGACTCATGGTCTTCGTCAATAATGGTCCCCATCTTCAAGAAGGGGGACAGGCAAGATGTTAAGTGCTACCGCCCAATCTCCCTTCTTGATTCTTTGGGCAAAGTAGTTGGTAGAGTCCTCCTTGGCAAGCTGCAACAGTGGGTGGCTGACGAAAACATCCTCTCAGACCTACAGTTCGGCTTCAGGGAGGGTTTTGGAACCATTGAGCAAGCCTTAAATCTTTCTTTGCTCATTTCTAAGTACACACTGGCAAAATCAGGTCCTATCTTTATGACATATGTGGATCTCTCCTCTGCATTTGACTGTGTCTCACATACCAAGCTCTGGTCATTACTAAGCAAGATGGGAGTAGATCCTCCTCTCCTTGACTTTTTAAGAGAACTCTACAGCGGGGCCACAGCGAGAGTGCGGTTCGGGACAGGAGGAGAACTGACAGCACCATTTAGGGTAGAGCGGGGAGTGAGGCAAGGCTGCGTCCTCGCCCCCTTTCTCTTTTCTTTATACACCAACGGTCTGGAAGAGTGTATGTTGAAGGGGGGAAGAGACCTCCCAAAAGTAAAAGATCGCCTAATCCCCGCCCTGCTCTACGCGGACGACGCTGTCATTTTAGCCCGAACTCCAATTGAATTACAGAAATCTTTGACTAAATACGCAGATTTCATGGCAGCTCTGGATCTGCATATTAATGTTAAAAAAACCTTTTCCATGGTAGTTGGTGGCTCAAAAAAACCCGCAAAATCCATCTTTTTAAAAGACCAAAAAATTGAGAGAACCTCGCAATATCCCTACTTGGGTATCATGATTGATGATGCCCAAAATTGGAAACCGGCGGTAGAAGCCAGGAGGCATCTTTTTAAAAGAGCGAATATGGCCCTAATGAAATTTTCCAACAAACTAGGGAAAAAACCACCAGTGGAACTGTTGCAAATATATGCGGCGAAGTGCCAATCCACAGCATTATATGGTGCCGGGATCTGGGGCTATACAAACACTGTCCCAATCCAAAAAGAGGAAAATATCTTCACGAGATTCCTTCTGTCAACACCACGAGGCACTTCCATCTATGCCTCGCATATAGAATTGGGAATCCCATTTATCGAAGACCTGATAAAAATCCAACCTCTAATGCTTTGGAGAAGAGTTTGGTTATCTGATGAAAATAACCTGACAAAAAACATTATCCAAGATGTTATGGAGTTGGACCATGCTAAAAAAAATCCTTGGATTTCTTACATCAGAAATTTTCTACAAGATCTGGGATTTGAAAAATACTATTATAACCCAGAACTAATGAAAGAAATCTCCAAAAAAGATCTAAAACAGGTAGCATTGAGTCACTTGGATTCCCTGAGACTAACAATGCTGACTACAAAAAAATCTGTCATGCATGCAATTACTATTCAGCAGACTACGAAAATTCAGCTATATCTCACCTTAGGGATTTCCACTTACGAGAAGATGCTCCTAACAAGGTTCAGGTTGAACTTATTTTTCAGACTGGTGACCTTCCCCGAAAAGAACAATTGGAGTACTGATATGGTACTGTGTCCTTGTGACGAACATTCTCAACAGTCCACTATCCATACCATACTTTTTTGTAAGTTTTACCAACCGCACCGAAAAACTTGGCTTATTCCCCTATTGAAAAAATGGGGACACAGACAATGCCGCCCAGCGTTGTTATCACTTCAATTTTTGGACTCAGAATGTACGGTATATCATGTATTAAATTTTTTAAAATGCATCATGAGACACAGAAACAATCTGTAATACTGTAACCTACCATCTTCTGATAGCTTTTCTAAACTGCCTCAAAAATAATTTGGCCGAGCTAAGAAATCAAATGTATAATTCACTTTTTTTAAACTCAATGTCTTTTAAATGTATTTGTTGTCTTTTATGGCTTTTCGAATTGTAAAAACCGAATAAAGATTATCATTATTTTTTCAGTACCAGGACATGTAAAACTTAAAAGTCCATGTCTTACTTTTTAAGTACACTGCACCCTGCCCTTGGGCTGTCCAGGCCCTACCTTAGGGGTAACTTAGATTTATTAAAAGGAAGGTATGGGCCTGGCAAGAGGGTTAGCTTGCCAGGTCGACATGGTAGTTTAAAATTGCACAAAGGCGCTCCAAAGTGGCAGGCCTGAGACATATTTGAAGGGCTACTTAAGTGGGTGGGACAATTAGTGCAGCAGGCCCACTAGCAGCATTTAATTTACAGGCCATGGGCACAAGTAGTGCACTTTACTAGGGACTTATAAGTAAATTAAATATGCCAATTGTGGATAAGCCAATATCCATATTTTAAGGAGAGAGCATATGCACTTTAGCAGTGGCAAAGTGCCCAGAGTCCTACAGCCAACAAAAACAATTTTAGCAAAAAAGGGAGGAGGAAGGCGAAATATTTGGAGGTGACCCTGCAGAAAGGTCCATTTCTAATACTGCTTATTAATGCCCTTATTGTACCACAGTGCCATTGTGTGGGGGAAGTTATACATTTGTTGAGAGGGAGGGCCTACAGCCTCTCACTTGTGGTTAAATGGTATCATATAGAGTGTGTTCTTCCCAATATATTTGCAATCAATTTGTAAAATAGTTGTAACGATGAAAAAAGTAGCCAAAGAGGTAAAGTTGAAAAGACTGAATTTACTTTCTTTTTCCTTTATCTTTTTATATTCAACCTTTCATTGGTGCTTCATATAGAAATCCAGTATATATTTTCTTTCCTGATATGTATAACTTCCAAATATATCCTTTTGAGAATTCTAATTATGTTCCAGATTGATGAATAATAATGAAGCCAACACATGTTTCACCAGCCGTATGGCTTGCAAGCCTGGGGTTTTATCAAGGCTGTAAACTGAAGAAATACATAATTATTGATGTTTTGTTTTTGTATAAACTTATACTGCCTCGTTAACAAGGGACATGCTATATGGGTGTGAATTGCACCCTGGTGAAAGCACTACACATGATAGATATCCCACTAATTAGTGTACCTATATTCTTCTCTTAGTCTATATATGTGGAGGTTGTGAAGGATACAAAAAAAAAAGTCTATAATTTGGAATTATCTATCTAATACCTCTTCTCTTGTTAGGAGAACCATGGGTGCGCTGAACCCCCCTCCCCCCCCCCCCCCCCCGGTTGAGAGTTGGGTAGTGAGAAGGTGTATGTCTTCCAAGTTTTGTATTGATAAATCATCATCATAATAACTTTATTTTGATCAACATGATCATTAAAAAAAAAAAAATAGGGGGAGGGGGTGGCTCCGACGAGTAAAAACTGGCTAAACAGTATGGCATATTGCACCCTACATTACGACTTGTACGCCTCCAGTTCATCCCACCCACGTGCCATTTGGGGCCCTCTCAAACAATACTCGGCGATAACACAGTCTCAACCAGACGCACAGATGGATGCCGGCCTGGTACCCGCGGGTATTGGTTAATCCTGACCCACCCACACTATGGACATGTAAACGTGCTTTATGTTATTAAAAATAGGATAGTTACCCACATAATGTCTTGCTTGAAGCACAGGTACAGGCGTTGGAGATGTGGTGAGCGGGGTAGCACAATGTGCATATGTAATTTTATCTGAACACACTATCAATCTTGCTATGGTACTGAATATTGTGTGTTATATGACCTATGTAACAAATATTGGTTTGTATCTATTGTCATGGAACTGGAGCTGGAACGATATTTTGTTCTCATTTTGAAACTGATAAATAAAGTTTACAAAAAAAACATGATCATAAAATTACAACCATACAAATCGTCACAATAATATACAACTGACTAAATCATAGTCTTCAGGAAGAGGCACAATAAGTTGCTGGACAACTTGGAATAAGTATCAAGAAGTAATACCAGTTCTTTGTACCCTTTCCATCTCAGCACAGTTATGGCTGCCATTAAAAGGTTTGTCATGCTGGTGTATGATATCTGCATCTATGAAACTAGGGTGAACCAAAGGCAAGCTTGTACTAATTGCACAGAAAAACAGAGGTTTAGGTAACATCTATCATATCTGGATGCCCTTCAACAACATGTGCTCAGAATAGCCTAGCAAGGAGGACATGTTTGTTTTCAGAGATGACTTCACCTACTGGACTCAAACATTTTCGGTTGGACCCGAGATACACAGTCATCACTGTGGCAACCATGAAGCATTACTCAACCGTCAGCAGGTGCCAAGTTCAAGAATCAAGTGCAATTGTAAAGGTGGACGTGCTTACCTTTGCAACTGTGCAAAGACTGGTTTATCCTATGTTGTTCTTTGTTTATGTGATGGTGGTTAGGAGCGGGATTATTTTTAATTTTATGACCATACTTTTGAAAAATTTGGGAGAAAAAAACTCTTTACGTTAGTGCAAAGTGTTTCCAATCTAACAACATATACACAAATGTTATCAAATGTTTAAAAGATATATTTCGATCCTTCAAAAATGTTGTTCTTCCCCGTTTTTGTAGAGAAGTGGCTCTGAACAGATTACAAAAATATGTGAATTCCGTTGATCGGTTCAGGAATTCAGTGAAAAATGTATTTTGGCTGCTATTTTCCATTATAAAGGCGCATGGTAAATGTTGCCAATGCCTACAATACTTAACATTGCAACTGGGTATAAGTAACACTCCTGCCAAGTTTCATACTTTTACCTAAACAAATCTACACGTCATTCTAAAAGGGGTACATAGCCTCTGGAGCACAAATGCATCCTGCAGTATCTGTCCAGCTGCTTTATGGAAATGTAGTTCTCAACCTGAAGGGCCGGAGCAAAACAGTGGCTGACTAAAGGCTGGGGTAAAAGAAGGGAATCGAAAAACAAAAGCTGCAAGAATTATAGGTTTATATTTAAAAAGAAAATGACAAAAGAAACGGCACGAGGGGCCCCATTACAAGACCTGCGGTGTTCTGCTATTCTTCCCTACCACACCGAAGTTATCAATGTAAGGGAGATCAGTAACTTTAAAAAGCTGAAATGCTCCAAATTAAAGGATTCTGGAGAATGACAGGCTGTAATTGGTATTTTTCTCACCCATTTCCACGTTTGCCCATATTTCACCAACAGATTTCAGCTTTTTTCAGCACCCTAAATCTTGGAGTGAAATACTCCCAATCCGCAGAGTTGCCACAGATGGCATAATCCCAAAGGGGCTGGTAAGGATTAGTTATTTACCTGTAATCCTAGTTCTGATCCAGGGGTATACTCATCAAAGTCATAACATATGAATAATCCCCGCCTATGTGGGGGATCCTGGGGCATATAGAAAATACATATAAATATATATGTATATATATGTGAAAATATATATTTGCAGCCTAAAACATTTCCCAACTGGCAAATCTGCTGCAAAATTACATGAATTAGCATACACACAGTAGTACTCTCCCAACCCCCAAGGAAGCAAGAGAGCAGTAAACATTTGCATACAACAATGCTTTACTGCCATAGGAAAACCTGTAATTGCAGGCATTTGCCAGTAAACTGCAGTAGAGTATAAAGAATCAAAGAAAGACTGACACCTTGCCTTTAAGGCATTAGAGTAGGGGTACCGTGCCTTTAAGACCTAAAGGCGACCCCCTGCTCCCATGATGCACCACAGGTGGCAGTTGGGTCAGTTCTTTTTGGAGGTGCATGACACCTGAATAGATCCGTAGTAACCTTTCATAACTTTATGATCATGCTTGTCCGGGGAGGTGGGCGGGAGCTTATGACTTTGATGAGTATACCCCTGGATGAGAACTAGGATTACAGGTAAGTAACTAATCCTTCTCATCCAGGGGATACTCATCAATAGTCATAATCTATGAATAGATTAGCAAGCTCATACCCAAAGTATCGCGGACGAGCAAATAAGTATATATAGAGACATGAACATTTTTTACATTTTACATACAACTTATGCAAATACATTTCTCAAAGAGGCCTGTCCCACTTGGGCTTCGGCCTGTGTATCTGAATCTAGGCAATAATGGCGGGTAAAGGTATGCACCGACCGTCATGTAGCCGCCTTGCAAATTTCAGAGATTGGAACATTACGAAGGAGAGCCGTAGTAGAAGCTTTCCCTCTAGTAGAGTGCGCATGAGGTCTACCCTGTAAAGCCTTGTTAGCTCATTGGTAAGACAAAGCTATACAGGAGACTATCCAGCGAAAAATTGACCTTTTTGAGGCTGACAGACCAGTATTAGTGGTTCCATAATTAACAAAAAGCCGGTCAGACGTCCTAAGTGGAAGGGTCTTAGCCAGGTAAAACTTCAGAACCCTCCGGAGATCTAGAGAGTGTAAAGACCTCTCCGGAGGAGTGGTAGGTTGAGGAACAAAAGGTAGGCACGGTGATAGACTGGTTGATATGAAAGTCTGACACTACCTAAGGCAGAAAACGTGGGTGTGTCCTCAGTACCACCCTGTTGGCGTGAAACACTGTGTAAGGTTCCTTACAACACAGGGACTGGATTTCGCTAACCCTACGGGCAGAGGTAATCGCCACTAAAAAAATCGGCTTTCCAGGTCAAGTATTGCAAAGAAGCCTTATGTATAGGCTCGAAAGGAGCACCCATCAGCTTAGTAAGTACGATGTTAAGCTCCCAGGGAGGGGAGGGGGACCTCACTGGTGGAACCACTTTCTTAAGCCCCTCTAAGAAATCTTTAAACACAGGCATAAGGAAAAATGATGTCTGAGAAGGTGACTTCCTATAGGCTGTGATTGCCGCTAAGGGAACCCTGATGGAGGGGTACCTGAGGCATGACTTTGCTAAATGCAATAGATAGGGTAGAATCACCTGCTCCCGACCGTGGATAGGGTCAAGAGAGTTGTCAAGACACCATATGAAAAACCTCTTCCACTTGAAAGCATATGACTTCCTAGTGGAGGGTCTCTTGGCTTCTTTGAGAATGTTCATGCAGTCTGCTGGGAGGTCTTGGTGCCTATACTGGATGACCTCAGGAGCCATGCCGTCAAGCGAAGGGATGGAAGGTTGGGGTGAAACACCTTCCCCTGGTCCTTGGTCAACAAGTCTGGACGGCAAGGAAGTCGCCGGTGCGGGACTTCCGACAGCTGGAGGAGATCCGGGTCCCACCACTGGCGTGGCCATTCCGGCGCTATCAGGATCATCCTGGTGTTGGTCCTGTAGAATTTCTGAATCACCGCCGGGATCAGAGGCAGGGGAGGAAAGGCGTACAGCAATGTCCGCGACCAGCTGATCAAAAGTGCGTTCCCCCGTGATCCCTGCGAACAGGTCTATGTCCGGTACGCCCCATTGTTGAAATACCTCCTGTGGGACTTCTTTGTTGAGCACCCTATCATGCGCTTCTACGAAGTCTCTGTTTAGGCAGTCCGCTTGGACATTTTGGATCCCTGGTAGATGAACTGCCACGATGGATAGACCTCTTGCCAGGAGCCAGTGCCAGATGGCTTGCGCTTCCAGGGATAGTACTCTTGACCTGGTGCCTCCCTGCTTGTTCAGATAGAACATAGTCGTTGTGTTGTCCGTCTAAACTTGGATGTAGTTGATGCGCAGAGAAGGATAAAGAGATTTGAGCGCCAGATGACCGGCTCGAAGCTCTAGTAAGTTGATGTGGTAGCCTCGCTCTACTTCGGACTAGAGACCTTGGACCTGAAGCTGGTCCATATGAGCACCCCAGCCTTGAAGAGAGGCATCGGTGACCACTGACTGAGATGGAGGAGGGCGATGGAAAGGAACTCCCCGGAGAAGGTTGGAACGTTTCATCCACCATCTGATTGAGTCTCTGGCACCTTGTTGAAGAGAGACACGGTCCTCCCAGTGACCTGACCTCTGAGACCATTGGTCCTCGAGAGCCTGCTGCAGAGTCCTCATGTGAAGGCGTGCATTGGGCACGAAGTAGATGCACGAGGCCATCGATCCCAGGAGAGAGGACACTTGCCTGTCTGTGTGACTGTGATTGTTCAGTAGAAGACGACACTTCAGGAGCATGGATGACAACCTCTCCTCCGAAGGACACACGCTTGCCTGCATGGAGTCCAGGGAAGCGCCCAGGTAATGAATCCGTTGGGAAGGATTGAGTACTGACTTTTTTAAGTTGACCTGCAACCCCAATGAGTTCATCAGGTTGAGACAGAACGAAAGATGGTTTTGAAGCAGAGCCGGAGTGGAGCTTTTCAGTAGCCAATCGTCTAGATAGGGATAGACAAAGATCTTTCGCCTGTGGAGAAAAGCAGCCACCACCGCCATGCACTTGGAGAATATCCGTGGTGCGGATTTGAGGCCAAGCGGAGGCACTCGATATTGGTAGTGATGGCGTCCGATCTGAAACCTTAGAAACTTTTGGTGCTTTACTGAGACAGGTATGTGAAAGTAAGCATCCTGCAGGTCGATGGCACACATCCAGTCTCCCTGATGAAGATGCGGGAAGATCTAGTGCAGTGCTAGCATGCAGAATTTTTCTTTTTTGCTGAATCTATTCAGTAGTCGTAGGTCTAGAATTGGCCTGTATTCTTTGCCTACTCCTCTTTTTTGGACAAGAAAATAGCGGGAGTAGACACCTTGATTTCTCTGCATGGAGGGAACCTCCTCTATGGCCTTCTTTTTGAGGAGGACAGAAACTTCGTCCTGCAGCAGTTGACTGTGGAATCGGGGAAGGTGCTTTATTTGAGGGAAGACTTGCAGAGAGGGGGACTTGAACCTCAGCAAGTAACCATGCTGCACAATACTCAGCACCCATGTGTCCTTTGTTATGGTTCTCCACTCTTCCAGATGATGAGAAACACTCCCTCCCACCGGAGTGGCGAACAGTTGCGGAGGAAGCAACAGCTCAGGGCTTGGGAGGCTGCTTGGAGGCAGACTGCTGTTTGTTATTGTTGCCTCTGCCTCTGTCAGGGCATCTTTGCTGAAACTGGGTTTTCTGCTGTGTTTGGAATGACCATTGAGGTGATTGAAACCTCTGCTGGTAAGACCGCTTGTCCCCCTGATGAAAGCGCTTTTTTAATTCTTTACGCTTCCCCAAACCCACATTTCCAATTTCATTTTAGTCATCTCATCATCAGCGTGTGAACCAAAGAGAGAGGTACCATTAAAGGGGAGGTTCAAGATCTTCTTCTGAGCATCCGGCTTGAGGCCTGTAAGGCGGAGCCAAGCCAAACGTCATGAGCAGATTCCATGGGAGTAGCCATGGGCCACGAGGTCAGAAGCATCCGCTGGGGCACTGATGACCTGGTTGGCTATGAGCCCTCCCTCCTGCAGGATTTCGACAAAGTCCTGTCAGTCTTTCTTAGGAAGCTTCTCTGTGAAGCGAGTGAGGGAGTCCCAGAGGGACCTATTGTACCTTCCGAGAAGAGCAAAGGCACTGGCCACCTTCATATAAGAAGCTGAGGTGTTGCATACCTTTCTGCCAAACGAATCCATGAGTTTGCTGTCCTTTTCTGGGGGTACCGAGAATGAGGTGGAAGCCGAATGGGACTTCATGGCAGCCGCCACGATAACTGAGTCAGCTGGTGGATCTGATCTGAGGAACAAAGGGTCCTCCGCGGGACCCTTGTACTTCTTGGCAATTCTAGATGGAACAGAACCTACCAACGCAGGCGTGAGAAAGGTAGCCATCGCCAGTTCAATGAAGCCAGGCACCAGAGGCAGCAGAGGTCTGGGCGCTGTCCGGTGATGAACGGTATCAAATATTATAGAGGTGGGAACCACAGGAGTATGCAGAGAGATATTAAGTTTCTTTGCTCCCCTGCCCAGCACATCTGTAAAAGTTGTGATGTCATCAATCAGTGAGACTCGTGAGGGAGGAGTAGAGGAGAAGGTCGGAGAATAGTCCCGACCTTAGACCTCATAGAAGATGACCAAGTTGGAGATCTTGTGCGTCTTCTCTTATGGGGCCTGTCGCGATGACGGCTGTGCGGACCCCTGGATCTACACCGATGTCTAGACGGAGATCTTGGCCTGGGGGAAATCTTGGCCTGGCAATTGTTCTTGGTCGTGCTGGAGAGCGTGATCTGGCAGGAGATCTTGGTCTGGATGAGGGTCGTGGCCTCCGAGAGGGAGACTTAGATGGTCTGACCGGAGTACTTGTCCTTGGACCAGACGGTGAGAATCCGCGGGAGTAATCCGAGCCCGGACTACTGCGACCGCCCGATACAGCCCCCTGAGGATGGTGAGATGACACACTGCGTGATCTGTCTGCAGATCTGGGGGAAACTTATGGAGAGATCTCCACGATGTTCAACCCAGGAGATGAAGATCTGCCTCCTGATGACCTGGACCCAGGTGACTCCACAATGACTGTGACCTGCTCCCTTGACGGCGAAAGCTTCGACGTCGAAGACGTCTGTGTGACCAATGGCGTCGAGCGAGGCCTTGATGCTCTCGATGTCGATCGGCCATGCCGTGGTGACCTCGACTGCGATCTTCGGTGTCGAGCCGGTGACCTCAACGTCGATCTTCCTCGGCGTCGGGTCGACGGAGAGCCTCCATGGCGTCGTGTCGACGACGACCTTCTTCGACGTCGTGTTGACGACGAACCTCTTTGACGTTGTGTCGACGGCGACCCTTCCTGATGTCGCCTCGATGTCGAATGGTGGGATCCTGATGACCCTCTCGACGGCAGCACGCCAGCCAGCGGCGATCTGGAAGCCGTCATAACTCTCGACGCTGACCCCCCTCGAGGGCACCGGAGAGTGTCTCGACGTAAGCCTCGATGTCGACGGAGACTTGGACATGCCAGCAGCCACAGACTTCGAGCCCGAAGTGTGGCGTCTCGACGGCGACTTACTTGGATGCAGAGGAGACTCTCGACGTCGCAATGGTGATCCAGAAGAGCATCTGGGCCTCTTCGACTGCGACTTCGACGTCGATGGTGATCTTCGTCCTCCCTTCCTCTTTCTGGGCACAGGAGAGTCGGAACGTCGCTGTTTTTGGCCATGCTTGCTTGAAGAAGACGTCCTGGGGCCTCCCTGGCCACTCACCTGTTGACTTCTGTCTTTCTCCAACATGGCATGAAGTCTGATACGTTCTCTGTCACGAAGAGTCCACCTAGAAAACTTCTGACAGTGGTGGCACTGGTCAGGGTTGTGTGCAGATGGAAGGCACACAATACACACTGAGTGTTCGTCAGCCAGTGCCATCTTCTTGTCACAAGAAGGACATTTCTGGAATAAAGCAGGCATTCTGACAGGACATTTTAGTGGAATACCACAAAAAACCAAAGTAGAATCCTTAATAAACCAGAAGATGTCGAATTTCCTGAAAAAATTCAGTCAAATTACCAATTTCAGTCAAAAACTGAAGAGCTCAAGCTCCAGGATCCTCACAGAAGGAGCCGGAAAAAAAGAACTGACCCAACTGCCACCTTTGGTGCATCATGGGAGCAGGGGGTCGCCTTCAGGTCTTAAAGCCACGGTACCCCTACTCTAATGCCTTAAAGGCAAGGTGTCAGTCTTTCTTTGTTTCTTTATACTCTACTGAAGGATACTAGCAAATGCCTGCAATTACAGGTTTTCCTATGGCAATAAAGCATTGTTGTATGCAAATGTTTACTGCTCTCTTTCTTCCTTAGGGGTTAAGAGAGTACTACTGTGTGTATGCTAATTCATGTAATTTTACGGCAGATTTGCCAGTTGGGAAATGTTTTAGGCTGCAAATATATGTTTTCACATATATATATACATATATATTTATATGTATTTTCTATATGCTTCGGGATCCCGCACATAGGCGGGGATTATTCAAAGATTATGACTATTGATGAGTATCCCCTGGATCAGGGCCGGACTGGCTACCGGGCAGTTAGGAATGCTGCTGAGCTGGGGGCTGATTTCGTTAGTGGGGACCTGCGTGAGCTAAATGAAATTCGTTTTGCTTTCAGTATTTCGAAGCACACGCAGGTCCCCATGGACGAAATCAGCCCCCACTGCAGTCAAATCAGGCAGCAGCTCGGCAGCATTCCAAACTGCCCGGTAGCCAGTCCGGCCCTGCCCTGGATGAGAACTCCTATTATTGCCCCATGGCATTTCTGACTATAGGTAGCACATTACCACAACAGAGTATGTCTTCTTACTTCATTAATAATTATCCCATTTTTGTTTATTTGGAACTCTAGGCATTATTAATTCTTCTACATGTCGAAGCATGCCAAAGTTTCACACATCTCCACATACAGCACCTGGTTTAATCTGTCAAAATATGAAACATTTTCATATAAATCCATGATATGAGTATAAGGAAGCCCCTCCCGGCTCTGTGAGGAAAGTCTGTGATGTAAGTTATATCAACCACTTTCCACTAGCCTCTCAGTCTCTTACATAGAGGTCACTTTACTATTAATTTGCATCTCAGGTGAAAGTTACATCTTACTTCTACTCAAACCTGTAATCGAATCTGAGCTACCTATTTAAGAAGCATATCTTTGAGACATGGAATGTTGCACACGTAGTCCAGCTTTAATGACCTACTAAGATGCACACTTTAACCGGTGCATTGTAACATCTACTTTGCACCTCTACACGGGAGTGCCAGTTTCATCCCAGTATATTCACAATCTTCATGAAAGACATCCTCTGCTTTCGTTTCAAGAAGAAAACCAACAGTAATCAGAAAAATACTGACAGACTTGTCAACTGTGAGCTCTTTTAGGACATTTCACAAGCTGTTTTTGCAGACCAAGTGTCTTCTCTTGCACAGCCAGTACTCCTTGCATGGTATTGACAGTTTTGGAACGGAAACAGTCGGAACACCGCAGCCTCAGCCATGCCACAACATCTCAAGCGTAACCATGCATATGCCTTAACCACGCATATGCATGGTTTAGGCAGTGCGCGGTCTAGCTGCTGGGTGCTGCTCGGCAGAAGCAGGAAGACCTCACCAGAAGATTTCGGGGACTTCCGGATGGACTACAACAAAGCCACTTTAGAATAGGACACTTCGAGAGTCAAGACCCAAGGGAGCACTGGAGTACTCATGTTACCTCACCCAGGGAAGCCGGGTGCATAGGTGCCTTTTGATGTCGGGCTTCGTCGATCGTTTCAATGGAGATCTGCAAAGAAGTGCTGCAGGCGACCAGATGAAAAGTGTCCGGGTGGATCCAAGGGTGGATTGAAGAAGTGAAGAACCTGAAAGCAGAGGGGACAGAGTCTGGGTCACTAGCCAGTGACCAGGAAGGAACCAGGCGATGTCGAGGTGATTTCAGGTGAAGAGGTGAAGCTTGTCTCTGCAACCACGACCCAACAAGCCTTGGCAACCGCAACCCATGCAGGAAGTGAAGATTGGATTTGAGTCAGACCAGCAAGGTCTGGGGAGCTTCTCCGTTGCAGGGAAGCTGGAGCAAGCCTGGGGCAACCAGGTCAGTGGTGTAAATTCAAAAAGAAGTCTTCAGAGGGCTAACTAGCCAACGGGCAAGCAACCGGGAAGACGCGTCGAGCTGAAATGCAGGAGCAGGCTCAACACGGCACTCGTGGAGTGTGGAGGGCTGAGTTTGGGTGCAAATGGCGCTCAGGTCTGGGGCTTCTCGTACCCCAATGCACAACTGCGAGTTACCTCAGGAGTCGATGCAGTTAGCAAAAAGCAGGAAGTCCAGGGTGTCCGGTCCCACGTCTCACATGTCTGCCACAGGTCTCAGCTTTGCTGTGGATATGGATCGGAGTCAGAGAAGTCTGGAAGTCCAGTTACTGTGTCACTGAGTCTTTGGGTTCCGGCAGGAGTGTCAACAAAGCAAACCGACAAGATAATGGTGGTGCCTGTTTGCACAGGGTGGTCACTCCTTGACCACAAGGGAGATGTCTTCAGTCTTCTAGTCGAAATAGAACATCAATGGTCCAAGAGTTTTGTATCAGAGTTTCCTTCCAGGATAATCTAAAGTCCTGGGGACACAGCACCTATCTTTATACTAATAAAATGGGCTGGATTACCTACTAGGTCCCTCCTATGGGTGGAACTGGGAAGGGGGTGGTTACACCCCTTTCCCTTTGTCCAGTTTCGCGCCAGAGCGGGGCTGGAGTGCCCAAACAACTGGTTTGAACCGGGCTATGCATGGAGCACCTTGTGTGCCCCAGGCAGTGTCTGGAAAAGCATCTTTCCATTCAACCCACCCTGCCCCAATACACTACAGGCTGTCTGGGGAGGTGCTAGCACCTCCCTCGAAAGGAAACTTATTGTCCAGGCCACCTTGCTGGAGCTTCGTCCAGCAGCAGGAGGTCAGACTCGTGTCTGTGGCAACAGCCTCCATTTTGTGATGTTGAGGCTCTGTTTAACTTTAACCGGGTAAAGCAGGTACATACATGTCTTTTCCCTCTAGACGCTGCCAGAATTGGCGGGGGGTAGTATTCCAAAGTGTAAGGTAGTAAGTGACCTTACACGACATGTTTTGATAAAGCCAAAACAAAGTTAGCATTAACCGCGAGGATTGTAATGCACTTAAGAGTATATGGTATGGCTATATCATGGAACAGCTATAAGGAGATGGTTCCGAAAGCTACAGAGGGGCTCAGCTCATGCTAGGGCACCTTCTCACATACAACCAAGCACTCTGCCTCCAGGATTGTTAAGGCCTGCCATAGGAGTGACTTATAGGTTACTATGTGTCTATATATAAGGTAGATGTAGATATACTATATCTAAGTAAGGGGTGATTACACCACCTTACCCAAGCTGAGTGATCAACCTGTGATGTCAGTTTGGATGGCCAGCCAGGGATGGCATAATACATGCTACAGCCCGTGGTAGGCCTTAGATGCACCTAAGCCCTGGGTACTGTACAGGGGCTCACAAAGGTGACCCAATACCCAATCAGGTATGTACCTAAAGTACAGGGTATCAATTTAGAGAGAGAACAGCTGGGCTGTGGGTCTGATTAGCAGGCCCACAGCCACACTAAAGTCGACAAACCAGAATATCAAAGCAAAAAGTGGGGGTGACCATAGGAAGAAGACCCTACTCTCCTACAATAGTGTCCCCTTGCAGTTCCTAAGCCAGCTCTACTCTAGACAGAGACCTGAAATTCATTAAATACATAACTTACCCCAGAAGAAAAGAATACTCTAGGGATTGCAATGTATCTCAGTGACAGGACTCGCCCAACCCAGTGTTACTATGGGGAGACTCTGCTCTAACACCGGACCACAAGGACCCTCCACAGCAGAGAGTCATTCACAGATGATGAAAAATCAGCAAGAGTATACAGAGGCACCATCTTCCTTATCTATGTCTGACAGATTAGAAAAGGTACTAGCGGCCATCGAACACTTCAGTGTCACTATGGAAGATCGATTTGGAGCCCTAAACACAGATCTTAACCTGCTACTTGATGACCATCACAAACTAGCGGACAAGGTTACAGATGGTGAGATAATGCTCTCTCATTTACAACCACTGGCAAAAACGCAACAAGAAACACAATGAACGTTGCAGAACTGAGTAGCAGCCCTGGAAGAACGAACAGATGACCTTGAAGGACGCTCGAGGAGATGCAACATCCACATCCTTGGCCTGCCCGAGGGCATAGAGGGAATGGATCCTATTGGCTACAAAGAAGCATGGCTTCGCTCTTTCACGCCAAGCACAGACTTGACTGCCTTCTTCTCAGTGGAGAGAACAGGGTGCTGGCTCGCCATCTAGCCCCGTGATCTCCCCCTCACCCGATATTGATGAAGCTCCTTCACTACTAGGATAGAGACGCAGTGCTCCATGCAGCCGGACAACATGGGCCCATCCGAATAAAAGATAAAACACATCATGCTCTTCCCAGACTACTTCCGGGCAGTCCAACGCCAATGATCCTCGTTCCTGGAAGTAAAACAGCATCTCCTTCATAATGTAATCCAATACTCATTATTCCACTCTACATTCTAAATCCTTGCCCTGAAAATCACGATCCTCTGATTTTGAGCAGATCATAGCTGAGCGCAGGAGAGCCCTACAGGCGGTGGACCTAGGACCAGCTTCAACAGCCACAGATGAGGGAGGCCCCCACATCTTCACCTCAGAAGAGGAAGGCAATGACATGAACACATTCAGACTCTGTGAATTCCCCCACTAGTGACTCCACACACTGCTGATGCGCTCATATGATCTGTGGTCACTACTCGAAGCTTGTTTCCACCACACATTCTTTATTTACTGCATCAAAGATAGGATTCAAGCGCACAATAAGCAGTATGAGGTAGACAGTCAACAGGCCCCACCGCCCACACAGATCCTGCAAAGGCAAAACGTGGGATCTGCTCAGATATTGAACCAGCCCAACCCCACAGTACACTAGAGCCTTAGTGACATGCTAAGTTTGGACGTGCCGCCGGTTGCGGTAGGTCCCATGTATTGGGAACACTTCCCAGCCCAGTTCGTACTGCTATACCTGACACCCACACATACACCGAGTATGAATTCCTAGATGGATGAGTGTCACAGGCCTAGGCAGGACACTACAATCGGAAAAGTGCAGAGCTTACCCGGCCTCTCCCCCTGCTGCCCTCATGCTATAACACTTACACTCTATAATGGAACATAACAGTGATCTCAATATCCTCACATTTAATGTACGAGGCATGCATACGGCACATAAGAGATATGCAGTGTATGCCTACATTAAAAGGCAGAAGGCACAGATAGCAGTGCTGCAAGAAACCCATATGACCGCTGGGGAGCTAGGCAAACTAAGAAAGCGCGCGTGGCACATTCTGTGCAACTACATACTCGACGTTCGCGCGATCAATGCTCCAACATTATTGCAAACAAGAACAATAGCACATAATGCACTCACAGTTCAGATTCTTAAAAGGAGTATCCATTTTAACTGAGCTCACATACAAGAGGCAGAATCTAGAAAAAATAATTTGTCCTGCAAAAATGTAATGAGGGAAAACTCAGAGAGATGTGGTAAATGAAGCACCCCCTATAATTGCAATCCCTGCGCAAATAGGAGTTTGCACAGGGGTCACAAAATAATGAAGTACTTGTAATTGAGTCCTGAGTCAGCTTTATGGTAGTTGCTTCTGGGGATTTAGGGCCAGATGTACGACTATTCTAAATTGTGACTCGCAATTATCGCTCAATTGCGAGTCGCAAATTGCGCGTTGCAATTTGGAATGACAACAGTGTCAGAGACACTGATTACGATTCCCAATGGGGTCTCAAAATGTGAGGCTCATGAATATTAATGAGCCACTCGCAATTTGCGACCCCATTGGGAATGGCTGGCCCTACCAGGGATGGTGGCCTCCTGGGCCCTGCAGACCTCCATGTCTGGGACTGCTTGTCAATAAAATAGTTTTCATTTCAAATGCAGCCCGTTTTCCTTAAAGGAAAACGGGATGTATTTTTTTTAAAGAAGTTAACATTTTTGTTTAATTTTTTAAGGGCAGGAAGTGGTCCCTTGGACCAGTGCCTGCCCTTAACAAATATTTCAGAGCCATTCACAAAGTGCAAGGGGTCCTCTGGGGACCCCATCCCAATTGAGACTGCAGGTAATTTGCAAGTGTTTTGTGACTGCAATTGCAGTTGCAAAACATTGGTACATGGCTTGTGACTCTATTAGGAAGGGAACGCCCCTTCCTAATAGCGAGTCGCAAATTATACTCGCAAAATAGTGTTTGTACATGGCTCTATCAGAATTAGAATGCGCAAACGGGTCACAAACCCGTTTGCATATGCTAATTCTTGTTGTACATCTGGCCCTTATTCTTTGCATGCAAACAACGGTTAAATGCATTGTATGGTCATTGTGCATAGATATACATTACCAGACCATGTTGTAGTCCTATATTGAAATATAAGAGCTTCAAAATGCATCAAAGGAATCATTTGTCACTAAAAAGTATTAGGTGAACCACCTCATTGCACTCTTCAACTAGACCCACAACCCCACTACACACATTAAGGATTTTGCTCAATTGCTACACCTGTTTGTTCCTTAACACCAGGACTTTCACAATTCTATGTCAGGGCTGGAGATGAGGATTACACTTCATCTTCCTATGCTTTATTAACAGTAGCCGTAACAAAACAACATGAACAGACTTCATTTCCCAGAATCCTCGAAGAAAATGTCAAAAGTTCAACTTCAACATAGTCCAATCACTTGGCCCCACAACATCTCCATAGTACTTCGTTGCTGTCCCCTCTTCTTTCTTCGCTGCTCCAGCTGCCCAGTTAAGTGCCTTGGCCTTTGGCTTATTCCGTATTGCTATTTAGTGCAGTATTTATGGCATTTTCTGAGGTTACACTGTGGAGTGTGTGTTGTAAGATCCCCTACGCTTCGAGCTCCTCCGAGGCTGCTTTTCCTGTGAGGTGCGCTGCGGCGCCTGGGGCAGTGCCCTGAGGTCCTTCGACCACTAAGGGGAGCTGCAGAAAGAACGTGTTTGGCATGTCTTGCTGCACTAAGCTGGCCCGAGCTGTCAATATTATCTAGCATGTAGCCCGGCCAGCCGGATATGCAGATAAGGGAAATCAAAGTGCCTGAGGCCCCATTTTGCCTGGAGCTAGACACCCGATCTTGGCCTAGTCTGACACCAGCCCAGGTAGGTCATTACCCCACAGGTTGCAAGGGGTGTACGGTGTCAGCAGGGCCTGCTCCCCTGTATTTTTGCCCTCTGGGCCTACATTTTGGGCCTGGAGTCCCCCACGGCGTTCTACATTCCCTTAACTCTGCTGGGAGTCCCATTGGCCATTCTAGGGATAGCCTGTTTTATATACTTACCCACTGCTCAAGAAGAGTGATGTAGAATAGACTTATACCAAGGAGGAAAACTTTACTTACATCCCAATAGACAACCTTTTCTACGAGGTCATGGACGCCTCCATCTTTTGCAGGAGGGGGCCCCCTGGAGAAATAGCTACTTGAGTATGTGCAATGCTGTTTCATACCCCTTCCTGGGAGGGAAGGCCCTTCGGGCTTGGACCCCTCTTACCTCGGGGTAGTCCTACACAACCCACACCGCCCCTCATGCGCCAAGGGACGCAGAGCCAGGGGGAGTTATGAATGTCTTTGATAAATTGAAACATGCATTCCTGGCCCACAATATATTTGGCTCACTGAACCCCCCACAACTAAGTCCCTCAGGATTTGGAGTCAGCAACTGGCTCATACATGGAGTAGAGTCACTTTACCCGCCCATGGCGTCTTTCCCCTAGAGACACCAAACCAGGCACATCTTCCAGCTGTAGAGCTCCATCACATTCTGATATGCTGGCTCCAGACACACTGATCCATCCTTGCTCTTTAGAGTGGACACCATCTCAGATGGTCGCAGTCTATATAGCAGCGCAGCTTCAGAAGCCGCTGGATAAAAAGGTTAGTGCCCACATCCCTCTCTAGAGAACAAGGGGGCTCTAATTCCAAAGATTGATGACCACATGACTACTTCCATCTGAAAGTATTTACACAAATCTAAAAAGGGGATTGATCGTTCCTGGAGGGCTTCACCGGACAAGCTTATGGATTTGGCCAGCCCATTGACACTCATCCTTGACACGGTGGAAGATGCTAAGCCCTCTCGTCTCTTGTTTCTCCCAAGGTCCTTTCGGGTTGGGCTCAGTGAGCCATCATCCTCTTCGGAAAGGCAAACTGCGCCCTCTTCACAGAGAGGCGCAGGTTGCTTCTCGTCGAAATTTCTCTCATGCTAGGGAAGCTTGAGACTTCAGAGGTCGGGCATATCACCCAGGGAAGCCTGTTCAGTAATCTGTTTATTCAGGAGCCGGCCAAGTTTATGTAGAGTTTCAGCTCTTTGGACAAAGCCTAAGAATCCATTAAAAAGATCTTTGCCATCAGAGTTTTCTCCGGGGCTTGTCAAAGTAGGGGCTTTTGTCTGGCCGAACACCGCACTAGGTCTCCAACAGAGGATATTCCAATACGTGACGACAATATCAAGATGCCTCCAAATTCGGGAATTTCTGTCCATCCCGAGGTCATCCACACTACAGAGGTGCAAAAGGAGGCCACTGTGGCAGTAACTACCAGGGAGCCAATCATGGTGAGTATGCAACAATTTCCTCTTCATTCTTTGGGGGGCAGACTAAAGGAGTTCTTCCACACTTGGGAAACCCTCACATCCGATGCATGGGTTCTCAAGATTGTAAAAGGGTTCCATAAATAGTTTTATGGCTTCCCTGTGCAGGACAGGGCCCCTATTCCTCTGATCTTCTCTCCGGCACATGCAGAGTCGGTGGACTTGGAAGTGAGGGAATCGTTCCACAAAAGAGCGATTGTGTATACTTTCCCACATCCCAGGTTTTTTTTAAGCAATCTCCTTGTGGTGGACAAACGATATGAAGGCCAGCAGCTGGTAATAAACCTCATGGAGTTCAACAAGTGGTTGGTTTACCTTAATTTTAAGATCAAGGGGATCCACCAACACAGGGACCTCCTTCAACCCAACGATTGGATGGCAAGCCTAGATCTAAAGGACACTTACTTAACCACCCCATCTTTCCCCCTCATCGTCGCTTCCTCCAAATTCAGTGGTTGGGGGACACATCTGAGTTCTCTTCACTTCCCTTTGGTCTGCCTTCAGCCCCATGGTGCTTCACCAAGGTAATGCGCCCAGAGTTTCTCAAGGCTCAGGGCATACGTCTGATAATATGCCTCGACGACATCCTCTTCATGGACCAATTCCATCGAGCTCTGTCGGTACACCTTCAGACGGCAATCACACTCCTGGAATCATTGGACTTCATAGTCAATCAGAACAAACCAGTCCTGGTTCCTTTTCTAGGGTTTGTGGTGGACTCTGTTTGGGCCACCCACAGCCTTCCCTCCCAGCAGCTGACAAAAATCAAGCACAAACTCAGATGCCTCACGGCTCGCCCTCCACTTCTCTGAGGTAGATCGCACAGGTAGTGGGTGCTCGCACGGGTAGTGGGTCTGCTATCCTCTTTTATTCAGGCTATTTTTCTGCCCCTCCCACACACTGCAGCTCTTGAAGACATCTCACCTCAGGAAGGGCCTAACCTATACCCAAGTGGTTCCCCTGTCGGGGGAAGTTCGAGAGATTTAATGGTGGTTGGCCCACATGGAAGTGTGGAATGGTTGAGCGATCTTCGATTTTTGTCCGGATCTAGTGATAGAATCTGATGCAGGTGATGCGGGTTGGAGAGCAAGGTGTGGAGACTTCTTCCCAGGTGAAAGGTGGTCCACACATGAAAGATCCATGCATATCAACTGCCTCAAGCTCTTAGCTGGATCTTTCGCCGTCAGATTTTGGCCCAAACACAGGATGCAGTGTTGTGTCCTCCTAAAGATGGACAATGTGGCAGCGGTTAGTTACATAAATCATCTGAGGGGAGACTCAGTCTAAGAATCTCTTAGACATGACCCATAGTTTTTGGGACTATAGCCTGGAAAATCAAGTCTCTGTGACAGCGGAGCATCTCCCAAGGGTGTTCTAACCGGTGGTGGATTGGTACTTTCATCACCTCCGCGAGCCTATGGCACTGACATCCTTCGGTATTATAAACCCTCCATGACCGTGGGGCCCATTCTCAGTGGATCTATTTGACTCCCGCTTGGATCACCAGCTTCTGAGGTACTTCAGTTGGTGCCCGGATCCAGAAGCCACAGATGCCTCCCTTCAGGGTTGGAATCCCGAGAGGGAGTATGCCTTCCCTCCATTTGCGATGATCATGCGCCTGTCAGCGCAAGTCAGGAGGCAAACTGCAAATGTGGTTCGTGACCCTGACCTGGAGATCGCAAGTCTGGTATCGTGTTCTTCTGGAACTTTCTTGTGATTCTCCAATCCCTCTACCCATGTTTCTGAGTCTCCTAGAGAATCCAGAGGGAAATTCCCCTTCATCTGGTCATTCAGGGCCCTCTGTCGCTTATGGCTTGGAGGTTTACAGGTAACATTAGAAGGTCTCAGGCCTTTTGGGACAGGCTCCCTCACTCCTTTCCAAAGCATGGGCGATAGCACCATCACAGGATATAAGTCGGCATGGTCTAGATAGTTAGGCTGGTGTCACCAGTGACACCTGGAACCTGGATAGACGTTGTCCACATCCTGAACTTTCTTGCCTCACTAGCAGCAGAGGGACTGGCATACAGATCAATCAACACCTTTAGTTCAGCAATTTCTGCTGGCCATATACCGTTGGGCAATGCTCCATTTGGGAAACACACGTTGGTGCCGCAACTGTTACGGGGCATCCGACTGTCCCTTGCGCCTGAACCTCATTATTCTGTTTTATGGGATGTGAACAAAGTCCTTAATATGTTTTTGTCCTAGAAATCTAACATATATCTCTCAAGGAAATACCTTTCAGCCAAGTTGGCTACCCTGCTTTGTTTGGTCTCATGTTGCAGGGTCTCTGATGTACAGGTACTAGACCTAACACATGGAGTTTTTACCCCAGAGGGGGTTACATTCAATATCTCAAGACATATCAAATGTAATTCTCATGTGGTAATTACCCTTCTTTTCTAGATTCCCCAAAACTGTGTGTGGTCAGATGCATAAAAAGTTATGAGATAATGACAGTGGATGTTCGCCTCCATGGGGAGAAACAACTCCTAATGGCACTCTGCAAGCCATTTCGGGCAGTCTCATCACCTACCATTGCTACAGGGGACCGATGGCCCATGGAAGAAGCAGTTATTGATACCAATCTGTTTGGGGCTCACTCCGTTAGAGGAGGCATGGCGTCTAAGGCCCTCTCTCTCGGAGCCCGATTGGAGGATATCCTTAATGCAGTAGACTGGTCTTCAGATTCCACCTTTAAAGGATTCTACTTCGGTGGTCTCGCTGCAGATGGAGTGAGATGCGCACCGTTGGAGCTCTGGGTCGCTGCTGATGAAATCAGTGTTTCCAAGCCATACAACTGCCCCGTGGGTGCCCTAGCTGGGTGCGACTGGCTGACAGAAGGGCCCAGGCTGCTGCCCGAGGGCCTGGCGACCCCCCAGATCAGCTGGTAGTGGTGCGTGCAAAGTCAGAGGGCGAGCACTGCAGCTCTAGGGAGTGCACCCGCCATCTTGTGAAGACCGGCCTTGCACGCTCTCGAGAGCACGATCCGCATCGTGGCCCTGGGATCAAAGACGGGAGACCATCGGAAGATAGGCGCCTGGGCATCTGGAGGGGCTGGAGGGGCTGAGACGAGCTAACGCTGCCATCCTCCGGCTACAACTGGCAGCACCCTGGAGGGAGATAGACTGCGCTGACTGGCGGGAAAGTGACTGCCATCTTACAGATCCCATCTGGGAGCGCCCCTGAGAGAAAACCGGCTCTGATTTGCGGCCCAACTGGGGAGTACAGGCGACAGCAAACCCACAAGAACAGCTAAGGTACGGGGCTGCAGAGCATCAGCGGCAAGAGACAGGGAGTGCTGTCCCGGACAGTAGCCTGCCTCGCCGCCATCTTAGGCCTCCATAGAACGGATCCCACCCGGGCCCTAGCTGAAACTGCCGGCTTATCGGCGGAGGCACCTACCACTTGGTGGAACACCAAAGCCTCCCGTGTTGCCCTGCAAGCTACTCTACAGGCTGGGGGGGTTAGACCTGTGGCCCCCTGTGCCCGGACTGGGCACGCCCTCCTCTCGCTGTCTCTCACCGCCCTCTCATTCTGGATTCCTGTGGGCAAGGACACTCAGCTGCTGCGACCAGGCGGGGCTTCTCTTACAGTGGTTGGACACCGGGGCACTCCTACTGACTTTATTGGGGTCATCGAGAGCTGTTGCAACCTTCATGGGCTGCGCCGTGACTGGGGCGCGACGTTGGGCGGCTTGGACCCCTGCAGGAGCTGGGAACGGATTGACGCCCCGGTTTTCCTGTGTGGATCCCACTGAACACGTCTGCGCCCTGGGGGGCGTCCCTCTGACTTTGCTGTGGACCTTGGCCTAACTGCGGCAGAGCGCGGGCCATCACCACTCTGCAGCCAGTACAGAGGCAAAGTGCTGGTCAACTTGGGTCTTCCTGGGCTCTGAGGGGTACCGGGTGTATTGTGTTCCCTCCACACGGCTCACACACAGCGCTGGGGCGCCTCCTGCCACATCAAAAGCCTGGATTGATGCTCAGAGGGTTGAAGCCCCTGTAGATAACCACCCCAGAGTCAAGCTTTCGCCGCCAGTACCAGTGAGTGGACGCTGCGTTTGGCTGACTGCCGCCACGCAGTGCCACAAGCACCCCTCTTGACCATGGCAAACCTCTGGGGATACCACTGAACACCATCACCACTGCGGGAACTATTGCCTGGGTGAGTGGGTGACCATCCTTCTGTGCCCAGCTGGTGGGGGGGCGATATCAGCACTTGCTGGGCCGGGCCTCTGCCCTCTCTGCAACACAATGCTGTTCATGCTTTGCAACTTCCCAAAAGCCTTGTGGAACACTTGGGGGGACCCGGAGGGACTGACCTTCGAATGCAATAGGGTGACTCCGCCTGCACCTGACTTCAATTCAACTACCTCTAGACTCTGTGGCCAGGCTCGCCACCCCTAGTGGATCCGGACCACAACCAGTGCCTGTGTGGCACCTCATCACCTGGGATCTACTGCTTGGGACATCACTTCTGGGAGGACATGACTCGTTCCTGGACTGGGAAGGAACCTCAAGCAGCCCAAAAGAAAACCCGGTCACAGCTCTCTGGAACAAGCCAGGACCAGCCTCAACAGCGGACATGGCATCAGCAGCCGGGGGTCCTCTGATCCTGTCATGCAATCCTTCATGGCCATCTTCATGCATGAACTCAAATCTGAAATAGGCTCTCTTTGAACGGAGGTTCAGACCTGCGTCAAAGAACTCCGGAGATACGTAGTAGAGCTAGGTGGGAGAGTAGACAACCTCGAAAAGACACTTGATGCCCGCTTGGAGGATCAGGAACATCCATGGCAGTGCCTCGCCACCCTGGAGGAACAGCACATTGAGTTGCAGATCAAGCAGGAGGACTTGGAAAATAGGGGACGCCTACAACTTACGCTTGAGAGGAGTTCAGGTTGGGGCGGAAGGCTCATATATTATGACTTTTGTGGCTGATATGTTTCAAGAAGTCTGGGGAGATGGAGAAGCATCTCCGCCAGCTTTGGACCGCACCCATTGAGTCTCTGGCCCACCTGGACGACCGGGCCTCATTCCTGACATCCTGGCCAGGGTCCATTTCTTTACAGAGAAAGAGGCCAAACTCAAAGCAGGCCAAGACAAAAAGGAGTTCACTTTCAAGGGTGCCCCCATACAGTTGTTCCAAGACCTTGCACCTACAACACTCAAGCCGCCGCAGGGATTTCCAGCCTATAACAGATGAGCTCCAGAAACAGGGTGTTCGCTACCAATGGGGACACCCGTTTGCACTGATCTTCCAGTTGGAATCCAAACACCGGGTGCTAAGGTCCTTCCGAGAAGCAACCCAACTACTCCAGATCCCAACATGCCACCCACGAGCCCCTCACGCTTGTCTTCCAGTGCCTGCGAGCTGGCAAAACCCCAATGGACCAAGGTGCATCGCTCCAGACGTCCTTCCCCCCAGGAAGTCTACACGTCATCTGAAGAGAAACAGGACATTATCCAGCGTATCCGCTCCCTGGAGGGCCGAGAATCGCCCTTAGGCTCCCAGCCTTCGGACAAATATTTGGACAATGCACCCGCTGCCTGCCAGTTTTGCTTTTCTCTGCCCACTGAGAAGGCCCCTTACGGAAACGAGACCAACGCTCTGCCTCCTCAGGATCGCTCGGTGGACATAGCTCTCATGTACTTCAACTGCGCCTCAACTCACCCAACAAGCGTCGCCAGGTATGGTGATATCTTCTATTGCAAAATCTGGATATCATCTTTTTGCAAGAAACTCACCTCCTGAGAGAGGATGTCCTTTGCATGGCACATCCTCGATACCCTCTTCAATTCTGGGCCTCTGCGACCACCAAGTTGGCAGGAGTCGCCATCCTCTGTCGGGCGTGCATCTATCAGGGGGACTCCAGGGTAGTCAGTAGCAAAGATAGCAGATTTCTTAAAGTAGTCGTCAAGATTGGGCACCGCACTCTCACCTTGTGCAACATTTATACACCGAATCAAGCTCAAGACTCATTCTTGCAGGGTTTGTTACGAGAGCACATTACCTACAATGACCCCGATCTCATTTTTGGGGGTGACTTCAATTTGGTTTGGGAGGTGGGACTTGACCACAGCGAGGGCTCATTTCATGGGACAGGAGCCATGTCAGCGGACTTGAAGCGGCAACTAACTGCACTTAGCCATATCGACATCTGGTGCTGTCATTCCCCAGATGCACGCAAGTACTTTTATTACTCTCATGTTCATCGCTCCTATTCGAGCATTGATTATTTTTTCGTCTCACACTCCCACGTCAAGGACTCCCTTTCGGCGTCTATGTCTGATTGCTCGATCTCTGATCATGCTCATGTGGAACTCCTCACCTGCAACAGTTTCTCTCACCCCAAACGTTCTTCCCGGTGGCGATTCCCCCGTCATATCCTCAGAGACCCCGTAGACGTGGCGGAGCTTTGAAACGCTATCACATCCTACTTTGGGACCAACGATCTCACAGAGACTCCACTCCCTGTACTCTGGGACGCATTCAAGGCCACGATTCACGGTAGCATCACATCCATTGCTTTTGCTCGGGTTCGGGAAGCTCGCTTGTTTGAAGACAAACTCTCTCGCGACATAAAGGCACTGGAGAGGCTAGATCAGGAGCGTCCTTTGGCGATACATAAGAGGCGCCTTGCCATGCTTCGAGGCCAGCTCTGGGCACATAGAACCAACAAGGCTGAACACGCCCTTTTAACCCTGAGACAGCGGTACAACGATGGGGGGACAAGGTGGGCACAGTTCTGGCGCGCCGCCTTCGAATGCGGGCAGCCAAGGCACATATAGTTAAACTTAAAATGGGAGATGGCACTTGGACCACTACTGAGGCTGCTAAGCTCCAAGACTTCCAGAATTATTACTCGTCACTCGATGCCCGGGAGTTGCTTGACCTGGACCAGGTATTGGCCACCCAGGAGGCCTGTAGGTGGTCCCCGATCAGCAAGTATCACTCCCAATTGCTAGAGGAGCCTATCACTCCGGAGGAGCTCATCGGTGCTCTAAAAGATCTTCTAATCGGCAAAGTCCCGGGCCCGAATGGACTACCTGTCTCGATCTACAGCGCCTTTCTACAATAGCTTCAATCTCATATGCTTTGCCTCTTCAACTCTTTCTCAGATGAAGTAGGACCCTCCACGGATATGGCTATGGGCGAAGTCGCCCTAATTCCCAAGCCGAGGAAAGATCTTAAGCTCTGCTCCCCCTTTCGCCCCATTGCACTCCTAAATATAGATCTCAAAATGTATACCAAAATACTAGATAAACGCCTCAGCGTACAACTCCCAGGTTTTATTGAGCCATACCTAGTGGGCTTTATTCACCAACGCCAAGAGGCGGACAACGAGTAGACTGGTTATTTCTTCGAGCTGTCCTACAGAAAATAGGGTGAGGGCCGCAGATGATCGCTCAAATTATGGCCCCTTATATCTCCCTGTTTGCTCGGGTGCGGGTCAATGGCCAGCTCACACAATCCATCACCATACACAGGGGCACCAGACAGGGGTGCCCCTTATCGCCCCTCCTATTTGCCCTCATATAGTAACCACTGGCCATTATGATCCGCCAATCTCCTGACATTCATGGCATCACACTAGGGGCTTAATACTAGGTTGGGAAAGGGTCTCAGGGGAAACTTAATCTTTAGAGATTAAATGTGAAACCATGTTGACCAAATTCCATCTATTGACTGACAGTTATAATTTCAAACTGTCGTACACTCAATTTTAACATTGACACCATGATATTCTTCCTAATAAAATGTCTTCCTTTTATCATGGTAGCCAATTTTACCTTGAACTTTTGACTTTCATTTTCACATTTTTTCACTGCAACCAACATCCGACACCACTACAACCACGATTGGCTTTTTTGGTACGATCCATCACTGGTGGTTCTGTAGAATTGGAGAACAACACACAATATCAACAAGTGTGTCTCCTGATCCGGACCATTGTTCATAGTAATCCCAGATGATGATGCTCTGCCATATGGGTGGGCTGATGGGATTAATTTCCTTTCACTAACACACACATCGCAGGTAGACACATAGTCTTTCTGTTTCGTCCTTGTTATAGGTTAGACCAGTGACAGCTTTTGTGTTTTTTTCTATCAAACTAGGGGGCCTAGACCACAAAATAGCTTTGTTCGCGGATGACCTCCTTCTCACACTGTCAAGCCCGCGTTCCTCTGTGCCTGCCTTGCATAAGTTGCTCCAATCGTTCGAATGGGTTTCGGGGCTCAAAAATAACCATGCAAAATCATGGGCTCTCAATCTCACGATCCCTGTGGAAGAGATCGTCGCGCTACAATCTCTTGTTCCCTATCAATAGGCATCCCACTCCATTCATCACTTGGGACTCAATCTGACCTCTAGCCTTGCTACTTGGTCCCAAGCCAACTGGCAGGAGTCTACAACTGCCGTAATAGCTGACTTAAGAGCGTGGAAGTCCCTGCCACTTTCCTGGCTGGGGCGTTTGAACACAGTCAAAATGTCGATCCTTCTAAAGATACTCTACCTTTTCCAGATGCTACTCACACCCATCCCGGAATATCAAATTCAGGCCCATCAGCGTGAGCTAACTGCGTTTATATGGGGGGGAAAGCCGCGTTTCTCTAGTAAAATACTCATGCTTCCACGTGACAGGGGAGGGTTGGCATTCCCCAATCTATTGGGATATTATTGGGCCTCACACCTCTGCTTCATCTCAGAGTGGATGGCGTGGGAGAGCGAGAAAGTTTGGTTTCATATGGACAGGACAGTAACCTGTCGTCCCATTTGGGACCTTGCGTGACTCCCTCGTGACGCACGCTCCCGAAGCACTTATATCGCGGTCCCTACCAAGACCGTGTTTGAGATATGGGATAAATTGGTAACACATAAAGGTCTCACATCCTTCCCGTCTCCTCACACTCCAATAGCTCGCAACTCTCACTTCCCACTGGCCCTTCACCCGCCCTATTTCTCAGACTGGACGGAAGGGGGATTTAGGACAATTTGTGATCTCTTAGGGGGGATACCCTCAAAACTTTTGAACAATGGAAATGGGACTTCCAGTGATCGGAGGGGACGCAGTTTCAGTATATTCAACTTCAGCACTGGGTACAAGCGTCCTCTCTGAAACAAGCGGCCACTCAACCCTTCACCTCATTCGAATGGCCGATACGTGCGTTCAGTAACTCTAGGGGACTAATATCTCGCACATATCAAGTTCTCCAAAATTCACAGCAAACTGCTTCACACCCCTACCAGCTGCAGTGGCAGTCAGTAACTGACATAGATATATTGCCCACCCAATGGGAACACTTATGGCGCAACATCCCGAAGATTTTCCATAGCATACCCCAACAGGAATCCGCCTATAAGGTAATGACACAATGGTACTACACCCCTCACAGGCTACATAAAATGTTCCCAACTTCTTCGCCTCTATGCTGGCGCTGCACCAGCGCACCAGGGGATTTCCTACACATTTGGTGGAAGTGCCCACTCATGACCACCTATTGGAAGGAAGTTCTCAGTCATATTCGATAGGTATTAGGCTACCCGCTGCCTGAGAACCCGCTTACGATTGTCTTAGGCCTCAGACCGGTGAACCTGCGTGCCATCACTCACTGCGATCGGCACCTCAGCCTCCACATGCTTGGTGCTGCTAAGCAAATCATTGCTCTTTACTGGAAAAAAGGTAGAAACACCACCTATTAACGTTTGGTTGATTTGTCTGTGGCATACAGTGGCAAAGGATCTACTCACAGCACGTCTGCAATTCCAAGACACTAAATTTGCCAAATTATGGAAATGCCTGGTGGATTATCTAAATCGACTAGAATATGCTAGACTACAACCACCGAGATTGCGGACTTTACGCCTCTTTGAGGATGCATCCCCCAGACCCAGAAAGTCTCTGGAAGCCCACAGAGGGGCCAATTCAAACGGTACGCCGGAAGACCCCTCCCTCTCAGAGCCTGAGAGCTCCGATGCCCCCCTCGCCATAGTGGACCCTGACTCTTATTCACCTGTCATTGGAAACAGCCGGTTGCCCTAGCTGCTATAGCACTGGCACCTTTGTGAATCACCTCCCAGGCAGCGTTTGACCTTCCTCGTCCCCCCACCACACCTCACACTCCCTTTTCCTTCCTTTCTGCTCCTTCTTAACTCCTTTTTCCATAGTTTATGGTTTTCATGACAGGCATTATGTTCTCAGTTGCAATTGCGATGCCCACGTACAGCACCTAAATGTGTGCCTCCAGGACTGCGCCTCTATGGGTTGGAATCTAGTGTTGTGCATTGATGGCCTAGTAAATGCCTCATGATAACTGTAACTTTGGGTTGTACACATGAGAGGCTCGCCCGTGAGACACTGTTTTTCCTTGCAATCGCTTCCCATTGCCATAAGCAATGCTCATACCACCGCATTACTTGAACTGGGCAGATGATAATACTAGGCACTGTATAATGGTCACAGATTGGAGATTGGACTGATATGCTATGACATAACGCTGTAAAGAATGGCTAACAGTAGTATTGAGAACTGCAATGTGAGTTTATCTTAAATGCTAATAAAAACAAGTTTACAAAAAAAAAAAGGTTCTTCTTCAAGCTAGTCCCGAGTATAGCTTCACTGGTCATGGATAAGCTTTGAACTAGCGTAATCCTTGCCTCCGGTCCTGAAATAGAATGAAAAATGTCCTAGCTATTGTAACAGAAAGTTTCAATTCTATTAAGGACTCAGAGGTGAGGAGTAACCCACCTGTTATATCATGTACCCTCCCAGAGCTGATTAATCTACTTAGGAGTAAGGATTTCTGTTTAATATTTGGTCTTCATAGGTTGAACTTGCCAATGCAGGATGTAACTGTTAAGTTAGCATTTTTCAAGTGCACAGTTATTTGGTTGTTCCGACATATAATGATTACATCTTTGCTTAACAATATGTGCCAGATATTGTTTCATGCATCTCGACTTCATTTCCTAGCATCCAAGTGGTCGAAAAAGGAATAATGAGGTCAATGATCCTCTACAGTCGCAGGAAGAAAGAGCTGAAGTTGAACTTTGACTTTTTCCTCACGGATTCTGGGAAATGAAATCTGTTCTTGTTGTTTTGCTATGGCTGCTGTTAATAAAGCGTAGAAAGATGAAGCAGAATCCTCACCTCCGAGTCCTTAATAGAAATTAAACTTTCCATTACGATAGCTAGGAAATGTTTAATTCCTATGAATCTGGAAAGGACTTCTACTCTGCAAATTGTTCCCGCACCACTCAACACCCTTGAACCGAACAAAAGAGAGAAAACATAAAAAGCTAAATTAAAGCAAACTATAATAAATATTGGGCTGCATACTGTTGATCTATCCAAACCCTTGGAAGTGAGATATAATTACTATCTTTATTTTCTGCATTTAGTATTTGATATTTACCATTGATGGAAGTCCTGCCATCCAGGTTTCCACATAGGGCATCCATTTTAGCTCCTCAGAATCAATATAAACCATCCCACAACGACTAACTGTAGCAGGAGATGCAACCTTTAGATCTTGAACCTGAAAATGTAAAATAGCCTCTTGTCAGGTTGTGAATTGACAAACAAATTCTCTCATTCATTCACCAAAACCATATGTAATAACTTTGCAAAAGAATATTCTTCAAGTTTATTTGTTTCATAAGGTTGTAGCAGATAAAAGGCAGTTTCCTGTGGATTTCGTCCTAGAATCACATTAGTGAAAGGTGACCTTTGCATATACTGACTGTGGAGGTGAAATTTATCATAAAGTCTCATAACAATATATTGTTGGTGGCTCTTTATTTCTTCCATTTTCCTTTTGTAATAGAGCCATATAGCGTGATAGACATTCTTTCCTTTCTCTCTCTAGGAAGCAGTAAGAAGGGTGCAACCTGCCACAGTATACAAGAGAAAGACATTTACTAAAGATAATAAGGGATCTCTCAGAAGTGAAGGAGAGACTCATAGAGTCCTATGACAATGGTTAACATTAGAATATTTCACAAATTATGTTACATTCACAATGGAGTCCCCATCCACAGACATTAGACCCAATCCCCAAACTGCATCAGTCTTTCAAGCACTCGGTACAACTATCTGAACTCTCAAACTTCCGTACTCTAACTGACACTCTCAGTGTAACAAGCAACTGCAAAGGTGCAGCACCGCTTAGGTCACATCCATTTGCATACAATGGCATGAAGTACACACTGTTTGCCTTCTAGAGCTTACTCACTGCCCAAAGAACAAGTTACTTACCTTCAGTAACGCATTATCTGGTAGAGACTATCTAGCTGCAGATTCCTTACCTTTGAATTTCCCAGGCGTCAGGCTGGATCCGGAAACTTTTACTGAGCAATACCCCTTGCGCGCAAAGTCGGGTGGCTCCATTCGGCTCTGCGTGATGTCGGTAGCGACGGTTATGACGTTGTGTTGCCCATATAGGCAACACCCAGGCGCGTGGGATGTTAGTACTTTTCATTTTTTCCATGCCAGAAGCGCAGAGCCACAAAGTAACTGACGTAGTCGAGTGCAAAACTAGGGCACTGAAAGGGGGAAAAACAACCCTAGTCCTACTATATCAGTCCGCAAAGCGGGGAGGCATGGGTTGGGCTGTAAGGAATCTGCAGTTAGATAGAGTCTCCACCAGATAATGCGTTACCAAAGGTAAGTAACTTGTTCATCTGATGGAAACTTCTAGCTGCTGATTTCTTACCTTTGAATCAGGACTCTTGATTTAAACTAAGAAGTCTTGCAGGACTAAAAAGGCAAAGTGCCAGTCCCTGCGCACTTGACCATCAAGGTAATAATGTTTTGCGAACATGTGCAATGATGCACACGTCGCTGCCTGACAGTTGTCAGCGGGAATAACAGCCATTGTCTACTTCTGAAACTGGACTCTCTCTATAGCTCTTTTGGCCAAAAGAGCTGTAACTTCCTCTTGGAGCAACTTTAAATGATCCTCCGCCAACCGTTCCTGACTTGGCAGAATAGTAGGAGGAAATGAAAGGAAAGGGAGATAATAGCCCTCCTGGATGATCGGCAAGACCCACTTGTCTGTTGTTATAGATCTCTAGCGGGGGAGATGATGACAAATTCTCCCACCCACTGGAGTAGTGTGGTCCTGCAGAATCAGCCTAGGAGTGCTTGGAGCCTGCAGCTGCTGGGGGCAGTGTGGTAGACGACTTCTGGACTCCATTCCGAGAATGGTATGTACCACGTCCACGTACACGCACGGCTTGGGTAGTCTGAGTGGAACGGTG
The DNA here is from genome assembly GCF_964261635.1 of Lissotriton helveticus. Classification (NCBI taxonomy): domain Eukaryota; kingdom Metazoa; phylum Chordata; class Amphibia; order Caudata; family Salamandridae; genus Lissotriton; species Lissotriton helveticus. Next base: position 1,398,430,705 of record NC_136059.1, on the reverse strand, counting down.
GCTAGGATAGGGCTGACGCGGCTGGAAACCCCTTCCGTTGCCATGAAAGGAGAGAAAAGAAGACTGGCCACGAGGAGTGGAGGAGAGGCCCAAGGATCTAGCTGTAGGTTCAGAGTCCTTGAACCTGACCAGGGCCGAGCCTGCTTTTTCCCAAAAAGCTGCGTTCCATCAAAGGGCATGTCCATCAAATTGGTTTGTATATGTAAATAAAACACCCAGGCAAATTTCCAATACCTACTAGCACATGAAAGGTGGCATATGCCACACAACAATTAATAATGATAGACTACTGTTTTTACACATGAAATACACTTTAATTCCTTATACAAAACATGATATTTGATAAAATCGATACATGATTATAGACAAATGATAAAATATTTCAGCATTATAGCATATGCATAATTTCATACACACAACATTTATATAAAAAACTATTGGATGGTTTCCTGTCTACGCGTTTCGACACTAAGGTGTGTCTTCCTCAGGACTGTACCATCGTAGTGCTGTAAAAAATGTTTTCAAAAATTATTTTTACAATTTTGTATTTCAGTGCAAAAACTGTTTATACTTTGACTGTAATACTATGTGCTAGATAATGGTTATTAACATACAATGATAGTACCGCCTACAGACATATAATAGCTTTTGACATCTTCATATCAGCTACTTCAAACACAATTCTATTTATAAATACATGTTGGACATATTTATCACGTACACATCCATGTGTATACATTCTGATAACATTCCTTACGGTCTACTTTTTTCAGTTTGGTAGTTTCTTTTGATATATTATTTACCTCATAGTAGAGGGATTTTCATACATTTGGGTTTCCTAACGATAAAGGAAGTAAAAGGAAACAATAGAAGGGATAAAGAAAGTATGGTCATCTAGAGATATTACAGCTAAAAGCGACTTCTGACTATTGTTGGTGACTCGCACTTGCCAGTTTACTGTGGTACAAATTAGTTAGGTTTGTTGCTTTATCCAAACATGATAACAGCTAGATGGATTATATTGCTCCAGTGACTTAGTGGTATTCATTGTCATATTTGAATACATTTTCAAGATCATGTTTAAAATATAAGGGATACTAAGTTACCTATCATAAATCTGTTGAGGACCTATTCTCGCGATCCCTACGAACAGTTTACAATAGTATGGCTTACCTATTTTGAGGGTCGACTAGACAAACATCAGGATGCCAAGAAGATAATATTCGTATCAAAAGAAAGTAATCTGAAACATGAGAATAACCTAAAGTGAATGTTTGGTACAATTAACAGCAGTGTAGTTCAGATACGTTCCTACTGATTCATATATGTATCTTGCTTACCTAATTTTTAACAAGCACCCAGACAGGGTATATGAACCTCGTATGAGTCTTCAATATTTTTCATTGATGTGATAGTGAAAATGAGTTGCTGACAATCAATTGGCCGCGTGAATTGAGGCACGTAGATATAACAATAGAGGCAGGAAATTTCGTTTCTCTGCAAATAAATAACGGTCCCTTAGTGTTGAACCCGCCTTGCATTGCAGTGGAGCAGATTTTGTTTGCAACGATATACTGCTTACCTTGTTTAAAAAATATGCTCTATTAATGTTAATCAACGGTGTCAAGTAGCGTATGCCTGGTTGTACTTGTTAAGTTACGCAGTCTTTTATCTAATCCGGAAAAGGAAACACAACTAGCATTACACGAGTGACCAGTCCGACATATAGTATGATTAGATTGTAGCACACATTACTCTGCTTACCCTGCTTAAGCGTCTGTTTTCTAATGGTTTATATTCAAAGGCGCCGTGTAGTGTTGGTCCGGATATCTTCCGTAGACTGAGCAGTTTATTATCTAATCTGAAAAGGGAGTACAACTAGCATTATGTGATTGACTAATAATTACATATGCTCTCGATAAGGCACTTAGAGACATTGCACTCCTTACCCTGTTTAGACTTATCTGTAGTTGTAATTACTCAGGGACGCCGTGTAGCATTTGTCCACCTGAACGTCAAAGATTTGGCGATCCTTTATCTGGTTAGAAAAGGGAGCGCAACTCGTGTTATGTTACGGGCGACATATTCAAAATATAATGAACGCACTCAGCGTTCTTAAGGGGGCTATATTTTTACCTGTATTATAGCAGAATTGATCGGACCGGCTGCGATAAGTTCCCGGCGGCATCTAGTGTTTCGGCAAAGGATTTGCCTCATGTCTTCTCATTGGTTTATATAATGGAACAGTTGATTGGTTGGCTTTACATCGCGTAACTCTTAAAGGGGCACACCTCTGTGTTTATAATATCGGTGGTCCGGGGACCTACAGAAAACGTTTCGAAAAAAATATATTCACAGAAACGATGTTTTTAGTACTTATATCCTAAAAGGTTATATTCTTGGATATATTAGTTAGTCCCGGAAGCCCTATTTATATTCAGAAAGATAGTAATGACAGGACCTGCTATATTTATTACACTATCGCAGGTAGGTCATTATTTACATATATTATTTGCCCTGACCCAGGAAGTTGATTCTTATCAGGGGGTCCTTGTTGCTCTACAAATCATCAAATTGGTTTGGACATCCCCTGAGTAGCCAGTTGTTCGTAGCCAGGCCACCATCATTGAAATCAATCTGCCCAGCGAATCGGTCGTATCTAAACCATACCGTATAGTGAATTTTGCTGCATCTCTCCCGCCCGTGACACCTTGGGAGAGCACAGACCGGACCTCCTCCAGGACTTGTGGCAGCTCCTTCGCAACCATCTCCCAAAGGGAGTGGGAGAATCGGCCCAATAAGCACGCGGTATTCACCGGCCACAATGCCAGACTGGAGTTAATAAACATCTTCTTCCCAAATAAGTGCAGTCTCTTGGAGTCCCTATCTGGAGGGGCTGAAGGGAATGCGCCTTGAGACATGGAGGCCTGCACCATCAAACGTTCTGGGGTGGGGTGTTAGCCGAGGAACTTTGGGTCACCCGGAGCTGGGCTATGGCGGCGTGCAATCGTCATATTCACAGAAGCCCCTGTGTAGGCTTTGACCATGTTCCTAGAAGGACGTCCATAAGTGCCTCATTAAAGGGCAATCGGGGTCCAGAAGTGAAGCTACAGTTTGAAGCACTTCAGTTAGGAGATTACCTGACCTGCACTTAGTGCAGCTCCAGTCCAAGGACCTCAACCTCCCTCTTAACCACCATGGCATAGGATGCCCCTCCTCGGTAGCCATTGTATTCTTAGAGACCATGCCAGCATCTGGGGAAGTGTCCAGACCACTGGCTTTACCAAATTCCCCATACCAGCCTGTTGTCTCCTCAGAGACATCCTGGTTTTCAAGAGGGTCTCCAAACTCCACCCATTCCTTTCCTGAGCCCAGCACGTCCACAAAGTGCTCAGGCGACAACATAGAACCTCTGGGCTCTGTCGACATCGGAAGCGGCACCACTTGATGCCGTTCCGGCTCCGTGTCGTCGGGGATAAGGATGGGGTTTGCACCACAGACGGGCATTGGGGACCTCGTAGGCACTAACTTTGGATTAAAATCCGGGGAAGGTTGCATTGTCCCGACTGGCATCAACCCGGATCCGGGATCAGATCCTGGAGCCGATGGCGTTATACCTGGTGGGGCCCGATCTGACCCCGCAGGGCTCGAGGGCTCACCAGAGGGGTCATTCCGCTCAAATACGAGCTGCATGGCCTCGTAAAACTCTTTTATTTAAGCAGGAATCGCTCCGGCTCCCGTATTTGGTCGAAGGCGCTTAGTCGACCCTGGCTTCAGCTCCGCTAAACCTAGCCTAGAGCGTCGGTGCTTCTTACCTTTCTCAATGACAGACGCCAGTTGAGGTGAAGTTGAAGTCCGCTTGATCTTCTTCTTCTTGTGCCTCTTCCCCAAATGTTCATAGGACCTCAGATGAGAGGAAGAGGACTTAGGGTTCCATGAGCGGTTCCCCACGCTCCTCTTCTTTGAATGGGACGTGACCTTCTCGTTGTCACGCTTGACGGTGTTGACTGCTGGGCCACAAGCAACTTCATTGCTCACTCTCTCAAGGTCTTTGGGGCCATCGCCCGACAGTCTGAATACAACCCCGTATTGTGGTCTTGTTCAAGACACCACAGACATACGTTTTGGGGATCGGACATCCCTTTCACACGAAGTCAAACCCAACATGAGAAAAAAGCCTGCCAAAAAGCAGCAGAGGGGTAGCTCTTCCCGGATCGGCGCTTCACTGGCACAGAAAGAAAAGAACTGATGTCCGCGCACCTATGTAGCGCCAATATAGGCACCGCAACAACATAACCGACGCCCACGATGTCAGTCACGCAAAACCGAATAGAGCCACCCAATGTCACACGCATGGGGTATTGCTCAGCAAAAGTTTCTGGATCCAGCCGGAATTTCAAATGTAAGGAATCTGCAGTTAGAAGTCTCTATCAGATCATTCTTGCTAAAGGAGTGAGACAATATAATTTGAATGACAAATTATGTTCCCTTTGCAAAACTCCAAAGTGCTGAAATCCACATATTTCCAATATTCATGTTGATTACTTAGTATCAGACATCTGGTATTTCTATCTAGACTGGTATTTTGAACTAGGCAACATGTACAAGTTACTAAGCTTCAGTAGTGTAATATCTGGTAGAGACACAGTCTAGCCACAGATTCCTTAACTTTTGAATTCTCTCCGGGCGCCAGTCTGGACCCAGACATTTTTCAGGAGTACTTCTGTACACTAGGAGACAGCGCTGTATGGCTCAGTGATGACGTTGTCTCTGGATATGACGTCAGTGGCGTCATACAGGTCCACTGCTGTGAGGAACTTTTTTCATCTGAAACAGTGTGCTCTATGCCCTCTGGGTTTAAGTTTTGGGGTCTTTTGCTCGCAAGATGTAGGGTACGGACCCACACTCTATCTGTATGTGGAGCCTAGGTGAGTACCATGATGCCGACAAGTGTGACACCTGTCAGCGGTTGAAGCCAAAGGCACTGCCGGAGCGGCGCATGAAGCTACTGAAGATGCGTTTGTCGTGGACTTCAAAGAATCAAAAAGTTAAGGAATCTGTGGATAGATGTCTCTATCAGATATAACCAGTATGGATAATGCAGCCTTCATCAAGGAAAAATAAGATAAAATACTCAAAAAAGTCCGTATCTGCCTGGAGTTCAAAAAAAGAGATGCCCCATTGAGGATGATTCCAACATCCTTTCTTGTAAAAAAGTTGTCACCACTGTAATTCTGAGCCAGGAAGAGTTACTCACTGAAACCCAGTGGCAAGTACCTGCAGTGGCTAAGTCATTAATATCCCCTCGATACATCATTCAGGTCATCTGAAGCTATAATGCCTTCCTTAACTATCTCAAGAAAATCCTCCTTTTTGCCTCTTGGGTAAAACTCTTGGAATTGGTTAACTGAGTTCCAGAGAGATCAACTGTAGCAATTTAAAAAGGCATATAAAGAAGCGGGGGCGTGGCTAACCAGCCAGCATGGCGGACGCGAGTTGTTAGCGCTCCGGCCGATACCCCCTGTTTATCCTGGGATTTCTCCTGCTGAGGTGTCGTCCGTGCCCACACTGTGCATGACTGATGCGGTGAAGCAGAGAGGAGCCCGTACAGCCTGGCGGTTTGCCATTTGCTGAATGCTGGACAGAGAGCCGAGACCCAGGAGTATAGCGTGGCCCAAGAAGGGAAGGCGTGCAAAGTGCCCTGTGCGACAACGGCTGCCGCCGGAGCCTGAGGCTGCATCTCCAGGGTGACATAAAGCGCGGAACTGCTGGGGACACGCTGGGGACCTGGCCCTGTATCGATCCTGAGTAGGTACGGAGTCCAGGAGCGGCTGTGTAGACGGCGGACTGCCGAAGCTCGCTGGGATCTGGAGGCCTGGGCCGATTGGAGCTGCCAGGGGGTGCTGCTGTGAGGAGTGGGGCCCGAGTGAGGCCCTGGTGCGGCGCGGGCCTGCAACGGAAGTGGGGCACGAGAAGAGGTGGCCTGATCTGCACCCTGGGAGACTTGCTGCGGAGACTGCCAGGAGAGACGGGCGCCTGCGGACCGTTACCACAGAACGTGGGCCCGCGCATGTCAGGAGCGGGACACAGGGCAGAGCAGGCAGTCGTCCCCCCTTCGGCAAATATGTCTGGAGCAGTGCCGCGACCTGTGAGACCAACCCCTGAGCAGCCACACAGTGTAAAAGAGGCTGGGAGAAAGTGCGCCTGCTGTGTCCTGAGAAAGTGGAGGCAGATGGGGAATGTTTGCTGCAAGGACCTGAGACACTAAAGGCTGGTGAGACAGTGAGTGGATGCCATCTTAGGGGCGGCGCCATTTTGAGTGAGACAGAGGCCTGTGTGGTGCGCCCCTGGTGCAGGAGACGGGCCCGGATGTGAGGCACTGAAAAGCGGGGACCTGAGAGGTGCTAGACCCCCGTGGAGCTACAGGGGAGCCAAGGGACAGTGGAGAGAGTGTGGCCCCTGTGGAGCGCAGACCAGTTGCAATACCAAGGAAGGCCAGAGCTTTAACAGAGACAGCTCTATCGAGGCTGCGCAGCGCGAGGCAGAGGCGCTACAGGGAGACAGTGCCCAAGGACCCAGTAACCTCCAGTGAGACAGGTGGGCACCTTCCAGGGGCTATTGGTGGGGCCGAGCCGCGTCTGTGCTGGTCTCCTCAGACGCTAATAGTGAACAGCACAAGAGGTCCCACCAGGGAGCACACCAGAGCAGCGGGGGCAACAGTACAGCACCCCAGGGTCAGTAAGGAGTGGAGAGGGGATCCCTAAACCACGGAGGAGGAGCAGATTGCACGTTGCAGTCCGCAGGTGAAGCCCCCGGTACCTGTGGCTGGCGCGACGTGGACGGTTTTCCTCTCAATCACAAGGAGAGGCAGTCTGGTCACTGAGGAGCTGGCTGCAGAATTTATGACGTCGCCCACGGAGAGGATTGCCTGCTGAACGTTTTGCTGACCGAGTGGCACAACGTATTTCTCTTTTGACGGCAGGCGGGGGCACCAGTTTAGTAACCTTCTGCTGGTTGTGCTCCCACAAATTGCGGGCTGCCTGTGAATGCCAACGGCACAACAGCTTGCGATGGGGCGGCTGCGGGAAAAGTCACAGCAAGTACAGACACGTGGGGGAAGCCTGGACCCCCACAAGCGTGCCACGGTGGAGACATGGAACCACAGCCGGCTGCCCTCGTGGGTAAGATGGACTCTGTGCTTGCAGCAGTAGAAAGGATTGGTACCACCCTTGAACAGACCAAGGAGTCCCTGGAAACACGAATTGACATGGTCACATCGAAATTCACCCTCCTCCACGCAGATTATCGTAAGCTAGCCGAGAAGGTTGCGGTACAAGGCCAAGCGATTCAAGAATTTCACCCAGAGTCATACTGCAGCACTACAAGACATGATTGACTGGGTCCATGCGCTTGAAGACCGAATAGAAATGCGGAAGGGTGCTCTTGGCACAATAATATTTGCGTGGTGGGCCTTCCGGAGGGGGAGGAAGGCAGAAACCCGAAGCAGTATGTTGAGCGCTGGCTGTGCGATCTCCTGCTCCAGGGGGCGCTATCGCAGCAGTTTGTCGTGGAGAAGGCAGACAGAGTGCCGGCGCAGAAACCCAAACCGGGAGCCAGGCCCCACCCGTTCCTCTTCAAACTCCTTAATTACTGGGACAGAGATGTGGTGCTGCGCGAAACCCAGAAGCCAGGCGACCTGAATGTGGGGAATAGTCGTGTCATGTTCTTCCCGGACTATACAGCAACTGTACAATGGTGCAGAAGCAACTACATGGCGGTGAAGCATCAACTATGGGAGTTGCATTACTCCCTGCTGTTTCCGGCCCGGCTGACAGTGGTCACAAAAGAGGGGACCCGTTTTTTCGACTCCCCGGTGGAAGTGTGGGACTGGCTGGAGGAGACTGGGCAGTGGACAGGAACACGGCCTTCGGGTTCAGATGAACAAGTTACTTACCTTCGGTAACGCTTTTTCTAGTAGATACAATAACTGCCTGTGGATTCCTCACCTTGTGAATATCCCCTTGCGTCAGCAACATTCGGAAATTCTTTTCGTAGCTTCGCGCCGACGTGGACTTGGACATCATAGAGGCACGGCATCGCTCGCGACTCCGCTGACGTCACCGACGCCTATAATAGGCCCACGCCGGCGTGATGACATCAGTTCCGCCCTTTTTTCCGTGCCTTTGAGGCACACGGACGGGCCAATGACAGTAGACATATACACAGTATACGCAGTACAAATATCAAGGTAACACACACAGTGTGAAGCAAATGCAATAAAACATTTGAAATAAACAACTCCTTGACAATAAAATAAATACATAATAAAAAACTCTGGCATAGAAGAGTGGAAAACGGGGAGGAGGGTGGGTCAGTGAGGAATCCACAGGCAGATATTGTATCTACCAGAAAAAGCGTTACCGAAGGTAAGTAACTTGTTCTTCTGATAGATACATCTGCCGTGTGGATTCCTCACCTTGTGAATAGAGTCCCACAGCAGTCCCCACTCCCGGAGGAGGGTGTCCACTCTTCCAGACCAGGAAATCCTGGAGAACAGAGCGTGCAAAGTGACTGTCCCTCCTCACCTCGGAATCCAAGCAGTAATGCTTCGCGAAAGTGTGGAGGGAAGACCAAGTTGCCGCCCTACAAATATCCTCTACAGGAACACCTCTAGCCAATGCAGAGGTTGACGACTTAGCTCTAGTAGAATGAGCCCTTATACCCTCTGGAGGTTCCTTACCGGCCAAGGAGTAGCAGATCTTTATACAGAGGACGATCCATCTTGATAAAGTTCTTTTATGGACCGCTCTTCCTCTCTTGGAGCCAGCAAAGCCAATGAAGAGCTGGTCGTCCAACCAACAGTCTTTAGATCAGTCCAGGTAAAAAGACACCGCCCTCTTGGGGCCCAGACGGTGTAATCTCTCCTCCTCCTTGGAAGGGTGTGGGGGAGGATAAAAGGTAGGGAGGGTAACAGATTGACCAAGGTGGAAAGGAGTCACCACCTTAGGCAGAAAAGCAGCCCTGGTCCTAAGAATCATTCGATCAGCATGAATGGTCAAGAAAGGGGTCTTGGAACCAAGAGCTTGAAGCTCACTTACCCTCCTTGCCGAGGATATCGCAATGAGGAAAACTGTCTTAATAGTCAAAAGCCTCATAGGACATTTGTGAAGAGGCTCAAAGGGAGCACCCATCAAAAAGGTCAAAACAAGATTTAAGTCCCACTGAGGCACAATAAAAGGAGTAGGAGGGAACTTATTCGTAAGGCCCTTCAAAAACCTTAAAACTACAGGAGATTTAAAAAGAGATGGCTGGTCAGGCAAGCAGAGAAATGCCGACAGCGCTGAAAGATAGCCCTTCACTGTGGCAACAGCAAGCCCCTGTTGCGCCAGAGAAAGGGCAAACTGGAGAACATCAGACAAATGGGCTCTCAAAGGGTCTATAGATTTCTCCCCGCACCAAGTGACAAATTATGACCACCTATAAGAATAGATGGACTTAGTGGAGTCACGCCTGGCTGACAAGATGACGTCCACCAGGTCAGGTGGGAGAGAAAAAGAACTCAGGTTGCCCCGTTCAATCTCCAGGCATGAAGGTGTAAGGTCTGGAGGTGGGGGTGTAGAACCTGCCCCTCCATCTGGGAGAGGACATCTGCCCTGTGAGGGAGACGGAGCGGTGGGTGAGAGGAATGGTGGAGAAGGTCTGAGTACCACACCCTTCTTGGCCAATCCGGGGCGATCAATATAACTTGGGCCCGGTCTTGGCGAATTTTCCTCAGAACCCGAGGAATAAAAGGTATGGGAGGAAACGCGTAAAGGAGTTGCGAGCTCCAACTCAACTGAAACGCGTCCCCCAAGGCTCCTTGCATCGGATACTGGAGACTGAAGAATAACGGGCAGTGAGCATTGTCTTGAGTGGCAAAAAGGTCCACCTGAGGAGTCCCCCACGTCCGAAAGACGTGACAAACCACTTCCGGATGAAGCCTCCACTCGTGGTCGGCAGAGAACTGCCGACTGAGAGTGTCTGCACGAACGTTCTGAACTCCGGCCAGATGATTTGCCATCAGACAAATCTGATGGTCCTGAACCCAGGACCAGAGACGCAGAGCCTCTCTGCAGAGACACTGCGACCCCACTCCTCCCTGATTGTTGATGTACCACATCGCGGTCGTGTTGTCCGTCAGAACTTGCAATGACGCACCGCAAAGGGAAGGGAGGAAGGCCTTGAGCGCCAAACGTATCGCCCGCAATTCCAGAAGGTTGATGTGAAGCAACCTTTCCTCTGGAGACCAAAGACCCTTGACCTCCAGGTCCCCTAGATGAGCACCCCACCCTAGAGTGGATGCATCCGTTATTACCGTGGCCACCGATAGAGGAAGTTGAAAAGGCTTTCCTTGCGACAGATTGCCTTCCATGCTCCACCAAGACAGATCCGCCGCAGTTTCTCTGGAGATCCTCACTGACTCCCTGAGATCTCCGTTGTGCTGATACCACTGCCTGCGGAGACACCACTGGAGTGCCCTCATGTGCCAGCGTGCATGGTTGACCAATAGAATGCAAGAGGCCATCAGACCGAGCAGGCTAAGGACCTTCAGGACTGGAACGAACGCTCCATTGAAGAACAAGGGAATCATTTCCTGTATGTTGCGAATCCTTTGAGGAGGAGGGAATGCACGACACACAGTAGTGTCCAGTACCGCACCTATGAACAGGTTGTGCTGGGAGGGCACCAGGTGAGACTTGGGTACATTTATCGAAAAACTCAACCTGTGCAACAACTGAGTTGTCTCTTGCAGATGAAGGAGCACCTTCTCCGGCGACTCCGCTTTGATCAGCCAGTCGTCCAGATACGGGCATACAGGTATCCCCGACCTCCTGAGATGTGCTGCCACCACTGCCATTACCTTGGTGAAGACTCAAGGCGCAGTAGTAAGACCAAACGGAAGGACCGCAAACCGGTAGTGTTGCGACCCAACCGTAAAACGGAGATACTTTCTGTGCGACTTCAAGATGGGAATGTGTAAATACGCATCCTGCAAGTCGATCAACACCATCCAGTCTTCTTCCAGCAGCGCTCGAAGAACCTGTGCAAGAGGGAGCATCTTGAACTTTTCCTGTTTCAGGTAAACGTTCAAGATCCTGAGATCCAGAATTGGCCGAAGCCTGCCATCCTTCTTGGGCATCAGGAAATACCGGGAGTAGCACCCCTGACCCCTTTTCTGCTCTGGAACCACCTCCATCGCACCTTTTCGGAACAGTGCCAGGACTTCTTCCTGCAGGAGAAGCAGGTGGTCCTCCGAACAATAATCCTGACAAGGAGGGTAATTTGGGGGAACTCCCGAAAGGGAAGAGCATACCCATTCCCTACAAGATTGAGAACCCAAAGATCCGATGTTAACAATTCCCAATCTCGCAGGAAATGGGTAAGCCGGCCCCCAACTGGGCCCACATTATCCGGAATGGCGGACCTAGGGCTGCTTTGCTGCGTTGGCAGGGGGGCTGGGAAGGGGAAGAGGAGGAAGAGGAGGAGATTTGACGGCCTCGAGAACGGCATCTTTGCTTGCCCCTATAAGATCTGTACAGCGTGTTTTGCTGCTGCTGTGGCTGCTGCTGCGTAGATTTGTAGGATCGAAAGGAAGATCTGCCAAATCCTCTAGTACGCCTTCCAAAAGTGCCCCTGGTTCGAAGGCCCAACGACTTAGCAGTCGCCCTGCTGTCTTTAAAACGTTCTAAAGCAGCATCTGCCTTCTTTCCAAACAAACCAGATCCGTCGAATGGTAGATCCATCAATGCAGACTGGACATCTGTTGAAAACTCAGACGATTTCAGCCATGCAGCTCTCCTCGTAGCCACCGAAGAGCCCATGATCCTCGCCACAGAATATGCAGTGTCTAAACCACTCTGTATCACCTGCCTTGCTGCAGCCTGAGTGTCCGAGATAACCTCCTGGAAGTCCTTTCTATCATCCTCCGGTATCTTTGGCACTAACTGTTTTACAGTATCCATTAGTGCGTGAATGTAACGCCCCATCAGGCAGAATGTGCAAAATGGCCATCTATCCTAACCTCCTAATCCGAGCAGTAATGCTTCGCAAAGGTGTGGAGGGAGGCCCAAGTTGCCGCCTTGCAGATGTCTACAACAGGAACACTTCTAGCCAAAGCAAACGAAGATGACTTAGCTCTGGTAGAATAAGCTCTTATACCTTCAGGTCGACTCCTTCTTAGCCAGGGTGTAGCAGATCTTGATACGCAAGATGATCCACCTGGAGAATGTTCATATTTTAACAGGTTTGACTTTCATTTGTCCCATGTAGCCCACAAAGAACTGGTCATCCAGCCGTTGGTTTCTGGTTCTGTCCAGAGAGAAGCTGAGAGCCCTCTTAGGATGCAGGCGGTGAAGTCTCTCCTCCTCCTTGGAAGGGTGAGGGGGATAGAAGGTAGGCAAGGTAATAGACTGCCCTAGATGGAAAGGAGTGACCACCTTAGGCAGGAAGGCAGCCCTGGTCCTACGAACCAACTTTTCTGCATGAATGGTTAAAAACTGAGGTTTAGAACTAAGAGCCTGAAGCTCACTTACCCGGCTGGCTGACGTAATAGCGATCAGAATGACCGTCTTGAAAGAAAGAAGCCTCAACAGGCAACTATGAAGAGGCTCAAAAGGAGACCCCATCAGGAAAGTAAGTACCAGATTCAAATCCCACTTAGGCATAATCAAGGGAGTGCGAGGAAACGTATTGGTAAGGCCATTGATGAACCTCCTAACAATGGGTGACATAAATAAATATGGCTGGTCCAGAAAATAAAGGAAAGCTGACAAGGCTGACAAGTAACCCTTTACTGTTGCCACAGCACAACCCTGCTGAGCCAAGGAAAGTGAGAAACCAAGCAGATCAGACAAATGGCCCTTCAAAGGATCAATGGACCTCTCTCCATACCATTTCACAAATTTGGACCATCTAGAGGAATAAATAGATTTAGTGGAGTGTCTCCTGGATGATAACATAACATCCACCACAACCGGTGGGAGAGAGAAATAACTCAGATTGCCCCGTTCAATCTCCAGGAAGGTGCAAGCTCTGGAGATGAGGGTGTAGAACCTGCCCCTGCGATTGTGAGAGGAGGTCTGACCTGAGAGGGAGACGGAGCGGAGGGGAAGGATGAAAGGTGAAGTAGATATGTGTACCACACCCTTCTTGGCCAATCTGAAACGATCAATATGACGGGTCCGGTCTTGGCGAATCTTCCTCGGAACCCGAGGAATCAAGGGCATGGAAGGAAACGCGTAAAGGATCTGTGAACTCCATTCCAACTGAAATCGTCCCCCAACGCTCCCTGCATCGGAAACTGGGGACTGCAGAATGACGGACACTGCGCGTTCTCTTGAGTGGCGAAAAGGTCCAACCAAGGGAATCCCCACTTCAGGAAGATATGATGGACTACCTCTGGATTAAGCCTCCACTAGTGGTTGGCCAAGAAATTCCGACTGAGACTGTCTGCACACAAATTTAGCTCTCCGGCCAGATGATTTGCAAACACACAAATCTGATGGTCATGTGCCCATGACCAGAGTCGCAGAGCCTCTCTACAGAGACCATACGACCCTACACCTCACTGTTTGTTTATGTACCACATCACGGTAGTGTTGTCGGTCAAGACCTGCACTGACGGACCGCGAAGGGAGGGAAGAAAGGCCTTGAGAGCCAAACGTATCACCCACAATTCCAGAAGGTTGATGTGAAGCAACCTTTCTTCCGGAGACCAGAGACTCTTGATCTCCAGATCCCCCAGATGAGCACCCCACCCTAGAGTGAAGCCATCCATGATCACTGTGGCCACCATTGGAGGAAGTTGAAAGGGTTTTCCTTGCGACAGGTTGCCCTCCACACTTCACCAAGACAGATACACTGCAGTGTTTCTGGAGATCCTGGCCATCTCCCTGAGATCTTCGTTGTGCTGAAACCAATGCCTGCGGAGGCACCACTGGAGAGCCCTCAAGTGCCAGCGTGCATGATTGACCCGCAGTATGCAGAAAGTGAACAGACCGAGCAGGCGTAGGACCTTCAGGACTGGAACAAACACTCTATCGCCTAACGGCTAGGGGGCGCTTGACCTCGGAATCTGGGTTCGGTCTCGGTAATGACGCTAAACATCCTGTGATGCTGGGCAAATCACTTAATCTCCCCGTGCCTAAGAAAATCAATTTGTGTACTCATGTAATATAACTGGTGATATGTAAAGCACTCTGATACCTGATTCAGGCCAAGTTCGCGCTATATAAAACTCTGCAAACCCCCCCCCAAAGGAATCATCTCCTGATTGTCGAGAATCTTCTGCGGAGGCGGGAAAGCTCGACACACAGTAGTGTCCAGTACTGCCCCTATGAACAGGTTGCGCTGTGAGGGCACCAGGTGAGATTTGGGTACATTTATCGAGAAACCCAAGTCGAACAACAGCAGTGCTGTTACTTGCAGATGATGCAGCACCAACTCTGGCGACATTGCTTTAAGCAGCCAGTCATCCAAATAGGGGAAAACAGGAATTTCTGACTCTCTGAGATGAGCTACCGCCATCACCTTTGTGAAGATCTATGGTGCGGAAGTGAGACCAAACGGGAAGACCGCACACTTTATTTATAAAGTTTTATATAGCACCAGCTAGACCCGTGGGTATCAGAGCGCTTTACATACACAAAGGAAAAGAAAAATTGCATAACATCGCAGGACCTGAGGATGCTTAAAGATATAAGCAAATACATAATACTTATGTATACAATGAGTGGAGAAAGACGCAGGTGTTAGAAACAGTCAGATAACCACCATTCTTGAAGGTCAAAGTGAGGGGGGAGTCCATTAGGTTATTGATGCCTAGGTTGGTTGACTTGGTCGGTAAAGTATTGGTTGAGGTGAAGGAGTTTCAGGTCCTTTTTGAAGCAAGAGAAGGAGGGGTTCCATCTGAGGTCAATAGGGAGTGCGTTGCACATCCTGTGTACGTTACCAGAGAAGGATCGGCACTGGGTCATTTTCCTTTTCAGTTTCGGAGGGATGAGTAGAAGTGAGTTGGTGCTTCTCAGAGTTCTGGATTGTCCTGCTTTTACCAGTTTGCCGTTTACGTAGTTGGGGGATTGGGCGTGAAGGGCCTTGTGTGTGATGCAAGCCAGTTTTTAAATACATCTTTCCTTCCATGGGAAGCCAGTTGAGTGCGTTGAGGGTTGGTGTGATGTGTTCAAATCTTTTTATACCAGTTATGAGTCGATCTGCCATGTTAAGGACTAGCCTTAGTAGGGCTAGGTGAGCTTTTGGTGACCCTGTTAGGATGGCATTCTCATAGTCCAGTTTAGAAATGACTAGGGATTGTACTATTGTCTTGAGATCATCTTGGGGAATGAAAGGTTTAATTTTCTTGAGGTATTTTAGGGAGTAAAGCGCACCTTTTGCAGAGTTTTTGATGTGGTCCTTCATTGGCAAGTTCTTATCCAGGGTAATGCCAAGTGACTTTACCGAGTCGGATAGGACGAGGTAGCAGTTTAGAGCATCAAGCTCCTTGAGCCAGTCTTGAAGCACAAGTTACTACTTGTGTAACGATATATCTGTAAGAGACATTAGTTAGTATTAGATTCCTTACCTTAGAATATCCCCAGGCGTCAGACTGGATCCGGAAATCTTTGCGTAGCAGTACCCTTGCGCGTCGGTAGGCGTCGTCTGCGGCTCCGCGTCCGTCGTCGGCGTCGTGGGCGCCGTGATGACGTCGTCGGAGTACTTAGACGCCGCCTCCGCGTGCTGACGTCAGTTCGTAGACACAGCTTTTCTGCGCCAGAAACGCAGAGCCATGTTAAAAACCAACACTGGTGCCATTGAAACTAGGGCCCTGAAGGGGACAACCCTAACCCTAGATATTGGTTCGCAGAACGGAGAGGATGGGTGGGTCGGTAAGGAATCTAATACTAACTAATGTCTCTTACAAATATATCGTTACACAAGTAGTAACTTGTGCATCTGAAAGAGACACGTTAGTATTAGATTCCTTACCTTAGAATAGATACCCCAGCAATACCAACCCCGGTGGTGGGTCTGCGAACCAATAATCACACCAGAAAGTCCTGGAGGACGGAACGGCCAAAGAAGCCATCCCTCCGGACTTGACTGTCCAGGCAGTAGTGTCTTGCAAACGTGTGCAGCGATGCCCACGTAGCTGCCTGACAGATGTCTTGTAAGGGCACACCCCTGCCCAGGGCAGTGGTAGTCGCCGTCGCTCGGGTAGAATGAGCCCGCAGTCCAACCGGGGGCTCCTTCCTAGCCAAGGAGTAGCATGCCTGGATTCACAGGATGATCCACCGGGAGATGGTCCTCTTGTGCACCGCTTTCCCCTTCTTAGCGCCCACGTAACCAACAAAGAGTTGGTCATCCACCCGGAACTGGCGTGTGCGATCCAAGTAGAATGAGAGCGCACGTTTTGGGTCCAGACGGTGGAGCCGCTCTTCCTCTTTAGAGGGATGCGGTGGCGGGAAGAAGGTTGGCAAGGTGATAGACTGCCCGATGTGAAAGGCCGTGACAACCTTGGGCAGGAAAGAAGGTTTGGTACGAAGCACCACTTTGTCCGGATGGACGGAAAGGAAAGGTGGAGTACAAGAAAGAGCCTGGAGCTCACTCACTCTCCTGGCAGAGGTGATGGCAACCAGGAAAGCAGTCTTCAAAGTCAGAAGGCGAAGAGGACAGTTGTGAAGTGGCTCAAAGGGAGCGCACATCAGGAATGTTAAAACCAGGTTCAAGTCCCACTGAGGCATCACAAACGGAACAGGAGGAAACGTGTGAGTGATGCCCTTAAGAAATCTGTTTACGATAGGGGACTTGAACAAAGAAGCCTGCTCAGGTAGCCTGAGAAAGGCTGAAAGGGCAGAAAGGTAGCCCTTGATAGTGCCCAGAGCAGAGCCCTGCTGGGCAAGAGAAAGAAGGAAGAGAAGAACCTCAGAAAGAGGGGCAGAAAGAGGATCCACAGCCTTTGCTGTGCACCATGCCACAAATCTGTTCCACCTGCAGGCGTATACCGACTTTGTGGAGGGACGCCTGGCTGCCAGAATGATGTTACAGACTTCAGGAGGCAAGTCAAATGGCCTCAACTGTCGCCGCTCAATCTCCAAGCATGGAGGTGGAGACTGGACAGGTTCGGGTGGAGGACCGTCCCCTGCTGCTGCGACAGAAGGTCCTCCTGAAGAGGCAGACGAACCGGGGGATCGACTGACAGACTGAGTAGCTCTGGATACCAGTACCTTCAAGCCCAGTCCGGAGCCACAAGGATGACTTGGGCCCGGTCGCGCTTGATCTTCTTCAGCACTCTGGGCAGAAGTGGTATAGGCGGAAAGGCGTACAACAGACCGCAACTCCATTCGCGACGAAAAGCGTCTCCGAGCGAGTGCCGCCTTGGAAATTCCAACGCGCAGAACTGATGACATTGCGCGTTCTCTTCGGTGGCGAATAGATCTAACCAAGGCTCTCCCCATTGCTGGAAGAGGCCTTGCGTCACGTCCGAGTTCAGACGCCATTCGTGATCCATCATGCACCGACGGCTGAGCTCGTCCGCCCTGGCGTTCAGAGAACCTGCCAGGTGTTGAGCCACCAGGGTCACGCCCTGGCGTTCCAGCCATTGCCAAAGGCGAAGAGCCTCTTGACAAAGGATCCACGACCCCACCCCGCCTTGTTTGTTGCAGTACCACATGGCGGTGGTGTTGTCCGTGAACACCTGCACTACACTCCCCCGGACTGAGGGGAGGAATGCCTTCAGTGCCAGACGAATCGCCCTGAGCTCCAACAGGTTGATGTGGAGCCGGGTCTCCGCCGGAGACCAGAGGCCTCTGATCTCCGCCTCTCCCATGTGGCCTCCCCAGCCCTGGAGGGACGCGTCCGTCACAACTACGTGCTCCGGTTGGGGAAGGGAGAGGGATCTGCCGCTGACCCAATCGCGGTCCGTAAGCCACCACTGCAGCTGTCTCGCAGTGCCCTCCGAGATCAGGACGTGGTCGGATAGGTTGCCCTGATGCTGGGCCCACTGAAACTTCAGGTCCCACTGCTGAGCCCGCATCCGCCACCTGGCGTGATGCACCAGTAGGATGCAGGAGGCCATCAGCCCCAGAAGCCGCAGCGTCAACCTGACCGAAACCCGGGATAACGGCTGAAAGATGGTAATCAGAGCCTGAATATCCCGGACCCGCTGTTCGGGCGGATAAACCCGAAACCGCGCCGAGTCCAGAACCGCTCCGATGAAGAGGAGCTTCTGAGAAGGACACAGGTGTGACTTCGGCACATTGATGGAGAACCCCAGCTGGTCCAGGAGGTCTGCCGTCGTCTGGAGGTGGCTGACGACTGTCTGGGGCGAGCCCGCCTTCAACAACCAGTCGTCGAGGTAGGGGAAGACTGAAACCCCTAACCTGCGCAGATGAGCTGCGACCACCGCCATCACCTTCGTGAACACCCGTGGGGCGCTGGTAAGGCCGAAGGGGAGCACAGTAAACTGAAAGTGCTCGTGGCCCACCATGAACCGCAGGTAGCGCCGGTGGGCAGGCAGGACGGGGATATGAAAGTAAGCGTCCTGCAAGTCCAACGCTACCATCCAGTCTCCTGGGTCCAGGGCAGCCAGGACCTGAGCCAGTGTCAGCATCTTGAACTTCTCCTTCCGGAGGAAGCCGTTGACGTCCCGTAGGTCAAAGATAGGGCGTAGGCCCCCTTTGCCATTCTTGGGTACCAGAAAGTAGTGGGAGTAGCAACCACACCCTACTTCTGGCCCAGGAACGCGCTCGATGGCCCCCTTGGCCAAGAGGGCCGTAACTTCCTCCTGCAGAAGTCGCAAGTGATCCCCCGATACACGGTGGTTCTGCGGTGGCATGGCTGGAGGAGTCGCTTCGAAGGGGAGGGAGTAGCCCCTTCGGACGATTTGCAGCACCCACCTGTCCGATGTGACAGTGCGCCAGTGGAGGTGGTGATGGCGAACCCTGCCTCCCACTGGCGTCACATGGGCCTGAAAGCACGGACTAGGAGGGTTTTGAGGCGGATGCTGCGGGGGAAGGTGTGGACTGACCTCGCCGCTGCCCCCGACCACCTGGACGGCGGTTCCCACGGCCGCCACCGCATTGGGTATTGCCCTGCGGTGCGTGGCTGGTGGCACGTGTGGGCGCACCCCTTACGTGGCCACGAAAGGAGTGATAGGCAGCCGATTGCTGGCGCTGGCCCGAGAGGCCTAAGGACTTGGCCATAGCCCTGGAGTCCTTAAAACGCTCAAGCGCATGGTCTGCCTTGTCGCCAAAGAGGCGACAGCCATCGAACGGCATGTCCATAAGCGTGTTCTGGACATCTGCCGAGAAGTTGGCGGACCTCAGCCAGGCATGGCGTCTGACCGCCACCGTCGTTGCCATCGCTCTACCCAGCGAGTCAGTGGTATCCAGCCCACACCGTATAGAATATTTGGCTGCATCCCGGCCCTCCACAAGGGCTTGGCCGAGTTTGGCCCGTACCTCCAACGGACACTCTGGCAGCACTTCCGCGACCTTATCCCACACAGAGTGGGTGTAACGTCCCAAGAGGCAGGCGGTGTTAGAAGACCGCAGGCCGAGGCTAAGTGATGAGAAGATCTTCTTCCCATACCGGTCATACCTCTTGGATTCCCGGTCCGGGGGGGCAGACGGGAATGTGGTCTGGGAATTGGAGGCCTGGATGACCAGGCTCTCGGGGGTAGGGTGGGAGGACAGGAAACATGGGTCGCCCGGGGCTGGGCGGTGGCGTCTGGCCACGTTCCTATTTACGGGCGAACCCGTAGCGGGCTTGGACCAAGTGCCCAGCAGAACGTCGGTCAAGGCCTCATTAAAAGGCAGCAGAGGCTCGGCCGAGCTTGACTGCGGTTTAAGGACCTCAGTGAGGAGGTTAGTCCTCACGGCCGCGACGGGGAGCTCAAGGCCCAAGGCCTTGGCAGCCCTCATCAGCACCACACTATAAGTTGCCCCCTCCTCCGATGCCACGGAAGGAGGGGAGACAAAACCAGTGTCTGGAGAGGTGTCCAGTCCACTGGCCTCCCCACGGTCTCCTGCCCAGTCCTCATGAGACTGACACTCTCTGGTCAGAGGGTCCTCAGACCCCTCCCAGTCCTCTTCATCACCCATCTCCTGAAATTCAGGGGTCTCATCCAATGGGGCCTGTTCGTAGAGATGGAACTCTCCAACCGGCGTCTGGAGCGGCGCCCATCGGGGCCGTTCCGACGCCGGAACAGGAACGAAGGTGGAACCGGGGACGGCGCCGCCTGAGGCCGGCGCCGGAGATGACACCTGAGGGTCCGACACCAGGGAGGCCGTCAGATCCACCGGCTTCGAACCAGATCCCGAAGGAGGACCAGCGGCATCCTGCGGCGCCGGGCCCGAAGGCGTCGGCGGCGTCGGAACAACTGGACCCCTCGGCGCAGGGCCCGAAGGCACCGGCGGCGTCGGGATAACGGGGACCTGCGGCGCCGGGCCCGAAGCACCCGACGGCGTCGGGGCCGGAGCCGCCGACCCGCTAGGGCTCCCAGACGGGTCCCCTGGGCCTGAAGGCGCCGCGGAGCCCGTCGGAGGAGAGAGTTTCCTCATGGCCATGAGGAAGCGCTCGATCTCCTCCGGCGACGCGTTCAGCCCAGGGACCGGAGGGTGTGGAGCTGCGCGCGGCGCCCGCGACTCCGACGGAGCCGCGTGGGCGGTGTCACCCGAACCCCCGGCCGCATCGCGCGAGCGTCGGGGGGAGTCCGAGGAGCGATGACGCCGCTTGGACTTCTTGTGCCTCTTCCCTGACGACAACTTCGACCCGGAGGAGTGCGGCCTACTTTCGGAGCTGTGGTGGCTCCGAGCCCGCGACCTGTCCCTCGACCTCCCATGGGATCGGGACCTCTCACGGCGCGGGGCCGACTGCCGGAGTTCGAGGCGCCTACGGGACTGCTCCCGCCTGGCTTTCGACGAGAGGGCCCGGCAGTCGGAGCAGGCCTTGTCGTCGTGGTCGACGCCCAAACACGACAAACAGATGCGGTGAGGATCCGTGACCGACATCAGCCGGTCGCAATCGTCACAATGCTTGAAGCCGGGCATCCCTAAAGGCACCGTTTCGGAGTCGAGAGACTCGAAATAGTAAGGATCAAAAAGTTAGTCAAAAAGTGACTAGGGTTACTGCTTTTTCCAGATCTGCGCTTGCTGGCGCGGAAAAAAGAAGAACTGACGTCAGCACGCGGAGGCGGCGTCTAAGTACTCCGACGACGTCATCACGGCGCCCACGACGCCGACGACGGACGCGGAGCCGCAGACGACGCCTACCGACGCGCAAGGGTACTGCTACGCAAAAATTTCCGGATCCAGTCTGACGCCTGGGGATATCCTAAGGTAAGGAATCTAATACTAACGTGGCTCTTTCAGATTTGATCAGTAGTTACTTTCCTGAGAGAACAGTATTAATCCAGTTTTTTCCGGGTTCAGTTTTAAGTGGTTTGCTTTAAACCAGGTTTGGATCTTGGTTAGCGTGGCATTGAGGTGTCAAACGTCACTGGGTGAATTGATTTTTTAGCATATTTGAGTGTCATCTGCACATAGGTGGTAATTAACCCCTGCTTGTTTCAGAATAATTGCAATGGGTTCCATGAAGAGATTGAAGAGGGATGGTGAGAGCATCGATCCTTGTCGGACTTCAAGTTTGACTTGTGTTGGTACAGAAAGGCAGGAGTTGATTTTAATTTGTTGCGAAAGGTGCTGAAGGAAGGGAGTGAACCATTCTAGTACTGTGCCATTAATGCCAGAGCGCCTCTTCAGAGTCTCAAGTAAAGCTAGATGGTTTATTGTGTCGAATGCTGCTGATAGCTTAATAAGGATGAGGAGACAGGCTACACCTTCATCTAAGGCTCTGTGGATATCGTCTGCAATATTGAGCATCGCTGTTTCAGTGCTACAACCTTTCCTGAAACCCGACTGAAAGGTGTTGAGGAGGTTGAAGTCATCAATATGTTTGTTAAGTTGTTGGAGAACGCACTTCTCTAACGTTTTAGCTAGGAACTGAAGGTTGGAGATAGGTCTGAGGTTGTTGAGCTCGTTGGGGTCGGCCCCTGGTTTCTTGAGTATAGGTGTGATTTGTCCTAGCTGAAGGGAGTCTGTGACACAACCTGATGTGAGAGGAGTTGATGATTTTTGTCCAGAAAGGGGCATTGATGTGGTTGAGTTTTTTAACTATTGTGGATGGGAGGGGGTCCATAGTTTGGGAAGTAGACTTTAAGCTTGCAATTATATTGAAGACCTCGATTTACGACATGAGTTTGAAGTACGACCAATTAGCATAATTTTTCAGTTGGTAGCGGGCCTGGTTGTCTGTGGTATGATTTCGATCTGTTTGGTCAGCACACTGATAACGGAGATACTTTCGATGCGGCTACAGGTTGGGAATGTGAAAATACGCATCCTGTAAGTCGATCAACACCATCCATTCCTATTGCTGCAGCACAAGAAGAACCTGAGCTAGGGTCAACATCTTGAATTTCTCCTGCCTGAGGTGAAAATTCAAGACCTGAGGTCTAGGATCGGTCTTAACCTGGAAATCGGGAAATACCGGGGGTAGCATCCCTGACCCCTTTCCTACTTCGGAACCACCTCTATCACACCTTTCTGAAGCAAAACAGGAACCTCCTGCTGCAGAAGCAGCAAATGGTCCTCTCTACAGCAGCCCTGGTGAGGAGGGTTAGGAGGTGGAAACTCTCAGAAGGGAAGGGCGTACCCATTTTCCACAAGATTCAAAACCCAAAGGTCTGATGTGATAGATTTCCAATGTTGTAGACATGGGACACCAACCCCCTAGAGGACCAGCATGCTCCAAGATGGGGGATCTAGAGCTGCTTTCCATAGTACCAGTGGTGGGGATAAGGGAGGAAAAAGAGGAGGAAAGTTGTCTGGATGCACCCCGCAGACGACCTCTGCCCTTCCCTCTGTATGTCTTGTAGAAAGGGTTCTGCTGCTGCAGTTGCTGATGTTGTTGACGGCCTCGAAAGGAAGTCGCCTTACCACAACCATGGAACCTCCTATTACCAAAGCCGCTAGACTGGGACTGAAGACCCAAGGACTTTGCAGTGGCTCTACTGTCTTTAAACCTTTGCAGTGCAGAATCTGCCTGTTCAACAAAAAGATTAGATCCATTGAATGGGAGATCAAGAAGAGTAGCCTGCAGATATGGAGAGAACCCCAAAGCCCTGAGCCAGGCATGCCTCCTGGTAGCAATAGAGGCACCCATCATCTTGGCCACCGAATCTGCAGTGTCCCGGCCAGACTGAATAACTTGACAAATGCAGCCTACGTATCTGCCAAAATCTCCCAAGAAGGAACCACGATCATTGGCCGGCAACTTAGGAGCCAACTGTTTGGCTGAATCCATTAAGGCATGTACATATATGTATATGTATGTATATATCTCCCCAACACGCGTATTGCATTGGTAGATTTTAAAGCCATACTTGAAGAAGAGAAAACCTTCTTGGCAGATTGCTTGAATTTCTTAGAGTCTCTGTCTCCAGGAGTTTGAGGGAAAGAACCAGTCGGCTGTTTAGAACAGGAAGCCTGCACTACCAAACTTTCTGGCAAAGGATGAGCAGAAAGAAAGGCAGGATCGTTAGGAGCAGGCCTGTACCTCCTTGCTACAGTCCTCGAAACAGCAGGAGTCAATAAGGGCTTCGGCACTCCTCCAGAATTGGCTCTGTCAAGGCCTCATTAAAAGGTAAAAGAGGTTCAACCACAGAAGATGGAGAATGTAACACCTCTGTCACAATATATGTCCTGAAATCAGCTGTGGGTAACTGAAGGTCTAAAATTTCAGCAGCTTTCCTGATAACAGCATGGAATGGTGCAACATTCTGAGAAGGTAAGGCCTTTGGCGAAGAAAGCTCCCACTCAGGGGAAGTGTCTAGACCACTTGCCTCATGAAGGCCCTCAAACTCATCAACAGAGTCGTCGATCTCACCTTCTTCAGCCTCATCCTGCCAATATTTTTCCTCCTCCAGCAATCTTTGGGCTTCCCTCCTTGACCGCACCTTCGGAATCGGCGGCGGCGGCGGCAAGTGCGGTGCCAGAGACACATGCGCCGGCATCGAATGAAGACCTTCCGAAGCAGGTAACGGCTCCGACCGAAGACGAGAAGAAGAAGGACCAGATGGCGCTGGAGATTGAGAAACCGGCGTCGAAAACCTCACAGCCGGAGAGTGCCAGGATGGCGCCTATGGCATAAATGGCACATACTGATGAGGAACACCCAAATTGAAAGCAAGCAGACCCACAGTGCCCGACAGCGAACCGGTTGGGTAGGCTGCCCTGGTAAACATGCTGTACATCACATTAAGAAAATGTGAAGGATCCGACCCAGGCCCAGGAAAGGGTGGATAAGGAGCCGAGTCTGAGCCCACTCAAGGCCGAGATGAAGGCCGAGGCTCCGGTGCCGGGGACGACGGGTCCAGAAAAGGCGTGTCTACAGGCACAGGATAAGACTCCCTGGGCTCCGGAGAATCTGTTGGTGCCGGAGAACACCTCGGCGTCGGTGAGCGAGTCGGAGTCACTTGAGGAGAAGGCGAAGGCGAGATGACATCTTTAGAGTGACGCCGTGGAGCCGGAGAAGGCGACCTCGAAGCCCACCCCTTCGAAGAGTGGTGTCGAGAACCATGCCTTCTCTTCTTCTTGTGCTTCTTCAACTTCGAAGTATGCGAGGTCGATGACTTTGATTTTGACCTCTTACAGCCCCTCTTCTCCTTTCTTGCTTTTGCCATAAAAAGCTTAGCCTCACGCTCCTTCAAAGCCTTTGGATTCATCTTCCGACAACTGGAACAGTCTCCAACGTCGTGGTCCAACGAGAAACATCAGAGACAGTCATCGTGGGGATCAGTGATGGACATATGTCCCCCACACTGTCTACAAGGCTTAAAACCAGACTTCTTCAAAGTAGCCATCGCACTGCAACTCCAAGTGTGAAACAAAGTAATAACGAAACTAATAGGAAAGTCCCGGAAAACCGTTACGCATCGACGGCATGGAAAAAAGGGAACTGACGTCAGCACGCTGACGAGGTCTTCTTATGGCTCCGATGACGTCATATGGAGTCGTGAGGGGAGCCATGACATTGTGACGTCCTTGTCGACGTGGGAGAGCTAGAAAAAAGTTTCTGTGAAATGCTGGTGCAGGGGTAATTCAAAAGGTGAGGAATCCACAGGCAGCTGTATCCATCAGAAAGTTAGTTATACCAAGTCTTTTGTTATTGTGGCAGGCCCAAGACCAAAGAAGCAAACTAGAATATACATAGAAGGCCTAAAACTAGAGGTGGTGGATGCTTTTAATTATTTAGGGATTATGTTTGACAGGGAAAGTAACTGGCAAAATATGAAGGTAAACAGAGCACATCTAATACAAAAAAGTATGGGAGGCCTTTTTAGATTTGTAAAAAACTGGGAACCAAACTGTTAGAGATTATTAAGAAAATATGTGCCGCAAAAACAGTATCTGTTGCAACTTATGGGGCAGCAGTTTTGGCCACATCTGAAAGTTCTAAACAGCAAGGAATAGAGGGAGGCTTTCTGAAAAAATTTGGCTTCATTACCACAATCCTGTGCCAATTATATTTGTCACCGTGAACTGAACGTTCCATACATTACATATAAGACCTGCATAGCCCCAATCTTTTTGTGGCATTCAGAATGGCGAAAGGAAACCTTAGCCTTAACCAGACACATTGTAATGGACTGCCTGAATCTGGATGGCGTAGGAAAAATAAAATGACTTAAATATATTGAGACCACATTACACATAATAGGTTTACATAACCTATATACACTTATGGGATAGAAAAAGGGTTTTTAGGAGGTGGCGCACAGCTTGAATGTAACGCTAGTAGTTGAGGTGGGGTTACTGGTATTGCGAGGTGCAAAGGGACGAGGGGAAAGACCCTATAACCCCCCAGAAGAGTACTAACAAAAGTCAGTACTAGGCATATGAACAACCATGGTGCCCTTGCACACTCTAATGTTAAACATAGGTATGTTAATCTTGGTAAACAATCTTTGTAGAGACAAAGGTTAGTAAAAAAACACAATTTAAGCAGTATATAACACGAGTGATCCAGCGTTGATGTGATCTCTTTTATTGTTCAGACATGGAAAGACCAGCCATCTTTTATGCCAGTTTTTGACTGGCATAATAAAATTATGTGACTTGACACAATGCCATATTTATAACTGAAAAACAGAGCCATTTCTTAAATGCAGAAATTTAAATTGCACAATAATGTTCGAAGCAAAACATTTTTCTGCACTTTAAATATCTTCCATTTAAAAATGTTTTTGGTATGTTTGTGAGATACATGTATCAGTGCCACATATGGTAGAAAGGTATGTCCTATGTTTTAAGAACATATGACACAGGCTCTCAGTCCACCGTATACATATATCCCATTCATATACATAGATATTCATACATTCCTACAAGACCATGCTCTCACTGACACACATGGCAGCCCTGTCATTGTGCCCCAAGTCAAAGTATTTTTTTTCAAACCATATTACCTGGATCTATGTCAATGAAGCTGGGCATCGGAGTGTCTAGTAACAATGCACAAGTTGTTTAGCGTTTAGTAGCTCACAGTGATTTTTACTGATCAGAAGTAGCTCACACTGCAGAAAAGGTTGGAGACTCGGAATCTATATCAATGGTTTGTCACTCGGTGTTACCAACACCAAAGTATAGCCTACTATGGTAATCTGTGGGATTTCATGGAGCAAAACACCTACCTGTAGGCTTTATTAGAGAGGAATAGCAATCACCACTTAAATTTCTAATGACTTTAACATATGTTTTTCACAATAAATATGTCAGGACTAGTGTCTTTATCATAACATTTAATAAATAGATTTGGCTTATAGTCTTGAAAGTTGGCTTGCCACCATATCTCAGTCCTGTATTAAGTATAAGCTTTCCTGTATGCCGCACAGTGTGATACAAATAGTCTTTTAAGTGAAAGCACAAACTTTCGTCCCAGTCAAATATTGTACTCAAAGGACCATCATGTGGATGGAGCCTATGCCTCTCTCTCAGTAGGAATCTGAAAGCTCTTTTTTGTTGCTCACATACATTCAGTGCATTCTTTATTGCTGCCTATCTCCCATCCGTGCTGCTACCAGAGAAAGACAAACACCATAAATCAAGTAGTTACGTAAAACACTGTTAAGAGCATTACAATTTCATGTGTGTTCCCATGAAAGTTAATTCTCAAGCAGCTGGATAATCAGATAGATTCCAGCTGTGTGGAAGGCAAACACTTTTTTTTTGTGGCAGCACACAACTACCAAATCAAATCCTGTACTCCTAGTTCCCAACGTGTGGGCGGAGCTAATGTCCCTCTCTAGTGAGTCTCATATAGTTATCTGACAGCAGTTGCACTATCAAGCAAGACCATGAAAACAGAGCCCTGTTAAAAGAACTGCATTTCAGTGCCACTTAGAGGTTACTAGAAAAATGCAGGCAGACGTCAAAGATACAACATCGATCATGACCTACATTGCAGACACGCATAGGCAATGCCAGTTGGTCCTACTTGTATATAAAGGTGGACAAGACCAATTGGTATTGCCATTGCTTGTCTATAATGTACAGCCGATGCAACAACCCTAATGCATTCTGTAGGTTCAGAAGGACACTTGAACTAGGGACGCACCAGTGGAAATATAGTTCCAGATGTGCAATGAGAAATGTTTAAAAAACACAGTTGTGACATGCGATTCTGGACACAAAGTCATAAGAAAGATCCTAACAGAAGAGTGTTGTTCGGGTCGCTCCCGGACCCTGCACATGTTCAGGAAGGACCTCAAGACCTGGCTCTTCGACTGATCCAGTGCTGCCTTCGCCCCCCCACACACCCCCCCCCAGCGCCTTGAAACCCTTGCGGGTGAGTAGCGCGCTTTATAAACCCCTGATTGATTGATTGATTGATTGATTGTTCCTGGGTTTCATATCCAATAACAAGAATCAGAATTAATGAAAATAACTCCTGCTTGTAGGCATTAAGTGGAGACATCAAAACAGCCTACATCCAATAATTTGCGTTGGACATGATGAGATCCAGTAATACAATGAACTCAAAATAAGTTTGAACTGTTAGAATCCACAACAACTTGCCTCATTAAAATAATTCACATGTGCTATTTCAAAATAACTTGGGTGGTAACACCATTCATTTGATCACACTCACAAACTCTCAGGACCATTTTCCTACGTTACAATTAAATCATCAAGAGAGCACAACTACAAACACCTTAAACTACCATTCAATGAATAGAAGTGTGATAGGCTGGCTTTGTGTACTTTATCACCAACAAAAAAGTTGTCATAAATTTACCTCAAACACCATGTGGATGTGTGGAGTTAATTTAATCCGTTCACTGTTTGCCAAACAAAGCATCTTGTTGTCATCCAACACTGTATTCATATTTTCAATCCAGAGTGCATCAACTGGTCCATCACTCACAATCCACTTGTGATCTTCAGAAGTGTCGTTGACAGCTGCACGGACGCTGAGGGCCATTAATCCATCCTTCCACTCCAAGGTCAGTAAGTTAACCTCACCGTACAGTTCACCCATGGTTACTGATTTTGGGTTCAGAACATATGTTTTTACTGGTTTGTAAAACGGGTGTTTCTCCTTTGCTTTATGTAAAGCTCCCAGGGCTGCGGCCAAAATTTCATATACTGTTGTTTTCCCACCTCCTGTTGGACCAACCAGCATAACGCCATGTCTAACTAGCATCGTTTCATAGAACTGAATCACTTTGTGAACCAGGCAGGATACAGGCTGCAAACCTTTTGCAATCATAACTTCTATGATCGTTGACTGTAGTGTGCCGTAGTCATGATCCGGGATGGTGACTCCCGGGAAAAGGTCAGATATGATACCACTGATGAAAACAAGGGGAAGGGATGTTAGCACAGTTCATGGTACTGTATCTTTAAATCATTTTGGAACACACCATACAAAGATATTTAAAAAAAAAAAAAAATTTATTTCAAAAGTTTTTTATTGGTTGTTTCAGCAAAACATATAAAAAGTAGATCCAGTAGCATAATTAGAGTCATAATTTCACGGTTCAAAATTACTGTACGCTACAATACAACCATAGTAAATGTCAATACAAAAGTACATGGCTGGTATCTTGCCTAAGGCAGCAGAGCACGTATCCTATACTCAATAACATTTTCGTAACAGACATTGTATTCCAACAGCATTTTACTCATTCATAAAGGAAAATGTTCTATGATAACTAATAATACAATGATGGGAGTCTGCGAACACATGTTAATGAATCGTGGACGGTGTGTGGACCATTTTAAAGCGGCTTAT
Organism: Lissotriton helveticus; assembly: GCF_964261635.1. NCBI lineage: Eukaryota > Metazoa > Chordata > Amphibia > Caudata > Salamandridae > Lissotriton > Lissotriton helveticus. The sequence goes on along the minus strand of NC_136059.1, from coordinate 1,398,401,317 downwards.
GTGTCGTGAAGTAGTTATCAAGAGTCGACCACAGTTTTCTCGTGGGAGGGCGCCACGGTGTCTGATGGAGTACAAAGACATTTTTAAAACTCTATGTTTCTGTATCATATTTTGAAATCGCTGTCCACCTTTGAGTTAGATGGTGTTATAACACAGTGCAGTGATCCAGGGTTTTATAACATGAACACCGAAATAGAAGGCCTTGTCACAAGGGCAGATACATTTCATTTTCATATCCAAATTCAGCATTCACTGTGATATATCATTCTAGAACAATTGAAAAGCGATTATTTTCGGTTCCTTCTGTTTAGAGTAGTTCAACTCCCAAATGTAACACAAAGCGTTACTTCCAACAGTGCGACTTTAGTAATATATGTGAGTGAAAAAATGTGATTCTCCCATTGGCAAAGACAGTAGTTCTGTCTTTTTGTTAGACAGGTTTTGGTAATAATCAAGCTCTTTTGTCCATGTTGGCCATATCTGTACTAAAATGAACATCCTATAATAAATCAAAATCGTGAGCTAAAAATGCATCGAAGCTGGAAATAGGGTTTCTTATCTAAACAACTGCATTAGCTGATATGATCTGTAATATGAAGAAAGAGTATTATGAAAAGGGTTCAGAAGATGACATTTATACGGTGATCCTAAAAGTATATGCAACAAAATAATGCATATCTGATACTTGCATCAAAGGTCAGTATGTTTGTTGCTTCTTCAAGGAAGCCAATGGGTGCATAAGGCTTTACTTTGCAAACAATAAAGCTATAAATCCAACAGCATGGTATCATGACAGCAAAGCAATACAAATGAGCATGCAAGGAAGATTAGTGATTTGCACTGTGTCTTTATGAAACTTCAAGGCACCCAAAAGAACAACTTTTCTAAACAAAAATGACATAGCACAGTATTTAAAGAACAAGTTACTTACCTTCGGTAACGATAGAAAACATCTGTAAGAGACATAGATTAGTCATAGATTCCTTAGCTTTAGAATTACGCCCAGGTGTCAGACTGGATCCGGAGATCTTTTTCGTCAGCAGTACCCCTTCACGTTGGAAGGTGGCGTCGGTCGGCTCGGCGTTCGTCGTTGGCATCGTGGTCCCCGTGATGACGTCGCGGTAGCTACTTAAACGCCGCCCTTGCGCGCTGACGTCAGTTCTTTTACATAACATTCCACGCCAGAAACGCAAAGCCATGCAAGACACTGAGCACTGGTGCACAAAACTAGGGCCTTGAAAGGAATTCCCTGACCATAGAAGTCAGTTCGCAGAATGGGGAGGATGGGTGGGGTGGTATGGAATCTATAACTAATCTATGTCTCTAACAGATATATCGTTACCGAAGGTAAGTAACTTGTTCATCTGAAAGAGACAATTAGTTATAGATTCCTTACCTTTAGAATAGATGCACCAGCAATACCAACCCTGGAGGTGGGTCAGCGAATCAAGTTCACACCAGAAAGTCCTGGAAAACAGAACGGCCAAAGAAGCCATCTCTCCGGACTCGGCTGTCCAGGCGGTAGTGTTTTGTGAAAGTGTGTATAGATGCCCACGTAGCTGCCTGACAGATGTCCTTGAGGGGGACTCCCCGTCCAAAATCAGTGGTAGCTGCCGTCACCCTGGCGGAATGGGCACGCAATCCCGCTGGAGGCTCTTTCTTTGCCAAAGAATAGCAAGCTTTAATGCACAAAACGACCCACCTAGAGATAGTCTGTATGTGCATGGCCAAACCTTTTTTGACGCCCACGTAGCCAACAAAGAGCCAATCATCCACCTGGAATTGATTGGTGCGATCCAAATAAAATAAAAGCGCACATTTTGGATCCAGACTTTGGAGTCTCTCTTCCTCCTAAGAAGGATGTGGAGGCGGAAAGAAGGTGGGCAAAGTGATGGTTTGAACAATGTGGAAAGAAGTAACCACTTTAGGGAGAAAAGAGGGATGAGTTCGAAGGACATTCTTGTCCGGATGAACCCCCAGAAAATGAGGTTCCGAAGAAAGAGCCTCGAGCTCACTCACCCTGCGAGCAGAAGTGATGGCAACCAGAAAGGCAGTCTTTAAAGTGAGAAGTCTTGAGAGGACAGTTATGTAGCGGCTCAAAGGGAGCGCACATAAGATAAGTAAGAACGAAGTTCAAGGCCCACTGAGGCACTATGAAAGGGATAGGAGGAAAAAGATGAGTAACACCCTTAAGAAAGCGATATACAACAGGATGAAAAGACAAGGCTGATCAGGAAGCCTACGAAAGGCTGACATGAATGAGAGATAGCCCTTAAGAGTGCTCAGAGCAGAGTCCTGCTGGGCCAAAGAAAGGAGGAACAAGAGAACCTCAGAAAGAGGGGCAGAAAGAGGGGCCGAAAGGGGATCCACAGCCTTTGCTGCGCACCATGCCACAAATGTGTTCCATCTGCAGGCGTATACCATCTTAGTGGAGGGATGCCTGGCTGCCATGATAACATCACAAACTTTGGGAGGAAGATCGAAGGCTGTCAACTGTCGCTGATCAATCTCCAGGCAAGGATGTGGAGGCTGGACAGGTTCGGGTGAAGGACCTTTCCCCTGCTGCTGCGACTGAAGTATGAAGACTGAAGTCTGCTGTGACTGAAGTCTGATCGGAGGATCGATGGCCATGTGTAACACCTCGGGATACCAGACTCTTCATGCCCAATCCAGAGCCACAAGAATAACTTGGGCCCGGTCACTCTTGATCTTCTTCAGCACTCTGGGCTGAAGTGGTATAGGCGGAACGGCGTGTAGAAGACCGCAACTCCATGTGCGACAAAAAGCGATTCACCTAGCGAGTGCAGCCTTGGAAATTCAAAGGCGCCGAATTGCTGACATTACACGTTCTCTTTGGTGGTGAATAGATCTAACCAAGGCTCTCCCCCCTGCAGAAAGAGACCTTGCACCACCTTCAAGTGAAGATGCCATTAGTGATCCATCATGCACCTGCGGCTGAGTTCGTCTGCCCTGGCGTTCAGTGAACCTGCCAGGTGTTGAACCACCAGGGATATGCCCTGATGTTCCTGCCACGTCCAGAGACGGAGAGCTTCTTGACATAGGATCCACAACCCCACCCGCCTTGTTTGTTGCAGTACCACATGTCGGTGGTGGTGTCCGTGAACATCTGCACTACTCTTCCTTGGACTGAGGGAAGGAATGCTTTTGGCACAAGACGGATCGCCCGGAGCTCCAGAATGTTGATATGGAGCCTGGACACCGCTGGAGACAAGAGGCCTCTGATCTCTGCCTCCCCCAAGTTGTCACCCCACCCCAGAAGTGATGCATATGTCACCACTGTGAACTCCAGTTGGGGAAGGGAGAGGGATCTGCCGTTGACCCAATCTTGGTTCGTTATCTACCACTGCAATTGTCATGCAGTGCCCTCCGAGATCTGAACGCAATTGGACAGACTCCCCTGATGTTGTGCCCACTGGAACTTCAAGTCCCACTGCAGAGCCTGCATATGCCACCTGGCATGATCTGCCAGAAGGATGCAGGAGGCCATGAGGCCCAACAGCCTCAGGCTCATTCTGACCGAAACCCGAGATAGAGGCTGAAAGATTGGAATCATAGCCCGAATATCCCGGACTTGCTGGCCAGGAGGATAAACCCGAAACTGCGTTGTTCCCAGAACCGCTACAATGAAGAGGAGCTTCTGGGAGGGAATCAGGTGTGACTTTAGCACGTTGATAGCGAACCTCAGCAAATGCAGGAGGTCCGCCATGGTCTGGATGAGGGAGATGACTGCCTGGGGTGAACCCGCCTTCAACAGCCAGTCATCAAGATAGGGGAAGACTGGAACCCCTGATTTGCACAGATGAGCTGCGACCACTGCCATCACCTTCGAGAACACACCGAGGGACTGTAAGGCCAAAGGGGAGCACGGAAAACTGACAGTGCTCATGGCCTACAGTGAACCGCAGGTAATGCTGGTGAGCCAGCAGTACGGGGATGTGAAAGTAAGCATCCTACAAGTCCAATGCTACCATACAGTCTCAAGAGACAAGGGCAGACAGGACCTGAGCTAGTGTCAAGATTTTGAACTTCTCCTTCTGGAGGAATCAGTTGACGTTCCTGAGATCCAAGATAGGACGCAGGCCTTTGTCCTTCTTGGGCACAATAAAGTAGTTTGAAAAGCAACCACAACCTACTTCTGGAACAGGAACTCGCTCAATGGCTCCCTTGGCATTGAGAGCCGTAACTTCCCATTGGAGTAGGGCAAATGATACTCCGACATGCGATGGTATTGAGGTGGCATGGATGGAGGTATTCTCGAAGAAGAGGGAGTAGCCCCTTCTGACTATCTGCAAAACCCATCTGTCTGACCTGATGGTGCGCCAGTGGAGGAGGTGATGGCAAATCCTGCCGCCCACTGGCTATTGGTGGCCCTGAAAGGTCGGACTAGGAAGGTTTGGAGGCTGCTGCAGAAGAGGCGGTCCTGGACTGGCGCACTCGCTGGCCCCCAGATCCACAATGGTGGGTCCCACGTCCCCAGCCACGCAGGGACTGGACAGCTTGTGCAATCCTGTGGCCCTGGGTGGAATGTGGCGGAACACCCCTTAAGTAACCATGCAAGGGGTGAAAAGTAGACTGCTCAGGGCGGGTAGAGAGGCCCAAGGACTTGGCCGTAGCCCGGTAGTCCTTGAAGTGCTACCAACGTTGGAATTGTCCTGCCTAGCAAGTCGGTGGTGTACAGTCCACATGGTATCGTAAACTTGGCTGCATCTGTCCCCTTGGCGACTGCACAGGAGAGCACGGCCCGGGCCTCCTCCAGGCACTGTGGCAGCACCTATGCTACCGTATCCCACACAGAGTGGGTGTAACGGCCCAACAGACATGCAATGTTCACAGACTGCAGTCCCAAGTTGGAGGAAGAAAACATTTTCTTCCCAAGATGGTCCAGCTTTTTGGATTCCCTATCAGGTGGTGCGTTAGGGAATGGTGCCTTTGGATGTGGAGGCTTGGACCACCAAGCTCTCAGGGGTGGGGTGTTGGGAGAGGACAGAGGGGTCACCTGGAGCAGGGCAGTGGCGTCAGTCAATCATTCTATCCACATGAGCTCCTGTGTGGGGCCTGGACCAGTTGCCCAAAAGGATATCAGTAAGGGCTTCATTGAATGTCAGCAGGGGCTCTGAAGAGACCGCTGCCGGTTGAAGCACCTCAGTCAGGAGATTGGTCCTGACCGCCACCATGGGTAGCTCAAGGTTGAGAGCCTTATCTGGCCTACGCAACATCACTGCATATGAAGTACCCTTCTCCGTAGTCACAGTAGGAGGAGACTGCATGCCAAGGTCTGGGGAGGTATCCAGACCACTGTCTTCCTCCAACTCCTCTCTCTTGTCCGGTTCATCCAACTGGTCAGCCAAAGAGTCTACAGACCCTTCCCAGTCCTCCTCACCCTCCTCTGATTGCCAATCTGGCCTGTAGGAAACACCAGGGTCAAACAGAGGTACAAAAGTACCGCTCGGCACCGTATCCGGTCATAGTCTCAGTAAGGTACATAAGAAGAGAGGTCTGCTTCATGTTTGAGAGTTTATGTAGTTGACATGTCACCTTATGAAATGGGCAAAAATCCTTGTGAATAGAATGTGACCACTGGGCCTCGAAATAGACATTTTTGAGATTTTGGAACCTAGGTGCAAATAAGAGGATACATTTTACAGGTCTGTATATTTGTCCACTGCAGGGTTTCCGCACTTGAGCACTAGATAAATGAACTTCAGAGATCAAAATTTCTGATTAAGGCAATAACTCTTTGTAATGTGGACACCGGATATGTATATTTTACTTTTATGAAATGGTTTTAGTTATTTTAGGAATTTAGCAGAAACCTGACCTTTGCATTATTCGAATTAATTATTTGACTTTCAAACGTATAACAATTTAGTAAATGTTCATCTGGCATTTGTGCATTGTGATCAACAAGTTGCTCAAGATGTTGTATATGTCTATTGTTTAACCTTTCCCTTTAAAGGTGACTGAGCACACTGTTTGTGTATGAGGCTATGATAAAGACCCTGTGTGGTTGAAACGTTTAGCCAATACATTTTCTTTAGACTATATTGAAGCCTGGATGCAAGCCGTTTGTGACTTTGACAGGCGACATTGAACTCTTGTATATTATTGACAGGACCCGCAGCAGTTTGCCCGTACCGGCCCCCTTTGGTTGGACGTGACGGGCTTTGTGCAGGACTCCGTGGTGTGTGTGTGTGTGTGTGTGTATAGTTAAAAATAGTAAATATTAAATATTTTCGCAAATGATATAATGTAACTAATATTTAAATTATAAATATATATTTACTAAAACAAACACACACACAAATATAAATGTATATTTGTCTGTTTATACACACATATACAATGTAAAACTATTATTAAAAATATAAATGTTACATTATGAATTTCTATTTTTTAAATTTATTAATATAACAAGTATATACATCTTTATATATATTTAAATATATATATAAAAAATATATACATGTAACAAACTGCAAAAAGTTTAAATATATTGCCAATTTAATTATACATAAAAATATAAACAGTATACAAAAATATGTTTTATAAATAATATCTTACAAATCACATACATTTCTATATGTATTTTGTTTTAATTTAATATACAAACACACAATGATAATATATATTTAAACAATGTTAACAAAACGAATGCATTCTAGGAATAATAAATATACTACACCCACACAAGTGTATTCAACAGTAGGGAAAGCATTGGACTCAGGAGGGGTAACATTTACTATTCCCACTCCAGTGTGTGCAACAGTAGTGAAAGTGTTGGACTGAGGAGGGGTAACATTTACTATTCCCACTCCAGTGGGTGCAACAATGGGGAATGTGTTGGGCCAAGGTGGGGTAACATGTACTATTCCCACTCCAGTGAGTGCAACAGTAGGGGAAGCATTGGACTCGGGAGTGGTGAAATGTAATTTACCATTCCCACTACAGTCTGTGCAATAGTAGAGAAAGTGTTGACTTCAGGAGGGGTACACTTTATTATTCCTACACCTGTGTGTGCAACAAGAGAGAAAGTGTTGGACTTATGAGGGTAACATTGACTGTTCTCACACCAGTCAGTGCAACAGTAGAGAACAGCTTTGGACTGTGGAGGGGTAAACTTTATATTTCCCACTACAGTGTTTGCAACAGGAGGGTAAGCATTGGACGGTGATGGGTAAAATGTACCATTCCCACTCCAGTCGGTGCAAAAGTAGGGAAAGCATTGGACTCAGTAGGGGTATAATGTACTATTCACACTCCACTCTGTGCAACAGTAGTGAAAGCATTGGACCAAGGAGGGATTAACATTTACTATTACCACTCAATTCTATGCATCAGTAGAGAAATGGTTGGACTCAGGAGGGGTAACATTTAATATTCCCACTCCAGTGGGTGCAACAGTAGGTAAAGCATTGGACAGAGGAGAGGTCAAATGTACTATTCCAAATCCAGTCGGTGCAAAAATAGGGAAAGCGCTGGACTCAAGACGGGTTAAATTCATTATATCCACTACAATGTGGCCAACAGCAGGGTGAGCGTTGCACTCAGGGAGGGTAAAATGTACTACTCCCACTCCAGTGTGTGCAGCAGTAGGGAAAAGTGTTGGACTTAAGGGATGAGATTTACTATTCTCACTCCAGTGTATGAAACAGGAGGGAAAGCGTTGGACTAAAGAGGGGTACAATTTACTATTCCCACTCCAGTCGGTGCAACAATAGGGAAAGCGTTGGACTAAGGAGGGGTAATATTTACTATTCTTACTCCAGTGTGTGCAACAGTAGGGGAAGTATTGGACTCAAGAGGGGTAAAATGTACTATTCCCACTCAATTCAGTGCAACAGTAACGAAAGTGTTGGACTCAGGAGGGATACAATGTACTATTCTCACTCCAGTGAGTGCAACAGTAGGGAAAGAATTGGACTGCGGAGGGGTAAAATTTACTATTTCTACTCATGTGTGTGCAACAGTAGGGAAAGCGGTGGACTCAGGAGGGGTAACATTTCCTATTCCCACGCCAATGTGTGAGACAGTATGGAAAGAGTTGGACTTAGGAGGGGTAAATTGTACTATTGCCACTACAGTCTGTGCAACAGTAGGGAAAGGATTGGATACCAAAGGGGAAAAATTACTATTCCCACTCCAATCTGTGCAACAGTAGAGAGACAGTAGTTCACTTCAATAAAATACCATATTTTGACAACTCTATTAAATAACCAAAAATATAAAATTGTAAGTATAACAATTATGGGCCAGATGTAGGTAATTTTATTTTACCACTTCTTAAATACCGAATCATACCGAATCGGTATTTAAGAAGTGGTAAAATAGAGGGGGGGAGATGTAGGTATTTCTGAATCGGTAAATACCGAATCGTTAAGATTCGGTATTTACCGATTCTGTAAATACTGAATCGGTAATGCCCATTGATTCCTATGGGCATTGAAGCCCATAGGAATCAATGGGCATTACCGATTCGGTATTTACAGATTCGGTAAATACCCATTACAGCAAGGGTGCAGGGGGTGTCACTTTGACACCCTCTAGCACCCCAAATACAGGCATGTGTGCCATGTGGCACACAGACATGCCCTAAGGGCATGTCTGTGTGTCACATGGCACAGGTGTGCATGCACAGATTTGCATGCACACCTGTATTCGGTATTTTACCACCCAATTGGATTGGGTGGTAAAATACCGAATTCTGAAGGCCTGTAGCACTGTCAACAGTGCTACCTACATCTGGGTTTTACCGAATCGGTAAAATTACCGATTCGGTATTTTACAGATTCGGTAAATTTACCGTTTCGGTAAATTTACAGAATCTGTAAAATATTTGCCCCTACATCTCGAAAACCAATTACCGGTCGGTAACGGCCGAAATCGGCCGTTACCGACCGGTAATTGGAGACCTACATCTGGCCCCAAATGTCTAAACTTTAACAAAAAATAAACAAAGTACATAATTATTAAAAATGTTTATAATTATTATCAATTAAAAACAAATATTATTAATTTATTTAAAATGCCACACTATATTCTGACAAACATAACCAACAATTAAAATGTAATAGAAATGAAAAAAGTATAACACAATTAACATATTAAGTAATGAATTACACAATTTTTAACAAACAAATACATAATTTTTAATGTATTATATCTTAAATAACTTCCCACCCTATTCTTCTACAAACACAATAAAACACACCTAATTCGTAACATTAAACATATTTTTTAATCGGTCAGTAAATTAATTATTTTGATTAAAATGAATAATTAATTAACAATAAATTAGCACTTAATTAACTCCCCACTCTATTCCTCTACAAACTAAACAACCCACATCTAAAATGTAACATAGCAAATATGGTAATTTCACAATTTGCATAATTATCAATTCAATAATTAATAATAAATTAATAATTATTGATTAATACATTATTTCATATTTATCATCCCACCCTGTGTACCTAAAAACCGAACTCACACCTAAAATATATCTAAAAAAATATATTAGTCACACAATTTACATAATTATCAAATAAATAATTAATATTAATTTAGAAGGCATTATTAGTTAACTAACCTCCCACCCTTTACCCCTACGAACCCCACAACCAGCACCAAACATATAGCTTCAGAAATCTATTAATTACACAATTTACATGATTATCAATTGAATAATGAATATCAATTAAAAATCGATTATTGATTAATTATAATGTATTCACTTCCCGCCCTATACCACTAAAAATCCCACAATCCACATCTGAAATATAACTTTAAAAATATAATAATTATGCAATTTACATATTTAATTATCAAATAAATCATGACTATTCACTAAAATGTCATTCTTCATTAATTGTAATGAATTATCTTCCCACTCTTTACCCCTACAAACCTCACAAGCCACACCTAAAATATAACTTACAAAATATATTAATTACACAATTTACATAATTATTATTTATTTTCTAATAAATGTTTGAGAGTTGTAATGAATTTGTTATAAAATTGAAACCAGTGAAATTTGTTTCTATATTTTTAAAAGAATTATAAATTGTTTAAAAGATTGTCTAAAAGATGTATATTCAAAAAGTTGTAATAATGCCTCTAAACTATTATTACAAATCCCTAAAAAGTTAGAAGCAATGAAAATATTAGTTAATCTTGTAAATAAATTACGTATGTAAACATTAAAAAAGTTGTTCTTGGAATATCAGAGCTTACATTATCAACTGCTTGTAGCGGCATGGGACTGGGGTGCAGAAAGAAGAGATTGCACTTTAAGGCATCAAGAACAAGCTAGAGCTGACCCAGTGGTAGCACCTGCAGAACGCTCAAAGGAAATAGAGCATCAGGTGGTAGATGTTGCTCCTGATGTGCCAGAAACTTGGGAACAGATCCCGGAGACATGGAGGCAAATGAGCAACATGACAGACAGAACAAGGTACTGAATAAAATCTATGGAGTAGACATAAAGCCTCACATGTCATTAATTAGTGGTGGAGGATGGTGTTCCTATTGTGATTTAGTAGGCATAAGAGGAAGCAGCATGGATTTGAATTCTCATTATAGTGCACTTACTGATTTCTTGCATACTTACTAACGATAACAAAACTTACAAGACGATTACTTGCATACTTATTAATGATAACAGAAATTACAGGATTGTCTGCTAGGTGAGGTTTGGCTGAGTGTCCAGGTGGGAGGTCTACTGCACTATAACAAAACTCCTGCAAGTGCAGTGAAAATCTGAATCGTTTAGTATTTAGTTAATTAAAACCATTACAAAGGTGCTTCACACTTCATTAAACAGTGCTAAACTACCCAATAGCTTACTCTGTAAACTCATTGTAGAGCAAGAAAGTGTATGACATTTTTTAAACATTTAGGCAACTTTTGTAAACTTACAAAGAATCATTAACAGTAAACAATAATCATGGCTAGAAGCATAGTCTGCCGAAAAGTTAAAGTGCAGTAATCAATCATAGGTGAAAATATAAACTATATATGAGGTACAGTACAAAGATAAAAATCCAATAACAGCGTTTTATTAGTCAATTTGAAAGAGAGCAGTAATAGAAGATTTTTGTGTTGTCCATGTAGCAATCAGTTCAAGATAGGTTATCAATCCTAATCAGCCTGTGAGGAGTTTTGCACACTCCTATTCTTGGCTCAGAGAGAGCTACAAATTTCACAAACCTACAGCTGAGAATAGTGTCCTCTGGTTTGAAACAGGCGATTACTATTTGGGTGCATGTGCGCAAACCACGCTTCAGAAAAAGAGTCCTCAGTAGCCTTCTCCTTTCTTTCATAAGTGCAGATCAAATACGTAATGTCCTCTTTTGCTAACCCACATAGTGGCACTCGGCAGGTCCTCCTTCTACCATAGCAGTAGATCAGATGTAAGTGGAGAAATACCATGTCTGTATCTCATATACTTTTGCTTCAGGTGGAGTGAATACGTTTCTCCAAACTAATATTGAGGTTTTAGTATCGTGTAGCTGCCAACTATCATCCACGCATGTGATCTCTGTGCAAATAGTGCTTTATCTTCAGGCAACAAAGCCTTTTTGACCAGTGAGTTGACTGAATGGAAGGTTCCCTGAAGATCAACCCCCTAGTAAAACGTACTATGGTCCACATGCTCAATCAACTTTGGACTTTACAATTGTTAGCCTTTCATTAATCCCTTTAGTAATTAGCTTTCATATCGAGTTTTCCCTGTTTAGCGATCATGCAATGCAGCACACCAAATTCAACCTTAACATGGAAAGATTGCAACCATCATATATACTAGAAGGTCAACTAAGTTCTGTCAATTTGAAACGTATAAACTGGTCCAACACAAATGAAAACGAGTGGTTTATGATAATGAAGGACACACTGAATGGTATAGGGAATGCAGCAATGAATGCGATTCATGCATGGTCTCTCTTCTTGACAAAATTAAAACAAAATATGAAGCTACCTGTCATGAAAGCCGGCACAGACGGATCACAGAGAAAACTTTCGAAAGAGCTGCGAAGGTCACTTCGACGAACTCGCAAGAAGTTGCAGTCTGCTGACCGCGGTGCATGTCAGTGGGTCACCTTTTGTGCGCAAAGAAACATATATAAAAATAAGGTCTGGGAACAAAAAAGGATAACCAATGAGAGCTTTTGGTCCAAACTAATCTTCAGCTCAAAACTTCAGAACACAAATATATTTTGGCAAACAATAAATCAGCTAACAAGACCCTGTAACGCACTTACATCTAATGTGCAGGAATCCGAGTGGGCTGCGTTTCTTACGACAAAGTTTACTGATACCTCAACAAAAACTCCAGGCAGTGATCCTTTTCCAAAATATTACAATAAAATATGCACTGTTAAAGAACAAGGGAGTCAGCCATCAACTAGTAATCTTCGCAACGCATCAAGTTCTGAGCTCCAGAATAATCCATATGCGGCAGAAGAGATAATTAAAATAATCAAAAAAGCAAAATCTAATGGGGCGCCAGGCCCGAACGGCATCCCTTAAGCGGCGTACAAATATGCACCAGAATTCCTGGGTCCACGTCTGGCCGAACTGTTTGCTGATGTGCAAACTTGCAACAGAGTACCTGAAAGCTGGCAAGGATCCATTTTCATGCCAATCTATAAAGGTGGTGAAAGATCAAATCCGACTAACTATCGTTTAATAGCGTTGCAGGACGTTGAGGCAAAATATTTTGCATCGCTTCTCTTAAACGACCTGGTTACTTGGACAGGTGAAAGACAGCTGATCCCCATTAACCAGACAGGGTTCAGAAGGGGGATTGGCACAACATCAAATATTTAGCGGAAAAGCGCATGAGTAGCAAACAGGACTTGAACTTGCGTTTTATTGATCTTCAAGCCGCCTTCGACAGTGTAGATCGTAACCTATTATGGTCGAAACTGAGAACATGGGACATACCGGAGAGTATTCTGAGGGTTTTGCTGCTATTTTATTCTGATACCTGGTCCCAAGTCAAAATAGGGGATGGTTCACGGCTGTCGAGAAAAGTCTTTACATCGATTGGCTTTAAACAAGGGTGTGTCCTTAAGCCTCATTTATTTAATCTTTTTATTTCAGATCTTTCCGGCCATTTAAATGCTTGTAATGCACATCCTCCGAAACTAGGTGATCTACAGCTCACACACCTGGCTTATGCTGATGATATTGTTCTCATGAGCCTACCGAAGGTGGGCCTAACCAGATTAGTAAAAGAACTCTCAGTTTTCCTGTCGGCACACAAGTTGGCCTTAAACGTCACAAAAACTAAAACAATGTTGATAACCAATCGCCGTGTTTGAAAACATGATGTTCGGTTAGACGGAAAACCGTTAGAGAAAGTCTCAAACTATAAATATCTGGGCTTTTTTATAGATGACAAGCTTGATTTAATAGACCAGAAGAAATATCTGACGCAAAGAGCAGGAGCATTGATATTTGGTCTAAGTACTCTGGCGAAGAAATTGGAAGGTCCATCATTAAAACCTCTTTTAATCGTGATGGCGAACAAGGTTCTTCCCACCCTGACATATGCAAGTGTGGCAATGCATGGAAAGGACGCGGACCTACTAAACAGTTTAATAACTAAAATTTATTAAAAAGTTCTTCGACTACCCATCATGTCCTCACCAGCGCAAATGTGACTTGAATTTGGCTTAAAAAATGAAAGGCTGGGCAGACTATATTCATACATTAAGGTGTGGTACCAGATTAAGCAAAAAGCAACCGACAATAATCTTAATACCTACCTATGGCAAGAGTTGAAATCACACAAAAAATCAAAAGCAAATCAATTCCTTACATATGCTTTTGAGGTCACATGCTCAACAAATCTTTGGGATAAAAATCTGCCATTCCCAGCATTAAAACAGGCACTAGATAAAGTGGCCAAATTTCACTCATTGGTTACGGACAAAGAAACTTTTTCCCATCGTTCTCATTCTTGGGCTGGGATCAATGGTTATAAATCACTAACGCCAGCATTCTATTTGGAAACAACTTACTCCATTTTTATTAAGAAAAAGCTGATGGTATTGAGATTTGGTAAATTTCCAACCCTGGCTGAGGAACCAGCTTGGAAACAGCACGCTGCTGTCACATGCCGACTATGTGGTAGCCCCAAAGAAGATCTAATACATATAATTTGTCATTGCAAGATGATGACCAAGGAACGGACATATTTTTTAAAGCATATATTCCGGATTTAGAGGCTACGAACATGTAGATCCGTCATTATTGGAGGCTTGAATGCGACTGCCCCTCAAATACATTGCAAGCTGGTTAAGTTCTTGCAGGCATTCGAGAAACGTCTAAAATAATAGGAAGATTTTAAACTGTTAATGAACTACTCTCTGCCTGACTGTTTTTTATCTTGATCTGAAGGAAAATAATCTAGTTTTAACTCTTGTTCTTACTAAATGTTCTTTCTCCTTTTTAAAGAGAATCTTAAATATTTTAATAATGGTTGTGTGATGTAAATCAAATTGTTATGGTTTTAATTAACTAAACAATAAAGATTAAATTTCAAAATTTCAGTGAGTTGACTATTTTCTTGAAGGCCTCTAGAGAAAGGGAGCCGTTCCAATTGGCTGACGCTAAAGTTTGTTTATGGCTTCCTCCAGATATGCATTAGCTGGACTCACGAGATTTTCTTTTATGGCTAGCCATAGAATTTTCTTTGAGGTTCCACTGCGAGCTGGTTTCAATCTATAACAGAACTTCACGTAGGCTCTATAACTTGACAGTACTTGTTTTGGGATCCCAAATTCAAGGTGTATTTGAGCCGGCAATGTGCATTTTGGTAGAGAGTATACATAGCTGTATACATTTAGAATAGCTTGCTCTATTGTGCTTGTGTCACAGCCACGGAGACTGTCTGACCCACATGCGAAAGTTGGAAGGAGCTTGGTGGGAATCACCTTCAAAATTGGCAAAACGTATACCGTTTTTGGGATTGTGTATCCCGTGATTATCACCATTTTCTGGTGTTGGCAACATTGACATGGATATTTGCAAAGCCAGTCTAATAAATGAAAGACCATATTTAAAAAAAAAAAGAAAAATTGGCAAAACGCTAAGGCCTTTTAGTGAGGTGACGAGAGCACTGAAAGCTACTATTAGTGGGGCACCTTTACTAGTTATTTGAGTTTTTTGCGCAGCAGATGTACCTTTTGAGTCAACCGCAACCCTAAGATACTTTAGTTGGTTACATTTTCAAATGGCTTATACTTTTTCTTGTGCAGTGCTTGCTTTCTCCCTATTAATGACAGGATTTTAGTTTTTGAGCAGTTGACCTCAATTGCATGAGCTTCTGCATGTTGGGATAGTGTGTTTATCACTCGATGAAAGCCAGTCTTGGTTTGGCTGACTAGGACAACATCGTCTGCGTAACGCAGATTAGAGACAGTGACATTGACCATTGGGGCTAATGTAATGTGTCCTTATTGAGGGCTTGGGAAAGGTCAGTTAGGTACAGATTAAACAAATAAGGCGCTAGGACGCAGGCCTGTTTTAAACCTTGTGTTGTTGAAATTTTCCTTGATATTCTGTCTCTGGCTCCGAGTTTTATTCTAATCCATGTTTTTGTGTAAAGAAGTTGAATTGCTTTTATTAGAAGGGGAGGTATGACCCACTTGTAGAGCTTGGCCCACAGGATGTTCCTTTTAACTGCATCAAATGCAGACCGGTAGTCCAAGAAACAGAAATGCAGGTTCCGAGTTTTGTCCTTCAGGTTAACAATTAGAATGGGAAGTAGCATGACATTTATAGAAGTTCCTGATTCATTTATAAAGCCTGCCTGGTTTATCGGGATCGGTTTGTTCCCCTCTGCCCAACTGATAAGTTTGTCAAGAAGGATTGATGCGGGGGCGTGGCCAAGTGGCGAAGCAAGATGGCCGTAGACTAAACTCGCTCCGCGCCCAACACTTCTTTCCTGCATCTATCCGTCCTATTAATCCATGCCCCGAGGTGTGAATCCGTAGGCGGAAGCTCTACGGACGAGGTTGAGCCCAAAATCGACCCGCCAGGGCTGAGGGACCGGGAGATTCGGCCATGACGAACAGTAGCCTACAAGAGTGTGAAAGCCGGGGCCTCAAGTGCCGAAGAGGCACGTGGCGGTGCAGTGACGAGCGGTGGAGAACCAGCGGTAGACCTGACGATCGGACCGGAGGACCCCCGGGCACTGCAGCGGAGGTCTACAGGCAGCGCAGACGATCGCAAGTCCACCGAGCGGAGCTGAGCTAATCGCCTAACTCGAGGCGCTGCGCGACAGAGATCTGACGCCTATGTGAGCATACCGGGAGGTGGGGCCGGCGAAGTGAGACCGGGGACGCACGGCTGGCGCCACCAGAGAGTCGGAGATACCCTGGGAGACACGTTGCACCGGAGACTATCCTGGAAGGCACGACAACTCAGTGATATGCTCCCCCTGGACCCCAGAAGGTGAGAAGACGGCCACAGGGTGGGTGAGAGCTGATAACGGACTGGGGAGAAGGCAAGATTCCGGCGATTTCGGACTCTCCCCCTACAGCTGGGCAACAGAGCCTGGTGCACGCGCGGGCTCTACAAACCCCCCCCTCGCTATCAGAAAACTACTGCCACTTCTCCAAGACCTGCCTGCTCCTGAAGTGAAGGGCAATCCATGCAAATGACAGGCATCACGGGTCTGGTCTCTGGTAGACACGCTACGGGGGCCTGGCGGACACAACGACCACACGCAAAGACTCAGTGCAGTTTTAGTGACATTAGGGTACTCGGCGGATTGTAGCAGCATAACTCCTAGGGTGCATCAAGGAACAGAACCGGAGCAAGGGACCTATCATTATAGCCTCTTTTGACCCAGGGTGACCACTTCACAGGATCCAAGTACTATGGAGCCTGAAGTGCGGTCGTAAGATTGCAGTGCAGTCGATCTCCATCAATATGTCGACCACCTCGAGCAGAAATGTAATAAGCAGGCTCACGGAACACTCGTGGAGTGTAGGCCCACAATCTTCGGTGCAAAAGGTGCTTGGGGCTTGGGCTACAAGTAACCCAAAGCACAACTTCAAGAGATGTCGAGACGTCAATGCACTCGGGTCAGCCTCTGAGAAGTCTGGAAATCTTTGTCCTGGGCTGCAAATACTTCGGAGACTGGCGGGAGATTCGGAGATTCGGAGATGCAGACCGGCAAATGCATCATTGGTGTCTGCCGAGCAGGGAGTCACTCCTTAACCCCAAGGGAGATTCTTTCATCGTCTAGTCTTGAGTAGAGCATAGAAGTTCTGGGATTTCTGTAGCAGAGTTTCATCCAGGTGTAATCTAAAGTCCTGTAGCCAGGGGTTCCTTACTTATACCTAAAAAAGAGGTTGGACATACTCTGGGGACCGACCTATGGAAGAGTCAGGAAAGAGGGGTGGCTACACCTATTTTCTTTGTCCAGTTTTGTGCCTGAGCAGGGGCTGGTAGCCCTTGCAACTGGTTTGAACTGGGCTACGCACAGGGACACCAAATATGCCTCCAGTGCAGACTTCAAAGCACTCTCAGAGTACACCCACCCAGCCCCAATACACTAAAGCCTGTCTGGGAGGTGGACACACCTCCCTGTGACAGAAAACCTATTGTCCAGGCCTCCCCTGCAGGAGATTCGGTCAGCAGCAGTAGGCCAGACTTGTGTCTGTGGCTGCAGCATCCATTTTGTGATACCAGGGCTCTATAAACTAGTTACCGGGTAGACCGGTGTGTACAAGTCTCTCCCTGGGTGGAGTGGGGGGGGGGGGGGTGTTAGAATTCCAAAGTGTTTGACACCAAACACAACATATTTCCGTGCATCCATTCCAAAGTTAGCATTTACCGCGAGGTTATAATGCACTTAAGAGTATATGGTCTAGCTGCATCACAGAACAGCCCCAGAGTATAGGTACCGAAGGCTGCAGAGGGGCCCTGCTCATGCATGGGCACCCTCTCACACAAAACCAAGCACCCTGCCTTCAGGATTGATAAAGCCTGCCATAGGGGTGACTCATAGGTTTCTATATGCAGTGATTTAGTGTAGATATAGGTAACCGATATCATAGTAAGGGGTGCATGCACCACCTTACCCAGGTTGCAGTAGCAGTCCTGTGGTGTCATATTGGAAGGCTTCACAGGGGTGGCATAATACATGCTTCAGCCCCTGGTAGGCCTCTGGGGTACCTATGCCCTTAGTACTTGGTGTACCATATACTAGGGACTAACAAGGGTACCCCAGTAACCAAACTGGAGTGTACCTAAAGTATGTGCAATCAATTTAGAGAGGAAGCAGCTAGGCTGGGGTTCTGGATAGCAGGACCACAGACAAACTAAAGTCGAAAAACTGTAAAACAGCAGTAAAAAGTGGGGGTAACCATAGTAAGCAGATCCTACTCTCCTACAGGTGACAAGACAAGTAATTTGTTAAAATGGTTGTGCATGAGGATGGAGTCTGCTACGTATGTAGTTTTGAATCAGGAAGATATAGAATGGTCATGGAGACATTTGAGGTAATTAATCTTATCACAGTCTATTATTGCTGACTTTAAGCAACAATTAATGAGGGTGTTTGAATGCAGCTCTGGAGGGTAAGCTGGCCACGTGTGTGAACTGTTTGATGAACCAAATGGAGGGGGTGATTCATGAGCATCTGATTGAAGCAACAATAATAAGTAACTATGGTTGTCAGGAAGAGAGGTGTGCCTCAGATGGGCCAATTTCACCATCAACATTAAGAACAAATTATTAATCAAGGCATTTGTGACCAGGCAGGTGGCCATGATTAAGTGCATCCTAATCAAAATGGCTTTATGGCCGGTAGGTTGACAAGTTATAATATTAGGAATATTACCAATATGCTTGTCCATAGCCCACACTCTACCAGATCTAAGATTACTGGAGTCGATTTTGAGAAGGACTTTGTAGGAGGTTGGCTTAGTATATGGTGCACACCTATTTATGTATAGCACCCTGCACTAATCCAGACAACCCTTATGGTGACTTCAGTGGTCTTAAATAACCATAGAAAGCTCTCTAAGTGGTAGGTGTGGAGAGCAGCCTTCAGGCTTAGTTCAGAAGGAGTGTTAAGCAGCTTGTTTTACCAGATCAAATCATGTAGTGTAGGTTAAACGAAAAAGAACCACACAGTGTAGATATAAAAATAGGTCTATTTATTACACAACACTCACTAACACATTGGTTTAGCTCCTAGTCGGAGATATCAACACAAATATACATTAATATTTAAATTGCAAGGTGTAAGTAAGCACAATACACAGTGGACTCCAGGGGGAGACCAAACCATATACTAAAGAAGTGGAATGCGACTTGGACCAGGAGATCGAGAAGAGCTGGGGACACAAGGAACCACCTGAGGTAAGTACCCAGGAACCCCACAAAGGATGTGTGCAGAGTGGAAACCGAGCTGTATACTCAATACAAGTCAATGAGAAAGTCGCAGTTGCAGTTTTAAAGAAGAAGGGCCCTCTTCCCAGTGAACCCTGAAGAAACCCTGTGGAAGACAGAAGGTTAGAGAGTCACCCCACCCATGAATACCCCAGGAACCAGGATACCCTGACCAGGGAATCCAGGTGCATAGGTTTGAAGTGATGTCAGAAACTGGCGTAGACCACAATGGAGAACTTCAGGAAAAATGCCGTTGGTGAAGAAGGTGAAAGAGTCCGGCAGAATGCAAGGGTGGATTCTTGAAGAGAAGAACCTACAAGCAGAGCGGACTGAGTCTATGCTACTTGGAGGTGACCAAGAGGCATTAAAGAGCAATGACCACCGATGACGGAAAATGCAGGAGTGATGACAGAGATCTTGTGCTGCAGTTGTGAGGACCAGGCAATCGCAGTGAAAGACCAGGAGCCTGTCACAAGATGTCTCCCATCGGAAGTCGAGAACCAGGGGGTTGGTGTCCGGCGGGAACACCCACAAGTATTGGCATCCGCAACAGACGTGGTAAAAGATAAAGAAGCAATGTTGGGACCAGTGAGGTCCAAGGGACTCACCATTTGCAGGAGAGTCAGATCAGGCATCAAGCAAGCAGGGGAGCCCACTGAAACCAAAGAAGACCCAGAAGAGGAACCACAGTCAAAGGCACAGGAGTAGCAAGAGGACCTCAAGAGGCTCACCAACAATGCAGGCCCACAGTGCAGCGGATGCGGTGAAACCAAGATGTTGGCAGGAAGAGATGCTGGAGGCTGGAGCTTCTTGTAGCCTGAAGAGCTCTGGAGTACAGAGCCAACAAGCCTTGACAATGGTAAGTCGACACTGTGCACAGGGCCTCTGTTCCAGCGGTTCTGATGAGGGATACCCCTCTCAAGCTTCCTGAGAGGATAGACAAGGCCTCAAGGGAGTTACAGAACCACCACCTGTGTTGCTGATCCTTTTGAAGTCTGTGGGACAGCAGCAGTAGCAGACCGGTCAGCTTCATTGCGGTGCCTGCAGATGCAGCGAAGTGACCCCTTCACTCCAAGGGAGATTACTTAAGGTATTGTATGTCTTGCCCTTTCTGCAGGGTCATCCCTAAACTTTTTGCCTTTCTCCCAGCTTTTTTTCTAACATGGTGTTAGGGGTTTTAGGACTCTGGGCACTTTAGAGCTGCTGTCCAGTGCAAAGTGTGTGCACGCTCTTTGTTACATTTGGTGAGATTGGCCTTCCCTCCCATAGGGATTCCCTGCTAAATGTGTCAGTGGTAAGTCCTGATATGAGAGATGCAGTGTGGTCAAGTTTAGTATAGTTCGAATAGTAATAATAAATGCTACGCAATGGTGTGCGCACATTTATTATACCTATTTCAGAAATGCCACTTTTAGAAGTTGGCATTTCTGTGTGCTATGTGTCTGCCTGTCTGATGTTGATTGCATGTCTGGCTTTGGAGTGACAGGGGCTGGTGAGGTGTGTGTGTGGCTCCAGGAGGGGGAGGGGGCGTCAGCGCTAAGCTGACTAGGGCATCTGCAATTGGAGTAGTGGGAGGAGAAGTCCCTGCTCCCTGAATAGGATTGTGCCTGCCCTGGTGAATGCTGGCTCTGCCCTCCTGTGGTGTGTCTGATGACGAGCCCCCACCTAACAAAGGGGAAGAGGAGCTTGGAAACCAAAGTGCTCCAATTCCCCCCTGAACCAGTTTTGGCTGGTTCCCCTAAAGCCCTATACTGCAGAAAAGGGAAAATGTCCTATAAATGCAGGGGCTGTGACCCCATGAAGTGGTTCTGTTCTGTGCTTGCTTGGAGGGGACCATCTGCCAGGAGGAACCGTCGTGGGACCCAGCTGCTGTCTCCTGGGGGTCCCTGCGCGCTGGCCTGCCTGGGTGTGCTGTTCTGTGGTCTTGCCAGCACCAAGGACACTCTGCTGGCTGGAGCTGCGGCACCTAGTGCCTTGTCAGCGCTTTTATTTTAATTTGCCCAAGAGGAGAGGGCTGGGGCTTTGCAATGTGGAGCTTCCTCACATTCAGGGGAAATCCCGACATGGGGATTCCCCCACATCACTGCCCAACGGAGCGGGTGCCCACCCTGCATTTATGTGCACCGAGCGGGTGCCCACCCCGGATCTTTGCCTTTTTTTGATATACTCATAGTGGGTGCCCACCCCTCAATTTCCATAATCTGAGCGAGTGCTCACCCCGCTTTGGTACTTATTTAAAACGGGAGCCTACCCCGTATTACCCCCGCACAAAGGAATCATCGTAATCACCGCCACGGCCCGGCGTGACCAGGAAGACAGGTACTTCCGCCTGACAGTGGGTGGGGCCGCGTGACATAAGCAGGAAGGAGGACGCAAGCCTACCCCGCCTCCCAGGGCATCCCGGGCCGAAGGAAGAAGCCGGCAAGTCTGCACGGGGCTCTCGTGAGCTGTGAGAGCCTCGCCCACCGACCGAAGAGAGACGGAGCCTTATGTCCCTACGAGAAGAATGGAGTCGAGAGGAGAGGCCCACCTGGAACCTCGCGGCTTCCAGCGCAGATTGGCGGCACTCTCCCTTTCAGCGAAAGGACTGCCCCGGTGAGTGGGGGCTGAATGTGAGCCTTTGCCTGCAGTGCTGGGTAGTGGCACCAGATGAGCCCCGGTGAAGGGGAGCTTCCGTGGCATTGTTGGTGCTGAGCCCTACGGGTGCCTATGGGGAACTGAAGTTATTTGGCGCATTGTTGGTGCTCCTCAAGCACAGTTGGTGCTAATGCTACTTTCCTTGGCCGCATTGGGGTGCAGTTCAGGCACATTGTCGGTGCCCGTTGCTGCCACAGATGCCCCGCATGACAGTGGGCAGCTGCAACGTTTGGGGCACAATTGTAGGACCCGATTGAAGGTTGCCAGGGCACCGTAGTGCCAAGGCATTTCCCCCAGCTGCCCCACCTGACACTGGACAGCTGCAATTGATTAGAGAATCCCAGAGGGAACCCAGAGGGGCCCAGAGGATACCGTGAGTGTCAGTGGCCACATTTTAGCCTGCACAGCTGCACCACAATTAGCGGCAGCTTCTTTGTTTAGGCCTGCACAATTGTGCACTTTTGGGATTCTGCTGCATTGGCAGCTACACCCTGACTATTTGGACATAGGCCATTTAAGCCCTCTGAGAAGGCCAGTAGGCCAGGGGGACTGCATTAGTTTGTTAGGGTGCCAGGCTCTACATGGGATTTATGTGGTGCACAAGAACTGTGATATATGCACCCTGATTTATACCTCTACTGTGGTCTATGTGATGAGGTTACTTTCTGCTGTGATTTATGCCCCTAGCGTGATTCATGATTAGGAGGTTATTACATAATAGGTTTATGCTTATGAGGTTGGCGCATAATGTATTTTGCGCCTGATATGATGCTGAGTACAGTATTTTGCCAGTAAATAACTGGTTGTGTTCTACTTTTAATATAAGTTCTACATTTACTATTTTCACTTTGTGACGGTTCTGACAGTGGCCCAATTGGCCCTGTCATGTGTATATAATCCCCTGTAAATATTGCCTAGTGCCAGTTGGCACAGTGTATATTGTGTGATTACTATTCTAATGTGTTTTGGATAATACAAATGCTATTTTTATATATAACCTTTTGTTGAGTTCCTTTTGTAGTGTGCCTAGTGGGTTGCTGCGTTGTGTGTGTGTGTTGCACAAATGCTTTAAACATTGCCTCTGGGATAAGCCTGACTGCTCGTGCCAAGCTACCAAGGGGGTGAGCAGGGGTTATCTTCAGCGTGTAACTCCTTTGCCCTGACTAGAGTGGTAGGTTCTGCCAGGCTTAGGTGCAAGCCCTAGCCAACCAGAAATCCCATTTCTAACAGGTGTCCTTGATGTCCACAGGCCTGGAGAGGAACCTGGAAGAAGCACAGGCACAGATAATGAAGAAAACTTGCAGAGCAGCGTGATTAGGAGCAGCAGGAGTCTTCCTATGTGCAGTCTCAGTTCCAGACGAAGTCCAGGTGCCCAGACGATTGGAACTGAAGCAGTTTTGGGTTTGAATCTTGTCCCACAACTAATCTGAAGAGCCACCCACAGGTAAGCCCTTAAGTACCCTAAGGAAGGGGTTGGAATGATTTACAGAACCCTCCCAGAGGATGGGCTGGTTAGAGGGGAGGATACTCACATGTCATTTGTCCAGTTTTGCACCAGAGCAGGAGCCAAGGCCTCCCTGTAATGGTTAAACCGGTGTATGCAAGGAGGCCACCAAATGTGCCCTTCAAAGCAGTCTGGTGGCACTGGCAAGCGCCCCCACCCCAGTCCAATACATTAAGTCCTGCCTTGGGGTGGTCACACCTCCCTATGACAGGCAACCTATTGTTTTACCTTTCCCTGCTTGAGCTCAGCTCAGCAGCACGAGGGCAGAAATGTGTCTGTGGTCGGCAGCAGCACTAGCTTTCTGTTAGACCCTGAAAAGCTGGTACCGGGAATACAGGGTGGTACCCTAGGGAAGCCCCCAGTACATGGGATCCTACATCCAACACTGGAATTGGTGTTCGGTTAGGATTCCAACATGTTTGATACCAATAATGACCGGTTTTGGTGCAGCCATTATATAGTTAGACATCTTGTGAATGACTTGACGTCCACTATATGTATTAAATGGCTGACTGTACTTACAAAGCCTGGAGAATTGACTCCGAGGTTTGTAGGGGTGTCCTGCTCATGGAGGGACATCCTCACATTTATATCTAAGCACCCTACCCTCAGGGCTGAAGAGCCTGCCAAAGGAGTAACTTATAGGTTTCAAGTGTAGTGACCTCAGATAGAAGGAAACCTATATCTGCTGTGAGGGAGTGCAAGCACCAACTCACACAGGCTGCAATGGCAGGCCTGTAGTCACAGTTTGAGTGGAGTCCCCTGGGTGGCACAATACATGCTGCAGCCCAGGGGAGACCTTTGATGTACCACACCCTGGGTACCTTAGTGCCATTTACTAGGGACTTAGAAGGGTGAAACAGTAGCCAACTGGGAAGGTGCCAAAGTACTTACCACTGTCAAATTTAGGGACAAAGCACAGTGACTGGTGTACTAATTAGTAGGATCACAGTCAGACTAGCCATAGAACAGCATAACACCGGCAAAAAGTGGGGGTAACCATGAAAGCATATCATATTTTCTTACTACAGCCTTCAACATACTTGACTGAGGGTATTAATTCAAGATAGTCCAGACAATAAATTTTGGCTGTGCTCTTACAGTTACAGCAAAGCCCTCTATGAGTGACTCGTTACGAAACTAAGGATTAAAGGAACTTGTTCTATACCTTCTCCTGTTGGAATATCACCCTGCAGGGGTGCACATATTCACCAATGCTTTAACCCATGCTTAGGCCTCTGTCATAAAATCTCTGGCAGAGTGGCTTTGTCACTGTACTCTGATGGAGGGATTCCAGTGGAGGGTGATCAGTGTGACTTTGGTGTCATGACTTGCATGATGCTTCTAATTGACATATTAAACATATTTGCTTTGAGAAGATGTCAGCTCTGCTGGTTCCATTTGGAGAAGTCCCAGTGCAAAAAGGTTAATTTCCAACAACCCTGCAGCTCCTCGTAGAGAAGTGAATTATTAAGGCAAACATATTGTCTGGAGCAAGAGGTTAGGCTGAGCATGTAGCATATCGCCCTCGATGGACTAATTGCACAGCAACTTGAAGGGTTGAGCTACTCTTCCCATTTCAATTTTAGGATGGTGGCCTTGTTAAAGATGGGCTCAATTTTTAACGTTGGCAACAGCCTGAAACGGTGGTATAATCTCTATGAATAGAGATATAACTAGAGTGCTCTCTGGACGATCTAGAACTGTTTACAGCCTGACTTATTTCTGCGTTGCCTTGAGGACTGGGTCATTTTTTGATTAGTGTTTGATTGAGTGGAGGGCGATCCAGTCTTTTCTACCCCTCTTGACTCCTAGTAGTTGAACACTATGCATGACAACATTTTCAGAGTAAGCAACTATTTTTTGGTTGGTTACAGGAACTGGGTGCACTTTCTGACGGGCAGAGGTGGCTTATCGGGTTGCCCTGGGTAAAAAGTACTTGATCTGCCCAAGTTATTGTTGTGAATGAGAGGGACTAAATGGATATTCACCTCAGATGTTGTTATTCAATGAGGTGAACACAGGATGGAATCCCGTGCTACCAATGCAGTCCAGCACAGCTGGAGCAGTGCTATAAATATGATTGGATAGGAAGGTAGATGTTCTCTGGAGATTCCTTTATGGGCAAGGACACAGTCTTGCCTGGGATGAGCAATAGCGGAAGTCAGGGGATGGCCCCGGATTGAGCTACGGTATTTCTATTGTGTTTCATTCTCCTGCCGGTCTCCCCCACCGCCGCTGCACTCTCCCATCTGTGCGCGGCCGCCGAGGGGGGAGACCACAACCCCCAGCGCTCCCTGCGGCGGACGCCAAGGATTGCGCACCAGGCGGCGCTTGAAAAAGCGGTCAGAGCTGCTGGAGAGCGGGTGCCGCTCGCCAAGGACGGATTCTACATTACCTGGGGTTCTACACTTTCGCTACCCCTTCGTTGGTGCTCCCGTGGTTGCTGACGGGCTGTGGGGGGCATGAGGACACGCACACCAGTCTCCTGCCGATCTCCCCCACCGCCGCTGCATTCTCCCATCTGTGCGCGGCTGCCGATGGGGGAGACCACAACCCCCAGCACTCCCTGCGGCGGATGCCACCCCCGGAAAGGATTGCGCGCCAGGCGGCGCTTGAAAAAGCGGTCAGAGTTCCCGCATCGCGGGACGCGTGTGGGCACAGCCGGGCTAAGCACGGGCAAAGAGCGGGCCGTCTGTGGCCATCAGAGGCTGGTGGAGGCCGGGCTTGGTCACCCCCTTTGGCCCTCAGGTTCTGGACTTTTTCATTTCAGAGGGAATCGGTGACCCGAGAAGGAGTTGCAGAAGGACTATCGAACTGAACACTGGGCCCTCATAAACTGTAAGCAAAAAGAAGAGGGCTAGAGGGGGCTCCCTGGTCCATGGTATATTTGTTAATGGTCGGAGCTTGGAGTGCTGTTTGTGAGTGTTTGATTTAATATATTGGGGTAGTCACACGTAATCTAGTGACCAAACACAGCATGGCTAACAAAGCAAATACCCGTGCAGCAAAAGCAAAATCAAATGTCCCTCTCACACCAAGGGTAATTGTTCAGGATCTTAACTCATTGCCCCCTCCTAACTTACAACCCACCGCGATTGATCGCATGTTGCGGAAAGCCCTAGGGGCAGTTTCCAACTAAATAGAGCGTACGGAGAGACGACTGTCTTTAGCGCCATTTCATTTTACCTCAGGATAAAATCAATGAGAGAACAGTTGTCTCCCCAGACACTAGCCTTGAGTCAATCACCCAGGAAATTTCTTGTGCACAGCTGGCTATTGATGTAGCCCAGGTGATATCCTTACCAGACAAGAAAGCCCCTACCAGTAAGAAAAGAAGCGTATGCCAGAAGAACCCAGGCACTAAGAATATTAAACCAAGGTCAACTATCCCTCAGATAAGACATAGAGAGGAAGGGGTCTATGAAGTCCAAGTGGCCCAACAGTTAGCCCCCCCCCCAAGTTGGATGGCTCAGGTGGTTACAGATCTACAATAATCATTAGAAATATTTATAGTTAGTCAGATCAAACCACTAGCCAGCAGACTGGATACAATTATAAATGTTTTACATAAGAGGGAAAGGATATTGGGCAGTCCGGGGAACCCCAGTGCGAGTGATAGTACTTCCATACCAGAATCTAGCAAAGTCCCGCAGTATATCATACTATCCGACTGTACTGTCAGTAATCCACAAAGTTTAACACAGGACCCAACTTCCCTTGGTTCGCCAATACAAATGAACATTGTACCGACGCCAGGATGGAGGTACTAGTGTTCTAGATAGAGGGTCTAGCATGTTATCAGCACACTTGCAAAACAAAAAGCCGCTAATTAACAAATCACCAGAGACACAATATCAAAATCGAGAAACCATCCCAAGAGCAATTAAGCCCCTACCTAGTATAAATCTTCTGCCCAAGGCATGCCCCTACGTAGTGATTCTTGGGGGAGTCCCAGAATTGAAGCCAGATCAGAAAGAGTCCTACCCGGAACTTAAAAACAAGACAATAGCTTGGCTAAATGAGAACAGACCACTGGTAGGGAATAAAAGTGGAGAAATCTTGCATGTCAGAAGGGTGAACTGGATTGGCAGGAAAAGCAAAGACCTGGTGGGCAACTGTATAATTGTGAACTTTAGGGACATCAGATTGGTGGAGCACACATTAACTAGTGGCTTTGTTCAATCAGCAAGTAACATAAGAACGCTGCCGCTAGGATATTTTTATCCCATGCAATGTGCCCCCCACCACGCAAGTTATTACCTGGGGAGACCGGGGATGGGCCAATATGTCAATGGGGCTAGAAGTTATCCCAAGAACAATGCTGTGGTAAAAGAAAAAGATGTTCCCAACTGGGTAAACAGATTTGGTCCCCTTATGTCCCTAGAAGACAACGATTGACCACGAATATCATTGGATCAAGCAGTGGAGTCAATCAGGAGCGAGGGTGTCAAAATTAACTCACTGGACTGGGCAGGAAGAGGGTTGAGTGGGATTAAAAACGATGACTGGCCACAACTCCCTGTAAAGAAAGTACCTTATTTACTAACAAGCTCCAATAGGGAGATCATCCAGGAGACTGAAAACCAACCTAGCCCTCAAACACGTAGTACACTGGAAGAGAAGTCGAGGGTGGTACCATCCCTGTTACCAACTCAGAGACCTGGGATACAAATTACACCCTCAAGTACCGAGGAAGGCCAGAGGGTCCAAAGTCAGAGAAACAAAAACCTAGATAGGGAACTTCAAGTGGTGGGGGAGCTAAAAATATTATCCTGGAATATCGCAGGCCTGGCAGGCAAATTTAACAACAACGAATGGAGACAGTACATCAGTGGGCTTCAGATAATTAGTCTACAAGAGACCTTGGCGGTGGACAGTAACCCCTTACATATGGCAGGGTACAAATGTTTCTTTGTGCCAGTTCAAAAAGCAAGGTCAGGAAGAGCGATTGGAGGCTTATTAGTTTATGTGGACCTAAACCTGGAAGGAGTTTGGACCAGTCCTTCTTGGACCTCACACACCATCCAGGTGTTAGGTTTCACCAGTCTTGGGCGAAGGTTGACCTTGTTCAACTTATATAATGTAGGGTCTACAAAAGGAAACAATCCTACATTAAAGGAATTAGACTATAGACTTCATCAGGAAGTAGCCCATAGAAAAGGCGCCTCAGAAACCACTATATTACTAATGAGTGATTTTGATTGTCACATGTGTCCAACCCTGTTCCCCTTGAATGCAGACTGGTCCCGATGTCCCATTGAGAAGGGCCCACACTTTGAACATTCTCCAGAGGGAACAGACCTCAGTAATCTTTTAAAGACCCACGATCTAGAACACACGATTGATTTGGCCCACCTGGAGGAAGATGGGTCCCTCATTCCAACTTTTAAAGGGAGAGGATGTTCCTCTTATATTGCTTATATTTTAGCGTCTAGGCAATCAAAAAATTGGATTAGCACATTGGGGATTGACTGGGGTGCATTCAGCGACCATAACCCCCTAACCGTTAAACTAATACAATGGGGTAGACCCAAGACATGCCCCCTGGTGGACAGTGAGTTGAAGGTAACCGACCAGGGAAGGCGACTTAGATGGTCAAAAATTGACGGTGAAGCCTTCTATAAAGATTTAATGGTAAAAGGTAAAGTGCAGATCAATAAATGCCTAGATCCCATGATAGAGGGAATCAACTTGGTCAGGGCATTTGGGTCAGTGACCAAACTGGTAGATGGTCTACTAGAAACAAAGGCCTCCTTGAAAAACACCATGCAGTCGAGATGGTTTGACAACAAATGCTCGCAAGCCCTGAGAGACCTAAACATCAGTCTAAAATCTAACCCCAGGGACAATTTAAGAATAGTCCAGTGTAGACGAACATACAATTTTTAACGTTGGCAACAGCCTGAAACGGTGGTATAATCTCTATGAATAGAGATATAACTAGAGTGCTCTCTGGACGATCTAGAACTGTTTACAGCCTGACTTATTTCTGCGTTGCCTTGAGGACTGGGTCATTTTTTGATTAGTGTTTGATTGAGTGGAGGGCGATCCAGTCTTTTCTACCCCTCTTGACTCCTAGTAGTTGAACACTATGCATGACAACATTTTCAGAGTAAGCAACTATTTTTTGGTTGGTTACAGGAACTGGGTGCACTTTCTGACGGGCAGAGGTGGCTTATCGGGTTGCCCTGGGTAAAAAGTACTTGATCTGCCCAAGTTATTGTTGTGAATGAGAGGGACTAAATGGATATTCACCTCAGATGTTGTTATTCAATGAGGTGAACACAGGATGGAATCCCGTGCTACCAATGCAGTCCAGCACAGCTGGAGCAGTGCTATAAATATGATTGGATAGGAAGGTAGATGTTCTCTGGAGATTCCTTTATGGGCAAGGACACAGTCTTGCCTGGGATGAGCAATAGCGGAAGTCAGGGGATGGCCCCGGATTGAGCTACGGTATTTCTATTGTGTTTCATTCTCCTGCCGGTCTCCCCCACCGCCGCTGCACTCTCCCATCTGTGCGCGGCCGCCGAGGGGGGAGACCACAACCCCCAGCGCTCCCTGCGGCGGACGCCAAGGATTGCGCACCAGGCGGCGCTTGAAAAAGCGGTCAGAGCTGCTGGAGAGCGGGTGCCGCTCGCCAAGGACGGATTCTACATTACCTGGGGTTCTACACTTTCGCTACCCCTTCGTTGGTGCTCCCGTGGTTGCTGACGGGCTGTGGGGGGCATGAGGACACGCACACCAGTCTCCTGCCGATCTCCCCCACCGCCGCTGCATTCTCCCATCTGTGCGCGGCTGCCGATGGGGGAGACCACAACCCCCAGCACTCCCTGCGGCGGATGCCACCCCCGGAAAGGATTGCGCGCCAGGCGGCGCTTGAAAAAGCGGTCAGAGTTCCCGCATCGCGGGACGCGTGTGGGCACAGCCGGGCTAAGCACGGGCAAAGAGCGGGCCGTCTGTGGCCATCAGAGGCTGGTGGAGGCCGGGCTTGGTCACCCCCTTTGGCCCTCAGGTTCTGGACTTTTTCATTTCAGAGGGAATCGGTGACCCGAGAAGGAGTTGCAGAAGGACTATCGAACTGAACACTGGGCCCTCATAAACTGTAAGCAAAAAGAAGAGGGCTAGAGGGGGCTCCCTGGTCCATGGTATATTTGTTAATGGTCGGAGCTTGGAGTGCTGTTTGTGAGTGTTTGATTTAATATATTGGGGTAGTCACACGTAATCTAGTGACCAAACACAGCATGGCTAACAAAGCAAATACCCGTGCAGCAAAAGCAAAATCAAATGTCCCTCTCACACCAAGGGTAATTGTTCAGGATCTTAACTCATTGCCCCCTCCTAACTTACAACCCACCGCGATTGATCGCATGTTGCGGAAAGCCCTAGGGGCAGTTTCCAACTAAATAGAGCGTACGGAGAGACGACTGTCTTTAGCGCCATTTCATTTTACCTCAGGATAAAATCAATGAGAGAACAGTTGTCTCCCCAGACACTAGCCTTGAGTCAATCACCCAGGAAATTTCTTGTGCACAGCTGGCTATTGATGTAGCCCAGGTGATATCCTTACCAGACAAGAAAGCCCCTACCAGTAAGAAAAGAAGCGTATGCCAGAAGAACCCAGGCACTAAGAATATTAAACCAAGGTCAACTATCCCTCAGATAAGACATAGAGAGGAAGGGGTCTATGAAGTCCAAGTGGCCCAACAGTTAGCCCCCCCCCCAAGTTGGATGGCTCAGGTGGTTACAGATCTACAATAATCATTAGAAATATTTATAGTTAGTCAGATCAAACCACTAGCCAGCAGACTGGATACAATTATAAATGTTTTACATAAGAGGGAAAGGATATTGGGCAGTCCGGGGAACCCCAGTGCGAGTGATAGTACTTCCATACCAGAATCTAGCAAAGTCCCGCAGTATATCATACTATCCGACTGTACTGTCAGTAATCCACAAAGTTTAACACAGGACCCAACTTCCCTTGGTTCGCCAATACAAATGAACATTGTACCGACGCCAGGACGGAGGTACTAGTGTTCTAGATAGAGGGTCTAGCATGTTATCAGCACACTTGCAAAACAAAAAGCCGCTAATTAACAAATCACCAGAGACACAATATCAAAATCGAGAAACCATCCCAAGAGCAATTAAGCCCCTACCTAGTATAAATCTTCTGCCCAAGGCATGCCCCTACGTAGTGATTCTTGGGGGAGTCCCAGAATTGAAGCCAGATCAGAAAGAGTCCTACCCGGAACTTAAAAACAAGACAATAGCTTGGCTAAATGAGAACAGACCACTGGTAGGGAATAAAAGTGGAGAAATCTTGCATGTCAGAAGGGTGAACTGGATTGGCAGGAAAAGCAAAGACCTGGTGGGCAACTGTATAATTGTGAACTTTAGGGACATCAGATTGGTGGAGCACACATTAACTAGTGGCTTTGTTCAATCAGCAAGTAACATAAGAACGCTGCCGCTAGGATATTTTTATCCCATGCAATGTGCCCCCCACCACGCAAGCTATTACCTGGGGAGACCGGGGATGGGCCAATATGTCAATGGGGCTAGAAGTTATCCCAAGAACAATGCTGTGGTAAAAGAAAAAGATGTTCCCAACTGGGTAAACAGATTTGGTCCCCTTATGTCCCTAGAAGACAACGATTGACCACGAATATCATTGGATCAAGCAGTGGAGTCAATCAGGAGCGAGGGTGTCAAAATTAACTCACTGGACTGGGCAGGAAGAGGGTTGAGTGGGATTAAAAACGATGACTGGCCACAACTCCCTGTAAAGAAAGTACCTTATTTACTAACAAGCTCCAATAGGGAGATCATCCAGGAGACTGAAAACCAACCTAGCCCTCAAACACGTAGTACACTGGAAGAGAAGTCGAGGGTGGTACCATCCCTGTTACCAACTCAGAGACCTGGGATACAAATTACACCCTCAAGTACCGAGGAAGGCCAGAGGGTCCAAAGTCAGAGAAACAAAAACCTAGATAGGGAACTTCAAGTGGTGGGGGAGCTAAAAATATTATCCTGGAATATCGCAGGCCTGGCAGGCAAATTTAACAACAACGAATGGAGACAG
The DNA here is from genome assembly GCF_964261635.1 of Lissotriton helveticus. Lineage (NCBI taxonomy): Eukaryota > Metazoa > Chordata > Amphibia > Caudata > Salamandridae > Lissotriton > Lissotriton helveticus. The sequence continues at coordinate 1,398,368,645 of NC_136059.1, read as the reverse complement.
TACATCAGTGGGCTTCAGATAATTAGTCTACAAGAGACCTTGGCGGTGGACAGTAACCCCTTACATATGGCAGGGTACAAATGTTTCTTTGTGCCAGTTCAAAAAGCAAGGTCAGGAAGAGCGATTGGAGGCTTATTAGTTTATGTGGACCTAAACCTGGAAGGAGTTTGGACCAGTCCTTCTTGGACCTCACACACCATCCAGGTGTTAGGTTTCACCAGTCTTGGGCGAAGGTTGACCTTGTTCAACTTATATAATGTAGGGTCTACAAAAGGAAACAATCCTACATTAAAGGAATTAGACTATAGACTTCATCAGGAAGTAGCCCATAGAAAAGGCGCCTCAGAAACCACTATATTACTAATGAGTGATTTTGATTGTCACATGTGTCCAACCCTGTTCCCCTTGAATGCAGACTGGTCCCGATGTCCCATTGAGAAGGGCCCACACTTTGAACATTCTCCAGAGGGAACAGACCTCAGTAATCTTTTAAAGACCCACGATCTAGAACACACGATTGATTTGGCCCACCTGGAGGAAGATGGGTCCCTCATTCCAACTTTTAAAGGGAGAGGATGTTCCTCTTATATTGCTTATATTTTAGCGTCTAGGCAATCAAAAAATTGGATTAGCACATTGGGGATTGACTGGGGTGCATTCAGCGACCATAACCCCCTAACCGTTAAACTAATACAATGGGGTAGACCCAAGACATGCCCCCTGGTGGACAGTGAGTTGAAGGTAACCGACCAGGGAAGGCGACTTAGATGGTCAAAAATTGACGGTGAAGCCTTCTATAAAGATTTAATGGTAAAAGGTAAAGTGCAGATCAATAAATGCCTAGATCCCATGATAGAGGGAATCAACTTGGTCAGGGCATTTGGGTCAGTGACCAAACTGGTAGATGGTCTACTAGAAACAAAGGCCTCCTTGAAAAACACCATGCAGTCGAGATGGTTTGACAACAAATGCTCGCAAGCCCTGAGAGACCTAAACATCAGTCTAAAATCTAACCCCAGGGACAATTTAAGAATAGTCCAGTGTAGACGAACATACAAATGTGCGCACAAACAAAGAAAGATTACTCTTCAAAATGAAGCATGGGCAGACCTAAGAGAGGCTGGAGAAAGAAGGGACATGACCCAATTCTGGAGGATTGTAAATAACCCATGCTTTCAGGATAGTAATACCCCTGGGATCGGGACTAACATCTTACCGGAACAGTGGGTATCACATTTTGAGGGATTATACAATCATAACCAGGATATAGACCTGGAGAGGGGCTGGGCTGAACAACAGGACCCAGTTATCGAGTTCTCTCTAGCTGAAATAATACAGGGGATCCAGGGCCTCACACGCAACAAAGTCCCAGGCCCCGATGGTTCACCACCTGACTTGTATTTGAGCAATGTAGATTTTTGGGCTCCCATTCTCACAAGAGTGTTAAATGCGGCAGTTCAGTATGGTTTACCTCACTCCTGGTCTACTGCAGTTATTGTCCCCATCTTTAAGAAGGGCAACAGGGATAACCCGCAATGCTATAGACCAATCTCGCTGATTGATGTCTCAGCCAAAATCTTGGGTCGGGTAATCTTGCAGCGGCTAGTGAAATGGACAGAAGATCACCACATAATAACGGATATCTAGTATGGCTTCAGAACAGGGAGGTCCACAAGCGACCAATGCCTTAATCTTTATTTGCTGGTTGCAAAATACACTAAAGCCAGCAATGAAGCTATGTATCTGGGGTTTATGGACCTAGCGGCTGTTTTTGACCATGCTAACAGGAAAAAGCTATGGTGCCTGATGAGGGATATGGGAATTGACCCAGGTTTGATCGACATCCTTAGAGAGTTGCATAGGGACACCACAGCGAAAGTTCGTTATAACACGGAGGGGGAGGGGGACACAGAACTATTCCCATGTACGAGCGGGGTGAGACAGGGCTGTATCCTTGCCCCCTTCCTGTTTTCGCTTTATATTAACAACCTAGAGCAGGCTTTGATTGATCTAAACACAGATTGCCCGAGAGTAGGACCGCGACATATACCGGTGCTTTTATACGCGGATGACGCGGTCCTGCTTGCCTGCACCCCGAGGGGTCTGCAATGTTTAATTGATGGATTTGTTAAATTCATGGGCACCTTGGATCTGTCGGTGAACCTGAGCAAGTCCTTTGTGATGTTGGCTGGAACCAAGCCTTGTAAGAGGTTCTCATATAAAATAGGGAACCACACACTAGAAAAGGTGCAGTCTTTCTCTTACCTGGGGCTGCTATTGGATGGTGCACTAAAATTCAGATCCCTAGTGGAGGATCGCTGCACTAAACTAATAGCCGTAAATGGGGCAATAGGAAATTTTGGTCAAAGGCTAGGTTGCTGGACACCGGAACAGGTATGAACCTTTATAGTTCAATAGGCTGTTCGAAAGTGATGTATGGATCAGAAGTGTGGGGTTATGCCAATGTGCAACTGGAGGAAAACAAATATTTGCGAAGGATTTTAAAAGTCCCCCAGAGTACCCCAGCTGCAGTAGTACACAGAGAATTGGGAATTCCTTTCATAGAGGACCAGATCAAGTTAAGGCCCATCATGGCATGGTTACAAATCTGGGTAAACCCTGAGGCAGAACTAAGCAGACAAATATTGACAGACTGCACAGGGATACAGGGTTACAAATACCATGGTTAAAGTATGTTAAGATCACCTTGGAGGGCATTGTCCAGAAGGACCTTTTCATTAACCCCAGCACTTTCTCGCACCCTGACAAACTGAAAATTAAAAGAATGTTGTCTGATCAGTTTTCCACATGCAGAGAAGAAGAACAAGTTACTTACCTTCGGTAACGCTTTTTCTGGTAGATACAATATCTGCCTGTGGATTCCTCACCTTGTGAATATCCCCTTGCGTCAGCAACATTCGGAAATTCTTTTTTCGTAGCCTCGCGCCGACGTGGACTACTGACGTCATAGAGACACGACCTCGCTCGCGACTCCGCTGACGTCACCGACGCCTATAATAGGCCCACGCTGGCGTGATGACATCAGTTCCGCCCTTTTTTCCGTGCCATCGAGGCACACGGACGGACCAATGACAGTAGAAATATACAAGTATACATAGTACACAATACTCAAGGCAAAACACACAGTGTTAAGCAAAAGCAGGAAAGCAATTGGAACATTTCCTTGACAACAAAATATATATACATTACATTACAGTAACTCCAGCATAGAAGAGTGGACAACGGGGAGGCGGGTGGGTCAGTGAGGAATCCACAGGCAGATATTGTATCTACCAGAAAAAGCGTTACCGAAGGTAAGTAACTTGTTCTTCTGATAGATACATCTGCCGTGTGGATTCCTCACCTTGTGAATAGAGTCCCACAGCAGTCCCCACTCCCGGAGGAGGGTGTCCACTCTTCTAGACCAGGAAATCCTGAAGGACAGAGCATGCAAAATGACCGTCCCTCCTCACTTCGGTATCCAAGCAGTAATGCTTCGCGAAAGTGTGGAGGGAAGACCAAGTTGCCGCCCTACAAATGTCCTCCACAGGTACACCTCTAGCCAATGCAGAGGATGAAGACTTAGGTCTTGTAGAATGAGCCCTTATACCCTCCGGTGGTTCCTTACCGGCCAAAGAGTAGCAGATCTTTATGCTGAGGACGATCCATCTCGATAAAGTTCTTTTATGGACCGCTCTTCCTTTCTTGCAGCCAGCAAATCCAACGAAGAGCTGGTCTTCCAAACGAAAGTCCTTGGATCTGTCCAAGTAAAAGGACACCACCCTCTTAGGGTCCAGACGGTGCAGTCTCTCTTCCTCCTTAGATGGGTGAGGGGGAGGATAGAAGGTAGGGAGGGTAATGGACTGTCCCAGATGGAAAGGAGTTACCACCTTAGGCAGAAAAGCAGCCCTGGTCCTAAGAACCATTCGTTTAGCATGAATGGTCAGGAATGGGGGCTTAGAACTAAGAGCTTGAAGCTCACTAACCCTCCTTGCCGAGGTTATTGCAACTAGGAAGACTGTCTTAAGGGTAAGAAACCTCATGGGACATTTATGAAGAGGCTCAAAAGGAGCACCCATCAAAAAGGTCAATACAAGATTTAAATCCCACTGAGGCACAATACAAGGAGAAGGAGGGAACTTATTAATGAGACCCTTCAAAAACCTTAAAACCACAGGAGACTTAAAAAGAGAAGGCTGGTCAGGCAAACAGAGAAATGCCGACAGCGCTGAAAGGTAACCCTTCACCGTGGCAACCGCAAGCCCCTGCTGCGCCAGAGAAAGGGCAAACTGGAGAACATTAGACAAATGGGCTTTCAAAGGGTCAATAGACCTTTCCCCACACCACGTGACAAATTTCGACCATTTATAAGAATAGATGGACTTAGTGGAGTCACGCCTGGCTGACAAGATGACATCCACAACGTCAGGCGGGAGGGAAAAGGAATTCAGGTTGCCCCGTTCAATCTCCAGGCATGAAGGTGCAATGTCTGGAGGTGGGGGTGTAGAACCTGCCCCTCCATCTGAGAGAGGAGGTCTGCCCTGAGAGGGAGACGGAGCGGCGGGTGAGAGGAGAGGTGGAGAAGATCCGTATACCACACCCTTCTTGGCCAGTCCGGGGCAACCAATATGACTTGGGCCCGGCGAATCTTCCTCAGAACCCGAGGAATCAAGGGTATGGGGGGAAACGCGTAAAAGAGTTGACCTCTCCAACTCAAATGAAACGCGTCCCCCAAGGCTCCTTGCATCGGATACTGGAGACTACAGAACGACAGGCAGTGCGCATTCTCGTAAGTGGCGAACAGGTCCACCCGAGGAGTTCCCCACATCTGAAAGATGTCGTGAACCACCTCCGGGTGAAGCCTCCACTCGTGGTCGGCAGAGAACTGCCGACTGAGACTGTCTGCACGAACGTTCAACACTCCGGCCAGATGATTCACCATCAGACAAATCTGATGGTCCTGAACCCAGGACCAGAGACGCAGGGCCTCTCTGCAGAGACACTGCGACCCTACTCCTCCCTGCTTGTTGATATACCACATCGCGGTCGTGTTGTCCATCAGGACTTGAACCGACTGACCGCGAAGGGAAGGGAGGAAGGCCTTGAGCGCTAAACGTATCGCCCGCAATTCTAGAAGGTTGATGTGAAGCAACCTTTCCTCTGGAGACCAAAGGCCCTTGACCTCCAGATCCCCCAGATGAGCACCCCACCCGAGAGTGGATGCATCCGTTATCACTGTGGCCACCGATGGAGGCAGTTGGAAAGGTTTTCCTTGAGACAGGTTGCCTTCCACGCCCCACCAAGACAGATCCGCTGCAGCTTCTCTGGAGATCCTCACTGACTCCCTGAGATCTCCGTTGTGCTGATACCACTGCCTGCGGAGACACCACTGGAGCGCCCTCATGTGCCAGCGTGCATGGTTGACCAACAGAATGCATGAAGACATCAGACCGAGCAGGCGAAGGACCTTCAGGACTGGAACGACCGCTCCATTGTAAAATAAAGGAATCATATCCCGAATGTCGCGAATCCTTTGAGGGGGAGGGAATGCACGACATACGGTTGTGTCCAGTACGGCACCTATGAACAGGTTGCGCTGGGAGGGCACCAGGTGAGACTTGGGCACATTTATCGAAAAAGCCAACCTGTACAACAACTGGGTTGTCTCTTGCAGATGATGGAGCACTCTCTCTGACGACTCTGCCTTGATCAGCCAGTCGTCCAAATAAGGGAATACTGGAATCCCTGATCTCCTGAGATGCGCCGCCACCACTGCCATCACCTTGGTGAAGACTCGAGGCGCAGTAGTAAGACCAAACGGAAGGACCGCAAACTGGTAGTGCTGCGATCCCACCGTAAAACGGAGATACCTCCTGTGCGACTTCAGGATTGGGATATGAAAGTAAGCATCCTGCAAGTCGAGCGACACCATCCAGTCTTCTTCTTGCAGCGCCTGAAGAACCTGAGCAAGGGTGAGCATCTTGAATTTCTCCTGCCTCAGATAGAGATTCAAGATCCTGAGTTCCAGGATTGGACGAAGTCTGCCATCCTTCTTCGGAATCAGGAAATACCGGGAGTAGCATCCCTGACCTCTCTCCTGCTCTGGGACCACCTCTATCGCACCCTTTCTTATCAGAGTCAACACTTCCTCCTGCAGAAGTGACAGATGTTCCTCGGAGCAATACCCTTGGCAAGGAGGGAAATTTGGAGGGAATCCCCGAAAGGGAAGGGCATATCCATTTTCTACAAGATTGAGAACCCAAACATCTGATGTAACCGATTCCCAATCCTGTAGAAAATGGGTAAGCCGGCCCCCAACCGGACCCACATGATCCTGAATGTCGGATCTAGGGCTGCTTCTCAGGGGCTGGAGGGTTGGAGGAAGTGGAGGAGGAAGAGGCCTGACGTCCACGAGGACGTGCTCTCTGCTTTCCCCTATATGTCCTATATAAGGAGTTTTGCTGCTGCTGTTGTTGTCGCTGATGCTGCTGGCCTTGCCGGAAATTCCGAAAGGAAGAGCGACCAAAACCCCTGAATCTTCTGCCAGTCGAAGAACCTCTCATTTGAAGACCTAAAGACTTGGCAGTCGCTCTACTATCCTTAAACCTCTCAAGGGCCGCATCAGCCTTCTTCCCAAAGAGGCCAGAACCATCGAAAGGAAGATCTAACAATGTTGCCTGAACATCCGCCGAAAAGTCAGAGGATTTCAACCAGGCGGACCTCCTAGTAACGACAGCAGTGCCCATAATGCGCGCCACAGAGTCTACAGTATCCAGGCCGCTCTGAATAACCTGACGAGCCGCCGCCTGAGCGTCAGAGATGACTTCCTCAAAGTCCTTCTTGCTGTCATCAGGAACTTTTGGAGCAAGAACATGCAAAGAATCCATAAGTGCGTGTAAATACCTCCCCATCAAACAAGTGGCATTTGACGACTTTAATGCCATACTGGAAGAGGAGAAGATCTTCTTTGCCACCTGATCCTGCTTCTTTGCCTCCTTCTCATAAGGAACCTGAGGGAAAACACTAACGTTCTTTTTAGAACATGCAGCCTGAATGACCAAACTCTCCGGTGAAGGGTGAGATGTTAAAAAGGCAGGGTCCTCAGGGGCAACCCTGTATCTTCTGGCTACACCTTTAGAGACAGCAGGAGCCGACAAAGGTTTTTTCCATACTTCCAAAATGGGCTCTGTCAGAGCATCATTAAAAGGAAGAAGAGGTTCCACCACTGAACTTGGAGAATGCAATACTTCAGTCAAAATATTAGATTTGAATTCCGCAGTAGGCAAAGTTAATTTAAGGAGATCGGCAGCCTTCCTCATAATTAAATGGTAGGGTTGAACATCCTTAGAGGGTGTACTAGAGCCTGAGGGTAACTCCCACTCTGGAGAGAAATCCAGACTTCCTGCGTCTGCCAACTCCTCAAAACCATCTTCATCCAATTCACCTTCTTCAATGTCAGATTGTGAATCTAAGAACCTCCTCTCCTCCAAAAGTCGTTGAGCCTCTCTTCTGGACCTCATCTTGACACGCTTTGCCACCGGATCCACCACCGGCTCCGACGGATTCTGAATCGACGTCGGAATCGAACTCGATGGCTCGGAGGGATGTGTTCCAGGCCGATTCGGAGCAGGCGAAGCCGGGATCGGCGTCGATGGCTTCGGTGGAGGTGGAAAATGCCACGGCGGCGTCGGGGCCGGCATGTAAGGCATAAATGGAGCCGGAGGATAGGAGTGAGGAACTCCTAAGTTAAAAGCTAGAGGACCCATGGGACCCGAAGGTGCACCAGAGGGGTACCACGCCCTTGAAAAGACTCCATACATTGCATTGAGAAACGCAGATGGGTCTTGGCCTGGGGCAGGAAAGGGCGGTTGAAAACCCTCAGGCCTGTCTCGAGGAGTGCTCGGATTCGGCTCATTTATAGGCGCGGAATCCCCATCCTCTCTAAGCTCTTCCTCATCTCGGGCCGGGGACGGCGCCGGAGATGGATTCGGAGACGGATTCGGAGCCGGAGTCGCAATCGGAGCCGGAGACGGCGCCCGAGACTCAGATGGAGAAGCCTCACCTTCAGGTTCTGGATCCGACACTTCAAGAGTCACCACCTTCTAACGTACCTTCTTCGGTGACACCGACCTCGATCTCGACTCCTTACCAGAACGACGTCGGGATTCATGTCTCCTCTTCTTATGTTTTCTCTTCTTTGAAACATGATCCGAAGCCGACTTCGAGGACGACCTCCCTCGAGATCTAGACCTCGACCTCGATCTTGACTTCGACCTCGCCCTTCGAGAACGGGACCTCGACGATTTCTCCTTTCCAGCTTTCATCTTAGCTACCAGGAGCTTCGCCTCTCTCTCCCTCAGGGCCTTCGGGTTCATCTTCTTACACGAAGAGTAGTCATCCACATCATGGTCCGAGCTCAAGCACCAGATGCAGTCGCTGTGTGGGTCGGTAATGGACATCATTTTGCCACATTCTCTGCATGACTTGAAGCCGGTCTTTTTTGAAGACATAGTCGAAGATACAGGATACAGAGAAGCAGAAAATGGTAACAATATAGACAACAAAGTATCCGTTGGCTACAGAGATTCCCGATAACCGTTAGCGTCGACGACGCGGAAAAAAGGGAACTGATGTCATCACGCCGGCGTGGGCCTATTATAGGCGACGGTGACGTCAGCGGAGTTGCGAGCGAGGTCGTGTCTCTATGACGTCAGTAGTCCACGTCGGCGCGAGGAAAAAGAATTTCAGTATGTTGCTGACGCAAGGGGATATTCACAAGGTGAGGAATCCACACGGCAGATGTATCTATCAGAAGAGGAGATGACCAAACACTCTGTAGGTGCCCACAGTTTTATAAAGAATAATTAGGGCATGGAGCCATATCTGTATTTGATGCACAACGCACAGGATAGGTTTTTAATGTCTAGTTTCAGACTTAATTTATTACCACATATACTGGCTGATCCGCCAGGTTTTACATTGACAATTGATCAGAAGGGTGCATGCGGCTGCGACAATCGGTCTCCGCAGGACACCCTCCATTTTGTACTTCTGTGCCCCTTTTTTAAGCATCCTAGGCGAAAATATTTGGTGGACATTTTAAAAAAAAGAGAAGTTCTGTCATGCTAAAACTGCCTTACTTTTTTTGCAAAGAGCTAACGACCCATGGACACTTTGTTGCATTATGAATTTTATTAAGATTGCTGTGAAGTTAAGAAACACAAGAGGAGAAGGCTAATTATTGGACCGTTTAAGAATAAATGTTTTACCTGATTTTAAACGTAAATCAAGATGTTGTTCAGATGTAATTTAATTCTATTTTTAATTTGTACATATGTGTACTTTTATGAGGTTTTTTAATCATCGAATAAAGAATTACTGAACTGAACTGAAATAATTTACAGAGGTTACAAGATTCAATTCTACAAATATCTAAGACAGATATATCACATGCAAGGAAAGTAGAGAAACAATCTGGTGGCCCTGCCAGATTTCACACCAACAAGATTTTATACCCCTAGAGGCCAAGCTCACAACCTCTACAAAACTGGCATAATTGCTGCCTTGACCTATTTATTCATTTAATAGACTGTGAAGGCAAATCTGGGAAAAGTGTTATTCATTTCTTTCATTCTGTGGCAAACTCCTAATTGGGAGTTGTTTATCAGACCCAATAAATTCTGACTCTGCGGTGTTGGATTCTATTGCGTCTGATAAAAATCGACCCAAACTGTGGGCCACTTGTGAAGAGGGCCTAAATATAGTGAGAGATTTTTGAATTAATGCTAATAACAGTCTTCTGGAAAATGTGTTATGGAATTTTAAAAGAGGTAGAGTGCTTTGGTAAAAAACAGAATGTGACATGTTGCTTACAACTTTTTCAATTAATTAGAAATGTTACTTTTTAAGTTTAAAACCATATGTAAACATGATCAACAACTGATTTGCAATTACTATAAAACATGAAGAACAAATACAATATTATTAATTGATGAATAAGTATTGGTCTGTTGCAATTATATGGTCTTGCAGATCCTGTGTTGTGGTAGTATTAAATACATTCATGGCACATTTACTCAATACCTTAATAGGTGGTAGATGTAGACATTTCTTATTCAAAATCAGACAAACTCAGTCTAATATCCATTCTGGAGCCCTCATTCTGAGTGGTCTGCTATTCCAGAGGCAGCTAGTAACAAGTCTACTGCCTGAATCAGGACTTAAAAATGTTACACAAAAACCACAGCTTCCATTTCCTTTGTACACAGGGATTCCACCTGCTAAAATGAGGCAAAATATGCAGGTGAAAACAGGACAAGTAAAGTAAAAAACATATGCACCACGTTCTATATTTATATTCCATTTACAGGTGCAAAACTCAAAATGACCAGTTATTCCTTCATCCAGCACTGTTATCATTAACTCAGGGTGCAAACTATAGAAGACAGAATCCTGCACATAGCACAATATGGAAAGTCTGACTTTTTGATGTGTTTGGCTAATATATATATATTCTCTCTATAAGAAAATTGGGATTGAAGGGAATTTAAGGTTAGCTTTGGTTACAACATCTAAATGTAGGTTTAAAAAATTCAGAAATTCCTAAAAAAAAATAGTTAAAGTGAAGCTTTGATTACAAACAAAAAGTAAAAACCCCTGCGATTTGATAGGGCCGGCTCTATCTTCACACTGGGCACTTACTTGGGGTGAGGGTGCCATGTTTGCTTTTATATTATAGTTGTAAAAGCACATGCCGCAAAGTTCTTGCCTCCAGCAATTTTCAGGCATCAATAAAAATTTCAAGAATGCACCGGAGATTAATGTTCTTCCTGGAGAAAGACCGGAGTTTTGTCTAGTGGCAGTTTTGGCTCATGGTAAGGTAGCGCATAGGGTTAATATGCCTGCTGCATAGAAAGTGTGACATGCAGATCACAAAGTGCAAATAATGTAAATAGAACAGTGGGTTACTGCTTTTGTCAGAGAGATCCTTTCGTTACTTGCAGTTTATAAGTTAAGTTCTGAATGGACAATTTACTTACCTTCGGTAACGTAATATCTGGTAAAGATACAGTCTAGCTGCAGATTCCTTAACTTTGAATTCTCCTGTGGCGCCAGACTGGATCCGGACATTTTTTCAGCAGTACCGCTGCACGCCGGGGGACGGCATTGTATGGCTCCAAGATTATATTGTCTCTGGACATGACCTCAGTGAAACCATTTAAGTCCCCTTCAGCATGCAGACGTTAGTTTCTTCTGTAAAACATTTTGTGCAATAACGCAAGTCACCTTAGAAATTGGCTGTGGAAACAGTGTGTCAAAATAGATCAAAATCTCTGAACATTATTCACGAATAAACACCAAATGGTAAACAAATACCAGCAAAAGTGTTTAGAGTAAAAACTCCACAGTAAACCACGAGGCATAGGCTACACGAACCCTGCACTCCTTTGGGAAACTAGCCTTGCAAGGGAAGAAACACCCCTCCCCTATATCACACACTAATGGATGTGAAAGATAGGAACATCACAAGACTCATAAAACAACCATAAGTTGACTTACAAGTCACACCAGTGCGTGAGACAATGAATACCTGGTGTACAAACAGGTATTGAAAAAGAGTATAACCTTTACCTCATGCGTCTTTCACAGAGCGGGGAGGATAGGCTGGGGATTAAGGAATCTGCGGCTAGACTGTGCCTCTACCAGATATTACGTTACCCAAAGTAAGTAACTTGTACATCTGATAGAGACATCTAGCCGGAGATTCCTTAACTTTGAATTAAGTACCATAGCTATACCCACCTAGGGGAGACTCTGCAATATAGCTCCACAAAGTTCTCAAAGAGGACTAGCTGGCCATGACTAACAACCAAGCAAACATAAGTAGGATTAGCAGAAAAGGAACTTAGCTCTTAGCAAAACCCGCAGTGAGTACCACAGACCATATGAGTAATAAAAACAGTCATGCAGGCATAAGAGAATCGAGCCTCAATAGGCAGGGCTAAAATCCCAAACCAACATCTAACAGCAGTTTGACAGTATTCTTTAACCCCGAAAGGGGTAAAGAAATCCTGGCCCAAAAGAGCCAAAGACAAAACTAATGCTATGTACCCGCATCTTTCACAACAGGAAACAAATATGAGAAAAGAACCGTACTGGCAAAGATCTAGAAAAAAGGACTTCCAGATTGCACCCCAATAAAACCAAGGCAAAAGAACTATCAATGAAAAATCTGGGAATACAATCCATGTGTCAAAGAAAAGAAATGAACAATAGTCCATCACCGATACATGAACCTCGTTTGGACAAAAACAGTATGCAAAGGATATCTAAAGCATTGCAAAAGATGACAAGAAAAAAAAGCCAATACTAATTTGAACCCCGTCATATCAAATGATACTTCAACCCAGAACTATATAAACTCCTATATAAATCCCAATGAATAACATATACCTATACATGTATGTAAGGAGATATATGTATTCGGTATAACACATCAGAGACTTCAAGTGGGCAGAAAAACCTAGTACCGCTTGCTGGTGTCGACTGGCAGACCCAAAGGAGCTTAAAAGTACGCCCTCGTAAGGCCTTTAAAGCTGTGGCCCTACAGTCAAAACACAAGTTTGAGCCATAGACACACTTAAAGCATCAAAAGCAAGTGAGAAAAAGAAGTAACAGCACCTTAGAATACTTAGACAGCATTGGCAGGATTCAAACTCTTGGCCTTTGAAATCCTGTGTCAACAGAGCACAAGACTTACAATCTAGATATAGCTCCTTCCATAACTAAGTGACTGAAACACAGCAGCACATTTTGTTTTGTATACTCCGTATACAAAAAGTCAATCTGATTTGAGAGGTACGTCAAAAATTCGCAAATCAGTGAAAAAGGGTACTAACCACCAAAACAACACTGTAGGTGACTTTGCCATGAGAAAATGCTGTCAGTCAAAAGGTATCATAAAGAACTGACATAAATCCTTATATCATATATACCCTGGAGGAAACAACAGTCATAATTCCTCACAAACTGAGAAATAGTGAAAATATTAGGTACATCCTATGCTTTTGTCTCCTTTGGCAAGGAAGGTGGTCTTGAGCTTAATTCCTCAAAGTCCAAAGTTATGACCATTAACCCCCACAGAACATATAGAGGCAACATGTACATGGAGGGGGTCTGCCTCAAAAAAGTTCCATACTTTGACTACTTGGGAGTTCGGCTGAGTGACAAACAGATGTGGAGCCCCCAATTGGAGAAAAGCAAAGCCACCCTCTAACTGAAAACTGCCGCCATAGGGAGGAAGTACAGGTTTGCTTCAGAAGGCGCTCTGTCTCCGGTCGTTTCCGTGTATAGAATCAGCGACTTATTGTGCTAAGATTTGGGGCCATGTTCAAGCAGAAATGCTGACAAGAACTGTAAATAAGTTTATAAGGGGTCTTTTTAATCTTCCCCAAGTTTCCCTATCACCCCACTAAGATTTGATCTAGCCCTCAACCCTATACACCTAGTGGCTCAACTCAAACCCCTACTATTCTGGATAAGACTTTGGTCCACTAGGGAAATAGCAAGTACAGAGACTGTGTGAAAGAGCTAGTGTCCCTTAATAGGGACTTAAATACACCCTGGCTGAAGGTGATAAAAGTGTTATCCCATAGAATATACATGGCTAACCTGTGGAACACCACAGAGCAGATCATCAAAAGTGACACCTGTGCGTGAAATTCCAGTTCTGGGAGGAAATTGTACTGCGAATGTGGAAAGTACATCAGGAAAATACTATTACCGGCCAGTTTCTCCTCCACAAATGCTCTCCCAGCCCAGAGCCCTACATGGACCGGGTGTATCCACGCCACTCTGAGTGCTTAAATGTCCAATTCAGGTGTGGCATACTGCGCCTGAGAACTCACACTACAAAGTGGGATAAGTCACTTTCAAACACCATGTTATGCCCAAATTGCCCTACCACCATAGTAACTGTTGAACACTTTATGTTCTTCTGCCCACAATATAGTAATCAGCGCAAGAAATGGCTAAAAGTGGCACTAAACTCTAAGGGTGTGAGACACTGGAGGGAAGCACTAAGGCCCCTTAAGAGCGGCAATAGCGAATTATTTACACTGCGATACAAAAGGGAATGATGGACGGAGCGTTTGAACAAATCAAACACTCACCCCCAGTCAACTGATCTGGGTTTAATCCATCACCATTCTTTAGTTCACTCAGCCACCCCAGTTCAGACATGGCTATATGCAAATCAGTCTGACCCTGTGCCTCTTGGGAACAGTCCAGCCCGAACTGCCAAGCCATGTCTTCCCTGGACCGGAAACAAGCATCCTGGGACCGGTTTCGGATTCATAATCCTCATCAGCCAGGCTATCTTGAATCCAGTGGCCAAGTGAACAAGGGACTCACGTCTGAGTATACCCTGCCACACTTAGGGCGAACAAAGCGATACAAAAGGGGATGATGGACGGAGCGTTTGAACAAATATTTACACTGGCAGTATTGCGTTATCTGCTGTGTGCTTGGAATCAGAGGAAAAAGGCTATAGACAATGCGCCGCCTACTATAGCCAGCTTGTAGCACAAGGCATAGGAGGCTTATGTAGTGTCCTATTACCTTTTATGCGCTATTTTACAAAGGTTCACACTGGGGATATTGTTATTTTTATGGCCCGTCTATTTAACCTATTTTTAACTAAATATGAACTTTTACTCCTATGAAGAATACCCATTCAATAGGACTATCTTTATGGTGTTGGGTCCAGTAGGTTGTTTTACCCATTATCCACTAATTTTAATCATTGATGATTTTTAACCCAATGTAAATAGGATGTTGTGTGATGTTTTTTATTGAAACGGATTTGAATTGTGTATTTTTGTGATGGTAACTTTTTATGGCTGCTAGTCGAAATAAAAGGATTGATTGATTGATAGGCACATCCTCTTCATAACACAGGTAATGTCAATCAGACAGAACAACGTATGCCAAAAACATCATAGGAACTTAACAAGAAAAGCTTTCTATACAGCCCAAAATCCTCCTATTTTAAAAGGGTCTCACCGGGTATTAAAACAGGTTATTAATTCTCATACCTTTATGGATGTTTGACGGCCTTGTCAGAGACACAAATGGACCGACAACTAGGACATATTGTCTGAGGCCGAGGACAGCAAGCCTTCAAATTTATTTTGGCCTTGGTACAAGTTGGCCCGTACTGTGCACCACAAACCCTAAGGCTGTCAATGTAGAGGACCACAATATGGAACAGGGATGGGAATTGTCTGCATTTGATGTATTATTTGTGCCTTTACAAGAAACTTTTTCCGTGCCATAGAGAAAAAACTCACATGCGCATGCATTTAAAAGAATTCAAAGCATATTCACTGAGACTACCAGCGCACTGCTTCAACTTTCTGAAGCACCCACCAAAGTAGCAAAAACATACCACTGATTACTCTAATAGAAGAAACCAAAGAGGACCTTACAACTGGCATACCAATATATCTCTAAAAGAAACACTGAAGGATAAATCCATGCAACTTGTCTACTGAACTGATTTGAAGAAGCGTGCAACAGATCTGCTTCCATACCGGAAGTTACATCTCTTAATGATAGCCCTTGAGCAGAAAGCCCTTTCTCAGAGGAAGGCAACAAAGGGACCTCTCTCAGTCATCTAAATCAATAACAAATAAGAAAGAAAATGGTACTGAGGTTATAACGACTGATACTCACAGGAGCACAGGTGGTAGAAATTAAACTGATACTGGACATACACAATGTCCTAACAAAGCTACTCCTTGACCAATAAAAGCATATATCCCCAGCTTTGGGACAAGCTAAGCAAAACAGTAACAGAAAATGTAGAACTAGGACTCTGTAGTTCTCTGCCTACCATTGAAGCGTCTTAACGCTGCATCTACCTGACTCCCAAAAAGATGGGCGCCATCAAATAGCATGTCGGACAAAGTCAACTGGACCGCCTCCAAAAAGCCTGAACTTGCCAATCAAGCCAGATGCATTAGCGTCACTGCATAAGCCATGGCCTGACCCACAGAGTCTGTTGTGTCCATGCCACATCTTATGGTACTTGAACTTGGCAGAAGGGATTCTACGAGGCGTCCGGCGCCCAGCTTTTTTCTTACAAGATCTTGAAAGATTAGTTCAGATGTCTTATGACCATGTTATAATTAATTCATGGTTTTAAATACCGGTGAGGACTTCACAAGGTGGGCCCTCATGAGTGGATTTCAGCTCACTACAATTGGAAAACTGTGACTGAGCCATTAAGTACTCAACCTCCAGTGTTATACCTGAGATACCTGTGTGGCACCACGATTAGGTTGCCCCCACCCGCTTTTCATCCAGAAGAAGACTCGCAGCGGAGGTATAAGTCACCCTCTATGCACAAGCCGAGTCGAAATGTCGATGCACCCCACCCACCAACGGCCTGTATCACATCCCATCCCCTTCGCTTGATGTTGCATTTATGCATTTACAAGAAACTATATACAATTTTTTATAAACATTCTGTTTGGGACAGGCCTTCCTGTACTGGTCTCTTTACCAGTCCATTACCAAAGTATTAAAATGTATAATGGAATTGGAGCGATTCTCAGAGAGCTGGGTTTGGTGGAGACATGGGAGGACCCGACGAATGCTACTTTTCCGTCAAAAAAAGCCTTAAAGGGCATGTATCTGGAAATGATATTTTCCAAATTGTTTAGGTCCACTCCCCCACTTTCACTAACCGGGGTTTTTATGGGGTTCAAGGACGAGACGTCATTTGAGCCATTCTGGGACGACATAACTAAACCGCTGGACAGAAAGCTTTACTTTCAATTGAGACTCGGCAGCATTCCTGTCAGAGCATTTACATCCAGGTGGTCTAGTGGTGGAAATCCCTCATGCCCATTTTGCCCGAATTCTAAGGAAACAATTAGCCACCTACTCTTCGAATGTCAAGCATACTCTTCCCCGCGTAGAGCTTGGTTGCGCCCAATGGCTAAATTGTTGGGCACTCGGAGTGGACTATTGGCCCTTAGAATTAGCTGTACAAATCCCAGCCCCTTAATATACATAGCAGTTGCTAAATTTCTGGGATGGGCATGGGTCATTAGAAGTAAATGTGTAAAGGGATAAGTAATCCTATGATTAACTTTACGACTCCTGATGTCCCTAGTCTGATGAAATTTTCCTATCACAGTCACCTTGCTGTCTTTAAATCTCTGTAGTGCAGAATCTTCCTTGGCCCCAAACAGATGAAACGGATCAAAGAGCAAATCTAAAAGTGTACCCTGAACATCTAGCGAGAAGCTCAATCCCCTCAACCAGGCATGTCTTCTTGTGGCCACAGAAGAACCCATGGCTCTTGCCACTGAGTCTGCAGTGTTCAGTCCTGATTTAATAACATGGTAGCCTGCCACCTGAGCGTCATTCAACAGCTCAGAGAAATTACCTTGGAGATCTCAAGGCAGCTTTGGAATGACCTCCCTTGCTGAGTTCATTAAAGCATGCACATATCGGCATGAGGCCTGAACCACCAAACTCCTGGGTGTGAGCTGTTAAGATAAAAATACAGTGTTCCCTGGAGCTGACTTATATCTTCTGGCCACTGATTTCGAAAGTGCAGCAGAGGACATTGGCTCTGCCAGATCTCAAGTATGGGCTTTGTCAAAGCCTTATTAAAGGGTAACAACAACTCTGAAGAATAATGAAGCACTTCTGTCACTATGTTGGAGTTCAATTCTGCAGAAGGGAAAGGCAAGTCAAATATATCCATAGCTTTTCTTATCACCACATGATAAGAAGTTACCTCTGGAGGTGCTAAACCTTTAGAGATAATAACTCCCACTCAAGGAGGTATCCAGACCACTGGACTCCTCTAAATCTTCAACGTCTGGATCCAGTCCTATAATTTCTCCTTCTACAACACCTTCCCGCTCCTCTTGATATGTTTCTTCCTCCAGCAATCTCTGAGCTTCCTATGGGATCTGATCTTCGGCATCAGCAGAACCAAAGGTGGGGACGGTTACTTGGGTACTAGCGCCAAAGGTTGATCCGAAGGAGGCAGAGTTGGTGAAGTTGGCTCCGGGTGAACTAGAGTCGGTTCGGATCCAGATGGTGCCAGAGATGGTTTGTTTGTTGCCAAACAGTCACGCCCTTACTGTGATGGCAATGGCATTGGCTGTCTCAGCGCCGGTGGAGGCCAAGCCACCGGAGTCATGGGCATACTAGGCCTGAAGGGTGCCTGCTGGAAATGAGCATGATAGTGGACCCATGGTGCCCACAGGCGTACCAGGTGGTGTCACTGACCTGGCAAAAATGCTAAGCATAGCATTCAGAAATGTGGAAGGATCTGATCCAGGAGTTGGTAATGCTGGATATACCAGTTCCTGGTTTGAGGGCACTGGTGTCACATGAGGGATCACCAAATGCAGGTCTGGTATTGGTCGTTCTATCTGAGTCATCAACCTCGAAGCCAGGGGCAGAGTCATAGGCCTCTGAGCCAGGGACAAAGTTGGAGACATCCTTGGAGATGGAGTCAGCAACAACTCTTCTCTATGCTCTCGAGGTTTTGGATTCGGGGACGTCAACCATAGTGAACCACCTTTAGAAGAACAATGCAGAGACCCATGGTGCCGCTTCTTCTTGTGTTTTCTTTTTGATGACCTCGAATTGTGGGGTGACGGCGATTATGAACGAGGTAGAGCTCTCCGACGACCTCTCTTTTGCATCTTGGCTTTGGGCATGAATAACTTGGCTTCCCTTTCCTTCAAGGCCTTCGGATTCAGCTGGCGACATGAAGAGCAGGCTTCAAAGTCATGGTCCTACGACAAACACCAGGGACAGTTTTCATGCGGGTCAGTGATGGACATCTGACCTCCGCATTACCTACACGGGTTAAGGCCCAACTTCTTTGATGCAGACATCTTCACTAGCAACAAAGTTGCACCTACAGAATAGAAGAAATCTCCCATAAAATGGAGATCCTGTAAAACCCATTAGACGCTGACGAAGCGGAAAAAAGGGAACTGACATCAGCACGTCACGCGGAGTCACGAGCGGAGCCATGGCAATGTGACGACCTCGTCAACGTGGGAGAGCTATGGAGAATAGTTTCCATGGAACGCTGAGCATGGGGTATATTCAAAAGGTGAGGAATCCAGAGACAGATGTATCCATCAAAAAACTTTTTCAGTACATTTGTGGGTTTCCAGATCATATATCACTTCCAACACCTTCCACTGCCCAATCAGACTTGGGAGGTGCACAATGAGGACTGGATGCATGGCAGCCAACTCTCTCTGCGCATGGCCTTCAATCCTGCAAAAACTGGGATTACTAGCAGAGCCTGGCATTTGGTCAAGGCCTGATTTTCTAAAAAAAAATTCTAGGTGTTTGGGGACTTAGCCTTAGGGTTCCCGAATACTTGAAGACTCTGGGGACCATGTTGTACCTTCCACAACCTTTGCAGACCAGACCAAAGGCTGTGTGCAGTAGATGTTGGCCACTCCTTGCAAATTGGATGCAGGGTGTGTCTGCAGGACTGACCCTATGCTCAACCCTTACGCCACACAAAGGAAGTCAAGCCAAGGGGAGAGGAGTTGGCCTAACGGCTAGGGCGTTAGACCTCGAATCTGGGGAACTGGGTTCGAGTCTCGGCAATGACGCTGAACATTCTGTGATTCTGGGAAAATCTCTTAATCTCCCCGTGCCTAACAAAAATGAATGTGTGCCCTCATGTAACGTAACTGGTGCTATGTAAAGTGCTCTGATACCAGATTCGGGTCAAGTTTGCGCTATATAAAACTCTGCAAAAATAAGAAAGCCTAGCTGGGATTGGCCAACTGTGAAGGGTACAGTGCATGACCTGGCCACAATTTAGTCCCTCCGACTAGCCCCTTACTGCACACAATCAAAGGTTGTTTGCAGAAGGGCAGGGTATTTATTTATTTATTATAAATGTTATACAGCGCTAGCTAGAACCGGGAGTATCAGAGAGCTTTACATACATAGGGGAACAAATATTGCATTGCATAGCAGGACCTAGAGATGCATAACGAATATAAGCTAAACATTATAATTATGTATATAGATATAAGCTAAACATTATAATAAGGCATAACATTACACCGCAGGACATAAAGGTACATGAGGATATAAGCAACATATTATAATTAGGCACACTGTGGAGGGTAGGCAGGAAGGTCAAGATGTTGAAACATTCCCATAACCATCTATCCTAAATGGACAAGTGAGCAGGGGACAACTAGGCTATTGAAGTCTAGGTTCGTTGACTTGGACGGTAAAGGATTTCTTGAGGAGAAGGAGTTTCAGGTCCCTTTTGAAGCAGGGGAAAGAGGGGTTGCATCTGAGGTCAATCGGGAGTGAGTTCCATATCCTGGGTACGTTACCAGAAAAGGATCGGGACTGGGTGGTTTTCTTTTTCAGTTTCAGAGGAATGAGAAGGAGTGAGTTGGAGCTTCTGAGGGAACTGGATGTTCCAGCTTTAACCAATTTGCGGTTTAGGTAGTTAGGGAAATGTGAGTGAAGGGTTTTGTGTGTGATACAGGCCAGTTTGTAGGTACATCTGCCTTCAATGGGCAGCCAGTTGAGGGAGTGGAGGGTTGGTGTGATGTTTTCAAACCTTTTTACCCCAGTTATGAGTCAAGCTGCCATGTTAAGGACTGAACTTAGTGGGGCTAGGTGAGCTTTCGGCGTCCCTGTAAGGATGGCGTTCCCGTAGTTTAGTTTGGAGAGGACTAGGGATTGAACAATAGTCTTGAAATCTGAAATTCACTAAAAAAGAGCAAGGTTAAAGTGAAGTAATGGTTAACTTTTTTAAATAAAAAAAACCTGAAATGCACTTAAAAATACTACAATCAATGTATAGTTCTGTTTAAGTATTAATGAAATGTTAAGCTATGATTAGTGGTGTAATCCATATCTAACACAACATCTATGAAAACCATAACTCGCACACCAAAATGCAGCGCTCATGACCTCAGCCTTGATTTAGCAGATGCAATTATAAAGGTTGTAAATAGTTTTCGAGATGATGTTACACATTACCATTAACATTACTATTAACATTACGAAAGATAACTATAAAGGCAGTTTTATTTATTGGTTTGAATATTTGTTAATACCATGGTGTTCTTATATATTTGTATGGATATTGTCATTGCCAGCAGAGACACTGATGGTACCGCTTACTACTCTCTGTTGTCCATGCATGTGGATATGATGTGTCAAACCTGTTGTGCTGGATGTCTTAAAATCAAGGGAAGGACAGCGGTGATTGCAGAGTGCTGGTAGTGTATGGACTGATGTTGCACATGCATGTAGGAAGCACTGGGCAGCAGCACGCCGAACTACAACTCCCAGCAGGCAACTGTCAGATGTTCCAGAGATAGGGCGGCCATGTTGGATTATTGAGGTTAACTTTTGTCATGGTTTAAAGCTTCTTTCTAGGCAATTGTGCAACAGTGTTACTGTAGCCAGGCCATCGCAACTTGGATACCGGATTCTCTTAATTGCCTGCGAGGATTGTTTGCATCAACCCTGGATCACAGGGAAGTATTTTGTATTGTTGGTGGAAAAAAACTTTGGAAACTTTAACTTAATCTGGACTATTGCTACTCGTGTAATTTTCTAAGAAGCTATAGCAAATATTGAGTCCTGTGGTCGATGAAAGCTAATTATTTAAACTTGAACTTAATCTGAAAACTACTGAAACTGGGGTTTAGGTTTTTAAGGGGTTACCTTAAACATTCTAAAGTTGTATTGCTAATGAAAACATACTTTGACCCAAACTTTTTCCGAACTAATGGAACTGGGATTTAATCTACTAATTTACTACATTTCGTAGAGCGCATTGTCCAACCAAGTGATGAGGAAGAAGTGGTGTCCTATGTCTCTATTTCCCCTCTTATCTTGTTCACCTTTTTCCTTGCCTACTACTAGCTCTCATATGTCTGTATTTGTGGTCATTTCTGGGAGTTGTGAGAGGTAGAAAAGAGTATCACTCCTGATGGATCCTGTCCAAAGGTTTAGTGCAAACGGACAGTGAGGTCATAAGCATTGCATTTGGTGTGTGGGTTAAACTTTTCATGGCCGTTGTGAGAGTGAAGGATTGTGGAACTAATCATAACTTATGAATTCTAAGTAACTTTTAGAGCCCCTCAGAAAACTATTATGTGACTTGTTTCAGAATCCGCATCAAGATGTATTCAGGTTGGCTTAGAAGATTCACATAGTGATTCCCTGATACCATTTTAACACAACATAGAAAATTCAAACAAAAACACATTACCTAAAGAGAACAGCATCATCAGTAAGGAATTTTGGAAGGTTAGAGTCTCTTAAAGCTCTAATCAATACCACATCTTCATTTAGATTTGGGTTCTCTCGCTTCAATGACCTAGATTACAAATCAGAAAATTGTTCCCATATTAAGTAATGTTCATTCAGTTATGAAAGCAAGAACAATGCATACAACACACTTTGTGATGCCAAAAACAGAATACTCTCAGCATACATCTTCAGCAAAGCGCTCAGCATACTGACTATCCTTGATATAATACTGGCCTACTCTCAATATAAAGTGGGTATTTTTGGTGACATTCGAGAAATATATATTTATAAATAGGCTATTTTGTACAACATTCTGGTTATCCCTTTTGTATACGGGTTCATCCTTGACACATATTTTGGGCATTTTGGACACAATCAGGGCTATACACTCCATTATAGTAGCCAGTAATTGACAAGTTGTCATTTTTCTTGCTATCCTGTAGTGGCTATATTGTAGATGATTTTTATATAATTATGGTTACCAACTGGGTAATGCTGGCCGTGATATAAATTAGTTATTGTGGCCAATCCTGGTGTTTGATGATGAGTATAAATGGGTAAGAAAGGCAGAATCATGTGTGACAGTAGCACATTTGAGTTGTTGGTGAAAGTGACTAGATTCAGCAGCATGGTGATCCCATTCTGTGCCTGTGCATAGGCATAAAAGGAGCAATATGCTCCTAGTCACTGAATCTGGTCTGCCTACAATCCAATTACTTACTAGGTTATGAACAAGTTACTTACATTTGGTAACGTATTATCTGGTAGAAACTCTATCTAGCTGCAGATTCCCAGGTGTCAGGCTGGATCCGGAACTTTAGCTGAGCAATGCCCCTTGTGCGTGCCGTCAGGTGGCTCCATTCGGCTCTGCGTGACGGCGTCTGTAGCATCAGTTATGATGTTGCGGTCTCCTATATAGGCACCACCGGGGCTCGCGGATGTCAGTACTTTTTGTTTTTTCCACGCCAGAAGGGCAGAGCCACAAAGTAACTGAAGTAGTCATGTTCAAAACTAGGACCCTGAAAAGGGGAGTAACCCTAACCCTAACAAAATCGGTCTGCAAAGTGAGGAGGCATGGATGGGGCTGTAAGGAATCTGCAGCTAGATAGAGTCTCTACCAGATAATGCGTTACCAAAGGTAACTTGTTCATCTGATAGAGACTTCTAGCTGCAGATTCCTTACCTTTGAATTAAATACCCATGCCATACCATCCCGGCGGTGGGCGAGGACCAATACCTCAAACTAGAAAGTCCTGTAGGACCAAACGGGCAAAATGCTCGGCCCTGCGGAACTGACTGTACAGGCAGTAGAGCTTGGCAAATGTGTGCAAAGATGCCCATGTTTCGGCCTGACAAATATCCAGTACTGGGACACCCCAAGCCAAGGCCGTAGTCACAGCCTTTCCCCTGGTGGATTGGGTCATTAATCCCTCAAGGGGCTGCTTCTTGGCCAGGGTACAGCAGATCTTAATGCAGAGAACGACCCAGCAAAAGATGGTCCTTTTCTTTACTGCCTACCCCTTCTTAGCTCCCACGTTCCCCACAAAGAGTTGGTCGTCCACCCGGAACTTTTTAGTGTGGTCAAGGTAGAACGACAATGCTGTTTTTGGGTCCAGGCGGTGGAGACGCTACTCTTCCTTAGAGGAATATAGGAGAGCAAAGAAAGTGGGCAGTGTGATGGATTGACCCAGATAAAATGGGATCACAACTTTTGGCAAAAATTAAGCATGGGTGCGAAGCACCACTTTGTCTGGAAAAGACATTATAAAGGGAGGGGTACAAGATAGCGCCCGGAACTCACTCACCCCCTGGCAGATGTGATCACCACTAGAAAGGCTGTCTTAATAGTAAGCAGCCAGAGAGGACAGTTGTTCAAAGGGAGCGCACATAAGATACGTGAGGACCAATTTATGGCCCCACTGTGGCATAACAAAAGGCATGGGTGGAAACAAGTCAGCCAGTCCTTTCAAAAACCTATTTACAATTGGAGACCGAAAGAGAGAGGGTTGCTCTAGCAGCCGCAAAAAAGCAGATAAAGCAGAAAGATAACCCTTGAGAGTTCCTAAAGCAGAGCCCTGTTGGGCAAGGGGTAGCATAAATAGAAGAACAGTGGAAAGACAAGCAGAAAGAGGGTCAATAGACCTTTCTGTTTAGTATATTACAAATTTCTGCCAATGGCTGGTGTATACCGTCTTAGTGGAGGGCCCCCTGGCCGCCAAGATAACGTTACATACTTTGTGAGGAAGGTCAAAAGGCAGCAACTGCTGTTGCTCAATCTCCACACATGGAGGTGCAGAGTTGACAGGTTCAGGAGGAGGACCTTTCTCTGCTGCTGCGATAGAAGATCCACCCGAAGGGGCAGCCTGATCGGAGGATCGATACACATTTTCAGAAGCTTTGGATACCAGATTCTCCTCGTCCAGTCCATAAGAATTACTTGGGCCCAGCCGCCCCTGATATTCTTCCGAACCCTGGGCAGGAGTAGTATGGGTAGAAAGGCTTACAGCAGGCCTAAGCTCCATTCACAACAAAGGTCATCGACGAGCGATAGTCACCTTGGAAACTCTAGCATCCAGTATTGCTGACACTGCGCGTTCTGTTTGGAGGCGAACAGATCTAACCAAGCTTCTCCCCACTGCTGAAAGAGACCTTGTGCACCTCTGACTGGAGACACCGTTTTTGATCTGCTAGGCATCAAAGGCTGAGGTTGTCCGCCTTCAGAGAACCTGCCAGGTGTTGCACCACCAGGGTTATGCCCTGTTGTTCCAGCCATGTCGAGAAACGCAGGGCATCTTGATAATGGGTGCATGACCCCACCACGCTCTGCTTGTTGCAGTACCACGTGGTAATGGTGTCCGTGAATCCCTGTACTAACTTCCCCCTGACAGAGGGACGAAATGCCTTCAAAGCCAACTGAATCACTCGAAGCTCCAACAAATTTATGTGGAGCCCGAACTCCGCCAGAGACCAGTGTACCCTGATCTCCACCTCTTCCAAATGGCCGCCCCATGGCAGAAGTGATACATCTGTCACGACTGTGAGCTCTGGTTGGGGAAGGGAGAGGGGTCTGCAATTGACCAATTGGGGTTCATCAACCACCACTGCAGATCTCTTGCAGTTCCTTCTGAGATCTGGACCACATCGGTGGGATTTCATCGATGCTGTGCCCACTGGAAATTTGGGTACCACTGCAGAGCCCGCATACACCACCTAGCATGCTTTACCAACAAGATGCAGGAGGCTATGAGTCCCAAGAGCCTCAGAGTCAGTCTCACCAAAATAGAGGATAGAGGCTGAAACATTGGAATCATAACCTGAATATCCTGGACTCGCTACTTGGGAGGATAGGTCCGAAATGGCACGTTTATAAATAAACCCAGCAAATGCAGGTAGTCCGCCTTAGTCTGAAGGTGGAAGACTGGTGCAATGACGCCTTCAACAGCCAGTCATCGAGGTAAGGGAAGACTGACACCCCTAACCTGCGCAGATGAGCTGCGACCACCGCCTTCACCTTGGTGAACACCCAAGGGGCACTGGTAAGGCCGCAGTGGAGCACGGTAAACTGAAAGTAATTGCAGACTACCTTGAACTGCAGTTAACGTCTGCGGCCTGGCAGGATAGAGATGTGGAAATACCCATCCTGCAGGTCGAAAGCTACCATTCAGTCTTCTTGGTCTAGGGCACACAAGACCTGAGCTAAAGTGAGCATCTTGAACTCCTCCTTCTTGAGGAACAGATTCACGGTCCGATGATCTAAAATGGGCTGCAACCCTTTGGTTTTTTTCAGAATCAGAAAGTAGCAGGAATAACAGCTACAGCCTACTTCTGAATCCAGGAACCTCACTTTAGCTCTCTTGGCTAAGAGAGCTGTAACGGGGGCGTGACTAACAGCCGAGACAAATGGCGGCTCTCTAGCGAGGATCCTAAGCCCTCGCCGAATATCCGACATCTATCCTGATTAAAATCGTGTGCTGACCCTGAATTACCGGGAATTAGGTGTGCCTGAGCCGAGGAGACCTGGAAAGCTGAACAGCGGAGTCCCGAGGTGCCCATACGACGGAGAAAAAGTCGCAAAAGTGTTGGACTAAAGGCGCAAGATGGCGGCGGCACCATAACCTGGAGGGCGAGCCCCGGAGCCCCTGCACCGAACAACTGCTCCCAGAGCATCCTGCGGGCAGATCGGAGCTGCTGAGCGAGGATCAGACCCTGCTGTGCGGGACCCAGATGGAGGGGAGGCGGTGAGTGCGAGGCAAGTGAGTGGTGCCTGGGAACTTGGCCCGCAGGGAGGAAAATCGAGGCTCCGGCATGAGTGGAGTACAAGGCCTTAGCCGTGCCCTACCTTCCCCGCTTTCTGCAGTAGAGAGGCGTGGGGGACACACAGGCGGCCTTCACGGGGCTTCTGTGCCGTTCGAGAGGGGAAGGGGCACCTTGGGCTGGACCAGGTGCCCCTGGCGAAGCACAGGCTCCACAGAAGACTCTCAGCTGGCGGTGAGGCCCTGGTGTGGTGGAGACAAAGCGTACTGCGCCCAATAAACAGAGGCGCACACAAGGCCTTATTTGATACTGACACAATCAGAACCCTGCTAGCCACCAGAGACAGTGGACGGTGGGGGGTGGCAAAAGCGTTGCGCTACTAATAACTCCAGATACTCACTGGAGGCCGATCCTTGGGAAACCCAACAGGCCACCGGTAGGATTGTCTTCTCCTACGGGCCGGTCTCATCCAGTTGACAGTATCCCCAGGTCGACGACTAGATAATGTCGAGCGACAGAGGACCCAAAGAGTCAGCTCAAAATAAACTCACCAAATTTGCGTGGAATAAGGCAGGTGATGAGCGGGACAATGAACAGATGGAAGCTCCAGATAAAAGAAGCGGCCCTTCTCTCCAATCTGACCTCATGCTTCATGACATCATTGAAGCCATCTCAGGGTGTGCATACTTCCCTGGAAGCCCGCATTAATTCGGTGAATGTGGAAGTGTCTCTACTCCGGGTGGACTTTCGGAAAACGGATGACAAAGTTAAAAACCTGGGGGACCCGACGGCTGCACTGCAGGTAGACATGTCCCAGCTTCAAAAACAAATAAGTGAACTGCAAAATCAGCAAGCCATGATGGCAAAACAGCTGGACAACTATGAAGGACGGGCACGGAGAAACAACATTCATATCCTTGGGGTGCCGGAACGCGCGGAGGGGCCGGCGACGGACCTTTATGTTGAAGATTTGATCACGAAACACCTGCAACCTAAAAGACTTTCCGCCTATTACTCCATTGAAAGAGCCCATCGGGTCCCTGGGGGCCGCCCTAAGCCAGGGGCACCCTCCCTGTCCACTCATTCCTGTGTCTTCAACTTCAGAGACCGCAACATAATTTTACAGATGGCTAGAGCTAACCCTCCACTCAAAATTGACAACAACGTGGTTACATTCTTCCTGGATTACATAGCAAGGGTCCAGGCCCAATGGCGTAGTTTCATGGCTGTGAAAAAAGAACTCAGAGATCGTGAAGTGAAATATGCCATGCTATTCCGGCGAAGCTACACGTAGAATCGGAGGTGAAGATGTGGTTCTTCTCCACACCGGAGGACGCCTGGGACGTGATAGACGGTTGGTGCAGAGTTGGGGGTTGGAATGGAGGTTATACCAAAAAAAGACAGCAACATCTGGTCCAGTTTGAGGGCAAACTCCAACAATTAGAGGACGAAAATTGTCATACCCCCACGGAGGAAATCAGACACCACTTGATGCTTAAACAGGAGGAATGTAGGATCCTGGTCAGTGAAAGGATGCAAGCCAAACTCCACAATACACATAGATTCTACAAATTGGGGGACAGAGCAGGTAAACTATTAGCGTGGTTGGAGAAGAGGGAACAAGGTGAGCGGTGGGTGCCCCAGTTGACTCTTGGGGACCGGTCGCATATCACACATCCGAAGGACATTGCAAATGCATTCACGGACCACATGGAACAAACTTACACCCCATACACGACAGAGGACTCTCGCCAACTCATCGCGGATAGCGACATACCAACACTATCTGACAGCGATAGGGAAGCATTATATGAAGATCTGACAGACCTTCAAATCCAACAAGCCATGACTAAGATTCAACTGGGAAAGGTGATGGGGGGCCTAACGGGATTCCTAAAATTGGTAGCCACACAGGTGGAACCCCATTTGCGGGCCATGTTTGAAGAGAGTTATGAGAAGGGACTCTTACCAGTGGACCAGAGACTAGCATCCATTGTCGTAATCAAAAGCCAGGGAAAACCGCTGACAATTGCAGCTCCTACCGCCCAATCTCCCTGATTAATGCGGAAGCAAAGATCTTAGCAAAAGTCCTAGCCCTACGCCTGGTAACGGTCATATCATCACTGATGACATCTTGCTCTATCTCGCCTCCCCCTACAGATCCCTCCATGGGGTTTTAAATATATTCACGAACTCTGGGAAATACTCTGGTTATGCCATAAATTGGCGTAAATCGATACTGTTCATTCTTTTTTTTTGATAATCAAATTTTGTTTATTGAAACTTTTGAAGGAAACATTCGCATTAGGTCATTTACATCTGTAAGACAGTCCCATGTATCTCCCACAACATCACATAGCGTAGTAACATGCATTAATGGAGGTATTGGTTCCCAATGAGGACGGCATAGTGTCAAAGTCATCATAGCGGTATCACGGCAAACCTTTTCCCCCAGATCTTGGCAAAGAGTTCCGGGGAGCCCCGTGTCTCAAAGACGGACTCCTCCTGGGCCCCACACCAGTCCACCCCCCTCCTCCATTTCGCCGGAGTGGGTGGTGCTTTCTGGGTCCATAGGGCTGCAATGTCCCTCTTTGCTACCACAAGCGCCGTTCCCAAGAGGCGTTTATCCATTCGAGAGCCATCCAAACCATCAAAGACCCCAAGGAGCAAATGTCTCGGGTCGTGGGGGACCACCCAACCCAGCACACTCGTCAGCTCTCGCTCAACCCCCTTCCAGAAGTACTCCAGGGCGGGGCAAAGCCACACCATGTGGATAAAATCTGCCTGGGTACCAGCACAGCGGGGACATGCCGAGGTGGGCCATGTCCCTGCTCGATAGAGTCGGACTGGTGACAAGTACGCTGTGTGAAGGAAGTAAAGTTGGACAAGGCGTAATTTCGAGGACGTAGTAAGGGATCTGGGCGCCATAAGGGCAGATCGCCAGTCCGCTTCATCCAAGGGGCCCACCCATTCCTCCCATTTCGATCTGAGGTGGTCAAGGGAGGCAGGGGAATTGTTAACTAGGGTACGGTATATTCGGGAAACCCCATCCTTCCCCAGGTTCCCCATCATGACCTGGGCCTCCAGGGGGCTGAACTCCGGCAGGGAAGTGGGCGTGGGGAGCTGAATGTGAAGAGCATGGCGGAGTTGTAGATATTTGTAGAATTGGGAGGGTAGAAGTGAGTGGCGCTGCCGCAGGTCAGCAAAGGAACGTATGTGGTCGCCCACCCACACGTCGCCAAGTAGGGATACCCCCACGAGATCCCACTGGCGGAACCCCTTCAAGGCCGCGGTCCCGCTTAGCCATGTGTCGCACCAAAGGGGCGTCTGTCTGGTTAATTTCTGGTCCCAGCGCACCAGACGAAGTGCAGCGCGCCAGGCCAGGAGGACAGATCTGGTGACTGAGGGTAGGTCCCGGGGAATCAGGGTGCCATAAAGGAAACCCTGTAGACGCACGAAGTCGAGGACTGTGAGCTCCAGCCTGTAGGGATACTGTTCATTCTTAAGGGCCAGGTTCCCCGACTTCCCACTTTGCATGGTGGAGGTCACCTCAGAAGGCGTCCGCTACTTGGGGATCTTTGTAACTCCAGACCGCCAACTCTTCTATGATTGCAACCTCGCTGCCCCCACTGACTCGGCTGTGTGCCGATGTAAAACACTGGCAACCTCGCTGCCCCCCAGAAATATCAGCATCAAATGGTAAAATATTACAAGGGTTGCAAAGAATGAGTAGATAGGATGACGATCTCTAAGCCCGTTTTGGCGTAACACACGCCTTCCTCAGGAGAACCACTTGAAATTTCTATATGTAAGAAAAACATACACATGACAACAATATGGTACACTGGGTCTGTTACAAATAAAACATGGTGTAACAGACCGAGTGTACCATATTGTTGTATATATTATGTCAAGTCATGTGTTTGTTTTTCTTACATATAGAAATTTCAAGTGGTTCTCCTGAAGAAGGCATGTGTTACGACGAAACGCGCGTAGAGATCGTCATCATATTTTACCATTTGATGCTGATATTTCTGTTCTTTTATGATTTTATGAAATAATTATTTTATATGTATTGTCAGTTAATATGTGTTTGATAGTGAGATTGTTTTACACTTTAAGAATTTTATATATGCAATAATAAAATGAGAAAACTTTTAAAACTTTTTTTGTCTGTCAGTACACTGGGATCCTGTTTATCATTTTGTATGTGTTAAACCTGATTTTAGACAGATATTCAGTTGCCTAGCAATTGTTACTACTTAAAGTAGTGTTGCCCTGTCCTAGGAACAGTTACTAGTTTCAGGGGGTCCCTTTTTACCTTATTTGGGATCCCCTCGTATAGCTATGAACAAACTGACAAAGGGGTGGTATGCTGGGGGCATTGCCCTCCCAGATATTCGCCTTTACTTTTGGGCATCGCAGCTAGTGGTGGTGAATCATTGGATCTACCAATCCCCGGTGGACCCGGCTTACATGCTTGACAAGTACCAAATGGGAAGAGCGGGATACCTGGAGGCAATGAACTCTAAGGCCCGGAAGAACAAGTTACTTACCTTCGGTAACGCTTTTTCTGGTAGATACAATATCTGCCTGTGGATTCCTCACCTTGTGAATATCCCCCTTGCGTCAGCAACATTCGGAAATTCTTTTCGTAGCCTCGCGACGACGTGGACTTGGACGTCATAGAGACACGGCATCGCACGCGACTCCGCTGACATCACCGACGCCTATAATAGGCCCACGCCGGCGTGATGACATCAGTTCCGCCCTTTTTTCCGTGCCATCGAGGCACACGGACGGACCAATGACAGTAGAAATGTACACAGTATACACAATACACAATAGTCAAGGTAAAACACACAGTGCAAAGCAAATGCAGGAAAGCAATTGAAATATTACCTTGACAACAAAATAAATAAATATTACATTACAGTAAAACTGGTATAGAAGAGTGAACAACGGGGAGGCGGGTGGGTCAGTGAGGAATCCACAGGCAAATATTGTATATACCAGAAAAGCGTTACCGAAGGTAAGTAACTTGTTCTTCTGATAGATACATCTGCCGTGTGGATTCCTCACCTTGTGAATAGAGTCCCACAGCAGTCCCCACTCCCGGAGGAAGGTGCCCACTCTTCTAAACCAGAAAATCCTGGAGGACAGAACGGGCGAAGTGGCCGTCCCTCCTCACCTCGGAATCCAAGCAGTAATGCTTCGCGAAAGTGTGGAGGGAAGACCAAGTCGCGGCCCTGCAAATATCCTCTACAGGAACACCTCTAGCCAATGCCGAGGTTGAAGATTTAGCTCTTGTAGAATGAGCCCTTATACCCTCTGGTGGTTCCTTACTGGCCAAAGAGTAGCAGATCTTTATACACAATACGATCCATCTTGACAAGGTTCTCTTGTGGACAGCTCTTCCTCTCTTGCAGCCAGCAAACCCAACGAAGAGCTGATCCTCCAAACGACAGTCTTTAGTTCTGTCCAAGTAAAAAGACACCGCCCTCTTAGGGTCCAGACGGTGTAACCTCTCCTCCTCCTTGGAAGGATGTGGGGGAGGATAAAAGGTAGGGAGGGTAATGGATTGACCAAGGTGGAAAGGAGTAACCACCTTAGGAAGAAAAGCAGCCCTGATCCTAAGAACCATTCGATCAGCATGAATGGTCAAGAAAGGGGGCTTGGACCTAAGAGCCTGAAGCTCACTTACCCTCCTTGCCGAGGTTATTGCAACGAGGAAGACTGTCTTAAGAGTCAAAAGCCTCAAAGGACATTTGTGAAGAGGCTCAAAGGGAGCACCCGTCAGAAAGGTCAAGACAAGATTTAAGTCCCACTGAGGCACAATAAAAGGAGTAGGAGGGAACTTATTTGTGAGGCCCTTCAAAAACCTTAAAACTACAGGAGACTTGAAAAGAGAAGGTTGGTCAGGCAAACAGAGAAATGCCGACAACGCAGAAAGATAACCCTTAACCGTGGCAACAGCAAGCCCTTGCTGCGCCAGAGAAAGGGCAAACTGGAGAACATCAGACAAATGGGCTCTCAAAGGGTCAATAGAATTCCCTCCACACCAAGTGACAAATTTCGACCATCTATAAGAATAGATGGACTTAGTGGAGTCACGTCTGGCTGACAAGATGACATCCACCACGTCAGGCGGGAGAGAAAAGGAATTCAGGTTGCCCCGTTCAATCTCCAGGCATGAAGGTGCAATGTCTGGAGTTGGGGGTGTAGAACCTGCCCCTCCATCTGAGAGAGGAGGTCTGCCCTGAGAGGGAGACGGAGTGGCGGGTGAGAGGAGAGGTGGAGAAGATCTGTATACCACACCCTTCTTGGCCAGTCCGGGGCGACCAATATGACTTGGGCCCGGTCTAGGCGAATCTTCCTCAGAACCCTAGGAATCAAAGGTATGGGAGGAAACGCGTAAAGGAGTTGATTTCCCCATCTCAACTGAAACGCGTCCCCCAAGGCTCCTTGCATCGGATACTGGAGACTGCAGAAAGACAGGCAGTGAGCATTCTCGCGAGTGGCGAACAGGGCCACCCGAGGAGTCCCCCACATTTGAAAGATGGCGTGAACGACCTCCGGGTGAAGGCTCCACTCGTGGTCGGCAGAGAACTGCCGACTGAGACTGTCTGCACGAACGTTCAGAACCCCGGCCAGATGATTTGCCATCAGACAAATCTGTGGTCCTGAACCCAGGACACGAGGCGCAGAGCCTCTCTGCAGAGAAACTGCGACCCTACTCTTCCCTGTTTGTTGATGTATCACATCTCGGTCGTGTTGTCCGTCAGGACCTGGACCGACTGA
The DNA here is from genome assembly GCF_964261635.1 of Lissotriton helveticus. Taxonomy (NCBI): domain Eukaryota; kingdom Metazoa; phylum Chordata; class Amphibia; order Caudata; family Salamandridae; genus Lissotriton; species Lissotriton helveticus. Next base: position 1,398,335,231 of record NC_136059.1, on the reverse strand, counting down.
CCGCGAAGGGAAGGGAGGAAGGCCTTGAGCGCCAAACGAATAGCCCGCAATTCTAGAAGGTTGATGTGAAACAACCTTTCCTCTGGAGACCAAAGACCCTTGACCTCCAGATCCCCCAGATGAGCACCCCACCCTAGAGTGGACGCATCCGTTATCACTGTGGCCACCGATGGAGGTAGTTGGAAAGGCTTCCCTTGAGACAGATTGCCTTCCACGCTCCACCAAGATAGATCCGAGGCAGCTTCTCTGGAGATCCTCACAGACTCCCCGAGATCTCCGTTGTGCTGATACCACTGCCTGCGGAGGCACCACTGCAGCGCCCTCATGTGCCAGCTTGCATGGTTGACCAACAGAATGCATGAAGCCATCAAACCGAGCAGGCGAAGGACCTTCAGGACTGGAACGACCGCTCCATTGTAAAATAAAGGAATCATTTCCTGTATGTTGCGAATCCTTTGAGGAGGTGGGAATGCACGACATACAGTTGTATCCAGCACAGCACCTATGAACAGGATGCGCTGGGAGGGCACCAGGTGAGACTTGGGTACATTTATCGAAAAACCCAACCTGTACAACAACTGGGTTGTCTCTCGCAGATGATGGAGCACTCTCTCTGACGACTCTGCTTTGATCAGCCAGTCGTCTAAATAAGGGAATACTGGAATCCCTGATCTTCTGAGATGCGCCGCCACCACTGCTATCACCTTGGTGAAGACTCGAGGCGCAGTAGTAAGTCCAAACGGAAGGACCGCAAACTGATAGTGCTGCGATCCCACCGTAAAACGGAGATACTTCCTGTGCGACTTCAGGATTGGGATGTGAAAGTACGCATCCTGTAAGTCGAGTGACACCATCCAGTCTTCTTCTAGCAGCACTTGAAGAACCTGAGCAAGGGGGAGCATCTTGAATTTCTCCTGTTTCAGAAAGAGATTCAAGATCCTGAGATCGAGGATTGGACGAAGTCTGCCATCCTTCTTGGGAATCAGGAAATACCTGGAGTAGCATCCCTGACCCCTTTCCTGCTCTGGGACCACCTCTATCGCACCCTTTCTTAACAGAGTCTGCACTTCCTCCTGTAGAAGCAACAGATGTTCCTCGGTGCAAAAACCTTGGCAATGCGGGTAATTGGGAGGGAATTCCCGAAAGGGAAGGGCATACCCATTTTCTACAAGATTGAGAACCCAAAGATCTGATGTAACCGATTCCCAATCCTGTAGAAAATGGGTAAGCCGACCCCCCACCGGTCCCACATGATCCTGAATGGCGGATCTAGGACTGCTTTTCTGGGGCAGGAGGGTTGGAGGAAGTGGAGGAGGAAGAGGCTTGACGCCCACGAGGACGTGCTCTCTGCTTTCCCCTGTATGATCTGTACATGGAATTTTGCTGCTGCTGCTGTTGTTGCTGCTGCTGACCTTGTCGGTAATTCCGAAAGGAAGAGCGACCAAAACCCCTGAAACTTTTGTTGGTTGAAGAGCCTCTTATCTGAAGACCTTAAGACTTAGCAGTTGCCCTACTGTCCTTAAATCTCTCAAGGGCTGCATCAGCCTTCTTCCCAAAGAGGCCAGACCCATCAAAGGGAAGATCCAATAAAGTTGCCTGAACATCCGCCGAAAAGTCCGAGGATTTTAACCAAGCAGATCTTCTAGTAGCGACAGCAGTGCCCATGATGCGCGCCACAGAGTCTGCAGTGTCCAGACCACTTTGTATAACTTGGCGAGCTGCTGCCTGTGCATCTGAGATCACCTCCTCAAAGTCCTTCCTGTTGGCATCAGGAACCTTAGGAGTAAGAACACGTAAAGAATCCATAAGGACATGCACATACCTCCCCATCAGACAAGTGGCATTTGTTGACTTTAATGCCATACTTGCAGAGGAGAAGGTCTTTTTAGCAACCTGATCTTGTTTCTTTTGCCTCCTTTTCACATGGAACCTGGGGAAAAGCACTTACATTCTTCTTAGAACATGCAGCTTGAATGACCAGGCTCTCCGGTGAAGGATGAGAGGTCAAAAAAGCAGGGTCCTCAGGAGCAACCCTGTACCTCCTGGCCACACTCTTAGAAACCGCAGGAGCTGACAATGGTTTCTTCCATACCTCCAAAATGGGCTCTGTCAAGGCATCATTAAATGGAAGTAGAGGGTCCACTACTGAATTTGGAGAATGTAAGACCTCAGTTAGAATATTGGATTTAAATTCCACAGTCGGCAAAGTTAACTGAAGGAGATCAGCAGCCTTCCTCATAACTAAATGATAAGGTTGAACATCCTTAGAAGGCGTACTAGAGCCTGAGGGCAACTCCCACTCTGGAGAGAAATCCAGGCTTCCTGTGTCAGCCAACTCCTCAAAACAATCCTCATCCAATTCACCTTCCTCCATATCAGAATGTGAATCCAAGTACCTCCGTTCTTCCAAAAGGCGTTGAGTCTCCCTTCTGGATCTCTCCTTCACACGTTTTGCAACCGGATCCACCATCGGCTCCGACGGATTCGGGATCGACGTCGGTATCGAACTCGATGGTTCAGTGGGATGTACCCGAGGACGACTTGGAGCGGGCGACGTCGGAATCGGCGTCGATGGCCTCGGCGGAGCCGGAAACTGCCAAGGCGGCGTCGGAGCCGGCATATAAGGCATAAATGGAGCCGGAGGATAGGAGTGAGGAACTCCTAAATTGAAAGCCAGAGGACCCATGGGACCCGAAGGTGCACCAGAGGGGTACCAAGCCCTTGAGAAGACGCCATACATAGCGTTCAGAAACGCCAATGGGTCCTGGCCTGGTGTTGGAAAGGCGGCTAAAAACCTTCAGGCTGATCTTGAGGAGTGTTCGGATTCGGCTCTTCGACAGGCGCGGAATCCACATCCTCCTGAACCTCTTCCTCTTCTCGGGCCGGGGACGGCGCCAGGGACGGATTTGGAGACGGATTCGGAGCCGGAGTCGGAGACTGCACTCGCGACTCCGAAGGTGAGGCCTCACCTTCAGGTTCAGAGACATCAAGAGTAACCACCTTAGAACGTACCTTCTTCGGTGACCTCGACCTCGACCCCGACTCTTTACCGGAACGACGTCGGGACTCATGTCTCCTCTTCCTATGCTTCTTCTTCGATTTCGAAGCATGATCTGAATTCGACTTCGAGGATGATTCTTCACGAGATCCAGACCTCGACTTCGTCCTCGACCTCGACCTCGCCCTTCGAGAACAAGATCTCGATGATTTCTCTTAACCAGCTTTAAGTCTTGCCACCAGGAGTTTTGCTTCTCTCTCCCTCAGGGCCTTCGGATTCATCTTCCGACATGAAGAACAATCATCTACATCATGGTCAGAACTCAAACACCAGATGCAGTCAATGTGCGGGTCAGTAATAGACATAATTTTACCGCACTCCCTGCAGGGCTTGAAGCCGGTCTTCTTCGAAGACATCGTCGAAGAAATTGGATACAGAGAAGCAGACAAAGGCAACAAAAAGGCAACAAAGTACCAGTTGGCTACTGAGATTCCCGATAACCGTTAGCGTCGATGACGCGGAAAAAAGGGAACTGATGTCATCACGCCGGCGTGGGCCTATTATAGGCGTCGGTGACGTCAGCGGTGTCGCGTGCGATGCCGTGTCTCTATGACGTCCAAGTCCACGTCGGCGCGAGGCTACGAAAAGAATTTCCGAATGTTGCTGACGCAAGGGGGATATTCACAAGGTGAGGAATCCACACGGCAGATGTATCTATCAGAAGGGACAGTATGTTGGTCCCACAGCCCACACAGTGGCGATATGGCACCAGGCAAATTCCCGTTTACGTTGGGCAAAGACCCTCACCAAAGCTACACCATTATGTGTACCCAAAGTTTGGGACTTCTGGGTCGACATCCCGGGTTCGATGAGTGGGACATTATTGGAATCTCTAGTGTAGGGGACTTAGTGAAGAAGGGTGCACTTATCAAATTCGGAGGCTTACAGAAGACCTATGACTTGGCCCAAGGGGAGGTGTTTAGATACCTACAAATTAGACACGCCCTTATCAGTGCCCTCCCTGACATGACAGATATTCCAGACTCATCCCCCCTTGAGGATAGGCTTCTCGGTGGGCCGCTGCTCACAAAGGCCATATCGCTAACATATAAGAAACTATGCAACAATCTACCCGATACATTCCACAAACTTCGGGGAAAATGGCAGCTTGACTTAGGGCCCATTGATGATGAAGACTGGCAGGCGGCACTGATGTCTCACCGGGAGGCAGCCATAACCCTCTGGTACCGACTTATTCAACGAACATTTTTACATAGATCTTATTTGACTGGAATAACCCTGGCGAAGATAGACCAGGACTAATACACTAGCCTTCGAGGCTGCCAACAAGACGCAACTTTTTATCACATGATATGGGACTGCCCGGGATTGAAACCTCCGTGGGAAGGGGCCACGGGTCACATTCTGGACGCCCTAGGGAAGGAACTCGCCCTTTCTCCCCGGATGGGTCTCCTATAAATATGGGAACAGACTGATCTCACAGACATCGAACAACAATTCACAACACTAGGTTACACTCTAGTTAAAAGGGAGATAGAGAGGAAATGGGGGGTGGCGGACAAACCTTCACTCAGAATGTGGGTTAGAGAATATGACACATGCATGATAGCAGAAAAAGAGGTGTTCAAGGTGAGAGGGTGTCCTAAGAAATGGGGCAAAAAGTGGGGCAAGTGGAATGCTTATCAAGGTGACCTATGTGTTTCCCCATCAACAGTAATGGAACTGCAACACACAAAAAGGCGACGTTTGAATGCACACTGATTGTAATGGATACCTTTCCCTGAAGATTTCTATGTATCATGAGATATGCCTAATATCGTTCATATTAATAAGTGACTTACTATTGTTGAAACCAATAAAAAACATATTTTTTAAAAAGAGAGCTGTAACATCCTCCAGGAGCAATTTCAAATGATCCTCCGTCAGCCGTTCTTGACTTGGCAGAATGGGAGGAGGAAAAGTAAGGAAAGGCAGAGAAGAGCCCTCCTGAATGATCTGCAAGACCCACTCGTCCGATGTTATGAACCTCCAGTGGGGGAGAAGATGAGGATTCTCTCACCAACTGGAGTGGTGTGGTCTTGCAGAGTAGGAGTGCTTGGAGGCTGGGTCTGCCGAGGGCAGGGTGGCCGACGACTTCTGGCTTCCATTCTTAGGTCAGAAGGAACCACATCCATGCCCCCGCTTGGGCAGTCGATGGGATATGGCTGACTTGGCTGGAAACCCCTTCAGTTGCCAGGAAAGGGGCGAAAGCTAGACTGGCCAAGAGGTGTAGTAGAGAAGCCCAAGGATCTAGCTGTAGCTTGAGAATCCTTGAACCTCACTAGGGCCGTATATGCCTTCTCCCCAAAAAGATGGGTTCCATCAAATGGAATGACCATCAAATTTGTCTGGACTTTGCCAGAGAAGCCAGTTGTCTTAAGTCAGGCATGGTGCCTGAAGGCCAATTTCATGGAAATCGATCTACCCAGCGAATCTGTAGTATTTTGTTGAATCTATCCTGTCCTTACCTGCCTGAATGAGCACAGCCAGGGCCTCCTATGGAACTTTTGGCAGCACTTGCGGAACCGCCTCCCAAAGAGAGTGGGAGAAACGGCCCAAAAAGCATGCAGTATTCACTGGCTGGAATGCCAGGCTGGCAGAAGAAAAAATCTTCTTACCAAGTGAATCCAGCCTCTTGAATTCCCTATCCAGAGGGGCAGAAGGGAACATGTCCTGGGATGTAGAAGCCTGCACCACCCAACTTTCAGGGGTGGGGTGTTGGCTGAGGAACTTTGGGTCACCCGCACCCAGAGCTGGGTGATGGCGGCATGCAATTGTCCTATTCACAGGAGCACCTGTGCTAGGCTTGGACCATGTGCCTGGAAGGACATTGGTTAGTGCTTCCTTAAAGGGAAAAAAAGTTTGGAGGTGGAAGCCCAAGGCTGAAGCACTTCGGTCAGGAGATTAGTCTTGACAGGCACGGAATGCAGCTCTAGTCCGAGGGCCTCTGCCACCCTTTTAACCACCATGGTATAAGATGGTCCCTCCTCCAAAGCCACAGTTGGCAGAGACAACATGCTATTATCTGGAGAAGTGTCCAGTCCAATGGCTTCCCCAAGTTCCCCATACCAGTCCAGCTGCTCTGAGGAGTCATCCTGGTGTTCTAAAGGGTCTATAGACTCCTCCCATTCCTCCCCAAAGCCTAACACATCCTCAAAGTGTTCAGGCAACAACATAGAACCACTGGGTTCAATCAGCGCCAGATTCAGCTTTGCTCAATGACGTTCTGACTCCATGTTGTCGGGGATAAGGATGGGGTTGTCACCGCCGAAGGGCACTGGCAGTCCAGAAGGCACTGATTTCGGGTCCGACGACGGAGTAGATTGCAATGGGAAGACCGGTGTCCACCCGGATCTGGGATCGGATCCCTGAGGGACCACCGGCGATGTGGCTGGAGCCAATGGCACCAAAACCGATGGTGCTCCTTCTGACCCCGTGGGGCCTGAGAGCTCACCAGAGAGGTTGGCCTTCTCAAAGACACGGCTCATGGCCTCATAAACTCTTTAATTTGAGCGGGGGCCACTCCGGCTCCCAGAAAGGGAGGGAGGTACGAAGTCGACCCCGGCTCCGCAGAACCGTGCCTAGAGCGTTGGTGCTCCTTACCTCGTTCATCGATGAATGACAGTTGAGACAAAGATGAAGTCCCCTTGGACTTCTTCTTCTTCTTGTGCCTCTTCCCAGAGTGTCCCAAAGACCTCAAGTGGGATGAAGAGGACTTGGGGCTCCGTGAGCAGTCCCGCTACCTCCTCTTCTTTGATCGGGTCAGTACCTCCGCTGAGTCTTGCTGGATGGTGTTAACTACCAGGCCGCAAGGAGCTTCACAGCCCGCTCTCGTAAGGTCTTCGGAGCCATAGCCCAACAGTCCAAGCACGACTTTGAATTCTGGTCGCACTCCAGACACCAGAGACAAACAAGGTGGAGGTCGGTAACCAACATCATGGGGTGACAGGCACTGCACTGTTTAAACACTATCTTCCTCGAAGACATCCTCGCACACAAAGTTGGAAAAAATTCTGAATTTGACAAAAGTAAAAAAAATGCCTGTCAAAAAGCGACAGATAGGTTGCTCTTCCTGGATCGGCGCTTAACTGGCATAGAAAGAAAAAATCTGACGTTCAGGCCCCTGGGTGACGCCTATATAGGTGACTGCGATGTCATAACCGATGCTACCAATGCTGACAACGCCAGGTGGAGCCAAATGGAGCCACCCCATGGCGCGTGCAAAGGGTTTTGCTCAGCAAAAGTTTCCAGATCCAGTCTGACGCCTGGGAAATTCAAAGGTAAGGAATCTGGAGCTAGAAGTCTCTATCAATACTTTCTGCACATGCTTCAAACAAAAGATCAGAAACATGGAACAGAAACTCCACTCTGTGTTTTTAAACTATGATGGTTGCACCCCTACTCAGTAACTTGTACAGTGACCAAGATAGCAAAAACACCAGTTGATGGACAGTATGCAGAACAATGTCATACATTCACCCCAGAACAGAGATCTGGGCCTTAATCCATCGTTCTTTTGCTTACCATGCAATTCCAGTTTGAACCCAGCCATATGCAAATCAGTCTTGACCCTGTGCCAGTGTATGTCTGCTGTAGACCATGAACTTTCATTGACAATTGATGCACAATTCTGTGCCAGTGCATAAGCGTAAAGCGGGGTCATGAATGGCATCCCCAGCGGTAGTAGCAGCCCATTCTCTGGAAAATCAGATTGCGGATTTTACCATCATAAGAGTTCATTGTGTGCCAGCACAAGTTTGAAATCTCACTTCTAAATTATCCACAGAGATTGTTAGTACATTTTTGGGATTTCGGCATAAAGGAACAAATTGTGGCAAGAGTAATCCAGCAGAAATCATTTGGCTCCTCAGAGGAAGTTTTTTAAGGTCTTTTCAGACATGACCATTACAGCTGCTAGAAGAAAAAAGGATTTTTGGAAAATGTTTGATGCTTGAGTCAGCCTCACTTGTTTCAGCAGTCTAAGCTGAGAGTAATTCATAAGGGTCGTTTCCATGGGCCTCATGCATCATTGTAAATTGCGGTCGCAAAGGGGTAGATTTGCAGAATCTGCCTCTTTGCGACCACAATTTTTGAATTTGGGATGCATCATCCCAAATGCAAAAATCGCTATTTAAGTAATCGCTAAAATTGCGATTACTTAAATTGCGATTGTATTTAGGGAATCACAAATTGCGATTCTCTAAATGCAATGCAACAACCAAAAAAAAGTGTGATTTCGCAATTAAGAATTGCAAATTACCATGAATTCAAAGTTGATGGTAATTTGCGAGAACTTTGAAAAATGCACAAAGTACATTTTTGAAAGTTTTATGTTGCACACATACATGTCCTTGGGGCATGTGTGTGAGTGCAACATGTGTAGAAATTGCAATTTCAGGGGTTTATCAGGGTGTCCTTTTGGCACCTTTGTAATTGCATGCACAATTTGCGAGTACCTATTTGGTACTCGCAAACTGTGCATGCTATTCCCATTGATTCCTAAGGGCCTCTAGGCCCATAGGAATGAATGAGAAGCAATTCCTTATTCCTTTACAAGTCGCAAATAAGGATGTGTAGGAATCACAATTTCTTTTTGCAATTCCTACATGCATAAGCATTTGTGATTCCAAAATTGCGATCTCTTAAAAATCGCAATTTAGGAAACGCAAATGCACAGTTTAATGCATGTGGCCCGATATCTTAAACTCAACTAAAAATACATGGATCTTTCTAAAGACTCTACAGAACATCTAGACAAATGTAAGAATCAGTAACCGGTCTTTCTGAGTTAATTACTAAATAAGCCATTTCTGTTGTAACCCTTTACTATTCTGTTTGGGATTATTAGCAACAATAGTTTCAATTTCGACTCGGGCCTGCATTATCTTTCATTATCTGCTGTGCTGCCTCTCCCGCGCCCCCCGCCGGCGGGTGGCGCCGCCGGTGCTGGTCAGTAAATGCCCCCTCTATCACTCTGCCTCCCCTGTTCGCTGCACTTGTCACCATCACTGCAGTTGTGTCCACACCTCCTCTTGGGAGGGGATAAACATATTAAGTTTTTGTCAAAACAGTATCACACGGAATCTGTCTTTTGCACTTGGGGAATGTCTTTACATTTACGATATTTGATCCGGAATCCACTGTGTATGTCGATCTGATCTGATGCAAACTGTATTCTGACGGTTTTGAACTTGTCAATAAAGGTTTTGAAAATAAAAAAAAATAATAATCTTTCATTATCTGAGCGCAGGTTTATGTTCATTATGATGGCGGTTGGTCGCTCTTTGATCCTGCAAAGATGGAATTTAACTGACACATCTTCTGATTTATTGGTATAATGTATAGAGATACATTTTTGAGTATGCCTATAAAAAAAAAATTGATGGACCTAATAAGTATAATTGTATTTGGTGTAACAAGACTCCATTTCAACGTGTTCCTCTTTTTTTTTAGCAAGTGTATTTTTTGCATTATGTATATGAATTCTTTTTACTTTGCTTCATCGATTTGTTGGTCTTAATGCACTTTCTCAAATGTATGATGTTGCTGTATTTGCATTTGTGTTTGTATCGCTATTCATAACTATTTATATTTTTATGATTTTTATACTACCAATAAAATAAATTAATAAAAAGAAAAGAATTACATCCCCTGATGTTTGAGTATTTACTAAAAAATTAAATATGGCATTTCAGGAAAAATACTTTTTCCCGTTGTTTGGGGAAATGATGGAGACAAAGAAACGGGGAGAAGCAGCTAGAGAAGTGCCACAGATAATGGACACACAAGCCGAGGAAAACAACAGTCAGAAATGGACATAGAGAACACACAGAGAGGAATGCCACAAACACGAGATGCAGTATGTGAAGTATATGGCACTACATAAAAACACACAATGTCTGGACCCAGGAAGGTACCGGACAAAGTGCAAAGATACAGGGTAATGGTTTATTTGTGTCTAATCAACAAAACTCTCACAATTTAAATTACCAATCAGATCGCCAAATTGAAACAACAATCTAATTACATGGCAGTCAAACTGCAAGCATTTTACATTAATCCAAATAACAAGTTTGATAAAAGGTTCCCTATGGTGTATAAACATACCAAGGGTAAACGAAAGAAACAGCAAGCCTTTTACACAATTACACAACACCAAAGTAACAAAATATTTTTTTAGACCCCAAGTTAGGTTATTTGACATACACAGAAATGTATTAAAATAACATAATGCACAAATATTTCAATGAGAAACAACCTGCCCCCACCCCTCCTTACTACTTACTAACACACTAGCTAGCTAATAAACTGGCAGACCGTCAGTAAGGGGTGGAGAATTCAGGCGTAGCTACCATTCGTAAAACAGATCATCTTTAATTTACGCAATGTTGATATGATAATGAAATGGAAAGCCTCACCCAGATACGAAGGGCAATGGACTTGAATATATTGATGAAAGATCAAAAGAGGAAACCCACACACGATACCCTTCTACTGGGACAAAACGGCATGACGCTGTTTCAGATACCAGGATTTCTAAGGGCTTCTGTAACAGTGTGTGCAGGTGAATATAAAAATCTCATGATTGGATTTGCACTGTTTGGATAAAAACTATGTTTTAGTCATCAGAAACTCAAAACTATGGTCACTATTACAAAACTTGTGCTGAAAAAAAGTACCATGGTTTATGCTTGGCCTCGTTCATAGGATTGGGATATTGGCAACTGAATACAAATAGGTAAGAGGGACAGAGAGGAAAGATGTTGACCAGTGTGTTTGCTTTGGTCCCCCTAAGTTGAGAGGGCATGCCCAGACATGTGTCCTTTGCTCACTTTGCCACTGGATTCAAGCTAGCCTAGCTGATGAGGGGTGTTGCCCGAAACCGGTCCCAGTATGCTTGTTTTCCGGTCCAGGGAAGACCTGGCTTGGTAGTTCGGGCTGGACTGTTCCCATGAGGTACAGGTTCAAGACTGATGTGCATATGGCTGGGTCTGACCTGGGGTGACGAAGTGAGCTAAAAAATGATGATGGATTCAACCCAGATTTGTGACTGGGGTGAGTGCCTGAAAAGTTTTAGCACTCCGTCCATTGTCTCCTTGTTTTTGCTTTGTTTGCCCTAAGTTGGCAGGGTATGCCCAGACGTAGGCCCCTTGCTAACTTTGCCACTGGATTCAAGCTAGCCTGGCTGATGAGGGGTGTTACCCGAAACCGGTCGCAGTATGCTTGTTTCCGGTCCAGGGAAGACCTGGCTTGGCAGTTCGGGCTGGACTGTTCCCATGAAGCACAGGGTCAAGACTGATTTGCATATGGCTGGGTCTGAAGTGGGGTGTTGAAGTGAGCTAAAGAATGAGGATGGATTCAACCCAGATCTGTGAATGGGGGTGACTTCTGAAAAGTTTCAGCACTCAGTCCATTTTCTCCATGTGTTTGCCCAGTGTTAGACCAGGCATCCTTGGCCTGGTTTTAACTGACTTTTTGCCTTCATACCTCCTGTTTTTACTGTTGTTGTTGACTTCATTTTTGCTGGCTTTAAGAATCTTGCCACTTTACCAATGCTAATCAGTGCTAAAGTGCATGTGCACTATAATTAAAACATGGTAACATGGTACCATTGGCTTATCCACAATTGGCATATTTAATTTACTTATACGTCTATAGTAAAGTGCACTACATGTCCCCAGCACCTGTAAATTAAATGCTACTAGAGGTCCTTAAGCAGTGATTGCTCCACCCCCTTTAGTAGCTCTTTATTATTATTATTATTATTATTATGTTTCTTATATAGCGCCTGAATCAACCCCCGAAGGGGTATCTCCGCGCTTGCCTTGGGAACCCGTCCTGGCTTTTCCCTGTGAGATAGCCCCTACAGGGCATCCCCAAGGTGAAAGCCAGGCATCCCGCCGCAGGGGGGCCGTTGTGGAGATTAAGCAAGCTTAATGCCCAGAGTTGCAGAGTATGAACCCATGATTAGGTCAGGCACCGAAGCGAGAATTATCGAGTCCATGGACATTTGAGCTCAAGACCCTGCCGCGTCGGGAATTGAACCCTGGTCCCGGGTCTGACCTCTGCTTCAGGGTCTACCTGCTCTAACCAGTGAGCCACACTTCTCCACTTCTCTTTAAACATGTCTCTGGCCTGCCACTGCAGTTTTGAACTTACATGTTGACCTGGCAAGTTAACCTGCTTGTGAGGCACAAAACTTCCTTTTTATTATATATAGTTCACCCCTAAGGCCCTGGGCAGCCCATAGGCAGTGTGCAATGTATTCAAAATGTAGGATTTTTTAAAATGTTTTACATGTCCAGGCAATGAAATACTCTAAATTCGTTTTTCACTGCTGTCAGGCCTATCTCTCCCATAGGATAATATTGGAATTGCCTTATTTTATAAGTGTAATTTCCAATTGGGAACAGATGAAACTCCTCTTTAGAAAGTTGGCAGTTTTTTACTGTAACTATTCGGAGCCTTCTACCAGTCTATGGAATAAACATCTGGGTGGGTGGCAGCTGGCTTTCTGCATTCCCGCTAGACAGCCTCTAGACAGCCACATACAAAGAAAGGGAAGGTGGGACTAAATGACCATCTGCATCCTTATGGGTCTTACTGGGGAGGACGGGGGAGGGGCCAACACTTACACCTAAAAGGGCTGTGTCCTGACCCCACACAAAGGGTGGCATACCCCCCTGTAGTAAGTCTGGTATCAGAGCAGGAAAGAAAAGGACTTGGGCACTTAAAAGGCATCTCTTTGAAGTCTCACTACTGCAAAGGCCCAACTAGGTATAAGTACTGGACCTCTAACAACACCAACTCAAAACACTTCTGGCACTGAGGACAGTCTGCAAGGAAGAAGGACTTCCTTGCTGCTGAAAGGGACTGCCACTCTTCTGAACTGCTTTGTTGTGTTAGTCTGCTGCCTGCTTCTCTCTTGCCTGGGAGAAGGACTGGGCCTGCATCACTACATCCCAGAACCTAAGTATTTCCAAAGGCTAGTTGGCTTGCTTCCTGTTTTCTGAAGTCTCAGGGATGTCAAAGGATTCTCTCTGCAACCTGCAACCAGCCTCTGGACTCTGTTTGCTATGAGTCCTGCTCTATCAAGTGATGCCAATCCTGTCCTCCCTGGTGGGGGCACCTTCCTGCTGCCAGTTAGATGTCCCAGGCACGTTCCCCAGTTCAGCCAGTTTCGGGACTTCGCCCTCAGGTCAACCTCCTCACAGAGTGTGCCCTTCAAAGTGAGTTTAAATTGCTGCATCTTTAAAAACCCACACATCGACGGTATTGCGCTGGTCGGAACTGTTGCATTCCCCTCGACAAAGATGCAGCTGCATGGACCACAGACTCCGCATTGCTGTCACTAGTTTCTGACACATTTCAGCGGCTCGACGCCGATACACTACTTCATGCAGCTCGCATCGCCTATAGCCCAGAAATTTAAGTACGACGCATCACCCCATTGTTCTTCGCATTTTGACTTTCGACACATACCCGACAGTACACAGCTGGCAACAGATGCATCGCCTTCATCTGAGGGATTAATGACGAGGCATCGCCTCATTTGCCCCATTGAATCACCCCAAATATCAACGCATTGAAGGTATCGTTCAGCGGTGTAAGGCGGGTCTCTGTATCCGACCCGTGCTTCTTTGTAGTCGGCCTGAACTTTAGGATTTGACCCAGTCAAGTGCGACCAGATAGTCTCGGAATACACTCTTTGTTTTCCAGCGCCTTGAGACCCTCACGGGTATGTAGCGTGCTTTCTAAATGCAGGGATTGATTGATTGATTGGTTTTCAAGCATTACAGAACAGTTTATTCGGAAAAAGTTCATATCTTGGCTTCTACTTATTGGATTTTTTAAATTTTGTTCTTGTTTTATTCATAACATTATAAGCTATTTGCATAAGCTGGTGTGGAGTCTTTCTGTGGTTTTTCACTGTGTTACGTTTGAAGTGTTGCACAAACACTTTACACATTGATTCTTAAGTTAAGCCGGACTGCTTTGTGCTAAGCTACTAGAGGGTGAGCACAGGTTACTTTAAAGTGTGTTACTGACTTACACTGACTTGGATTGTGGTTCCTGCTTGAACAAGGTGCCACGCTGCCAACCAGAAACCCAATATCTAACATTGATGATCAGCGAGGATATGACTTGTATTTGTGCAATGCCATACCGTAATTGTGTACACTGCTATCCATTTCAAAGATCAATACAAACGTTTTCAATTTTCCCTGATTGGCATTTTTAGTTTTTTCCTAAATCATATCTCTGTCTGGAGGAGCAACAGCTGCACCTGCAAAAATGGATTATGAGATGGCTAAACGTGAGAGTTATACTGTGGCCCAACTCAAGGATTTCTACAAGTGGACTGAGCTTTCCACAAACGGCTGCGCAAGGAAGGTGGAGCTGCAAAAGGCGGTGAGGGCCTGGGCAGTAGCTTGTGATGCACCACCTGTAACCCCAGAGGAGGATGAGGAACTGGATGATGAGGAGCTGGACCAGGATTCACCCGAAGAATCTGAGACTGCCTGTGGGCCAAGGGGCCCATATCCTGCCAGGAGCAGTGGTACCCACCAGGGCAGGTAGCAGTGTATCATCACAGAGGAGCTGGAGGACAGAAGATAGGGCAGAAAATTTAAATTGCAGCAGGCTAAACTCAAATTGGAGAAAGAAAACGTTTTGGAAAAGAAAAGACTGGCCACAGAGGGAAGAAGATAATGTTGGCCCAGGAGCTGAGCTTAAAAGAGTTGGACCTGAAGGCCAGGAGGGCTGTACCCAGCCAAGATGATGGTAATATTTCTTCAGTGTCCTCAAAAAAGAGGGTACACATATCCAAGGGTGTGGTGCCTGCCTATGGAGTGGGAGATGACTTATATAAATGGTTTGAGGTTTATGAGATTTCTTTCATTGTGCACAAGATCCCTATGGAGTATTTTAGGGCTAATCTGTAAAAGCATATTCCTACTGAGGGAAGGAATACCCTACTGGCCCTAGATGGGAGTGACAGGAGGAGGTATCCCTCTATGAAGGAAGACCTGATCATAAAATATGGTTTGACCCCAGAGAAGTACAGGCAGAAGACCAGGGACAGCCAGAAACTGTCCCCACAGACCTCTGTGGATTGTGTTGATTATTTTTGCAAGGTACTGAATGGTTCGGTGAAGGGCAGTGATATAAGGGATTGTCAGGGGCTGTGTAACTTGATCACAGAAAAGCACATGTTTAGTCTTGGTTTTACAGATCTGCACCAGCACTTGATTGACAGTAAGGTTTCTGACCCCAGGGAGCTTGCTAAGGAGGCGGACCACTAGGTTAGCACCAGGGTCCACAAGAAGGTATCTGGGGGGGGGGTCACCACAAGGGTGGGCAGGCTCTTCGCCAAAAGTATAAGGGGGCTGCTTTGAGTCAGGACTCCTATCCCCTTACTGAGAAGAAAAATACATTGTTCCCTGACAGTAAGTGTGTAGTGAAGGCACCCTTCAAGTGTTACGAGTGTCAACAAGAAGAACCCTACACGGGGGATGCCAAGTGTCCCAAGTGAGCACAGACCCCCACTAGTGGGCAGTCACTGGGGCAGGCTAGTGTAATGCTTCAGGAGGAATTTGGGACAGCTAGTAATGGGGACAGAGTTGAGGTTACCCTAATGCAGTGGTTCCCAAACTTTTTTGACCCGTGGCTCCCTTGACCTAATTGGCAGCTGCCCGTGGCTCCCCACCATTTTCTTTTACCGGTGGGCGGCTGGGGGAGGATGTAAGCCCGGCCTCGGGAGTGCTTCCTGTTGTCTTCCTTAAATTAATTGGGATGCAATGAAGATATAATAATCATATTTGTAACAAAATAAGATAACAGTTGTTTAATAAAAACTCGTGTGAAACGTACAAGATTAATACCCAAATATGTTTCCATGCAACTTTTTTCAACCTGACAATACTTAAAACTTCTGTATAATAAAATCTTTTCAATGAACAGGTAAAACAACAGAGTCCGAAATTTACCTTCAAAATCCTAGTGAGATGGGTGCGCTTGTTTTTCCAACTTTGATTTATTTTATTTATTTATTTGAAAAGTTTTATATAGCGCTGGCTAGACCCGGAGGTATCAGATAATATAAGATAATTAGCAAGTAGGACAGACTAATGACTAACAAAAGCTTGATTGCTATGTCAAACTGTCAGTGTAAGCATCATCACAGATTAGTACCCCATGGTTTTTGGTGTCACTTCTTACTTACATGCAATAGTTTAGGTGCCAGTTTTCCACCAATGACAATCTAGGTTGGAAGACTTGTGTATAGTGCAAAACACCTACATAGTGTGTCTTTACACCTTCAAAACTCCCATAATTTGCTAATATGGGCACGCTTTTTAGCAATCAGATTGGCTAAAGGGGGTCGTATATATTTTGGTTCCTGTGCCTATTTTCTCTCAGTCCGATTGTGAAGACAGCTATGCTGCTATGTTTAATGTAACTTTTGAACAGTAATTGAATACCTTACAGATTTATATGGTGGCATGTTCTTTTTACACTTTAATTATTTTAGTTTATGTTCCAAGTGCTTATGTTTGTGTGTCTGTTTATTGCAGGTGGGTACATGGATGAATACATGAGTGGGTCAGTGGGTGGATGAATACGAGTGCAGAGATGAGTGACACAGTGTGTGTAGGTTGACTTATTAAGTCTCTAAATGCATCAGTGACTGAAGAGGCATTTCAGTCATAAGCTATGCCTATTGGAATTGGCAGTTCTTGGCTCTCAATGTCTCTTTCGTCTCTTTTCTTCGGTCTCCTTTCTCCATTTTGCATTGCTCTTTCTTTCGCTGCTCCTTCCTTGCTCTTCTGTCTTTTCTCCCGTTCATCTGTTTATTCTTCTGCTTTTTATGTCTCTTGCTCGCTCTTATCTTTATCTCTCTTTCCCTGCCTTCATTTTCAACTGCTCCGTTCCATCCTCTGGCTCTTGCTCACACCCTCGTACTTCTCTACTTCTTTCTTTTGCCAAATGTCACCTTGTTCTTTCAGCTATGAAGCCTCTCTGTTTTCCTTATTCCTTTTTCATTTTGACTCACTACCACTTGTAGATTTTGTGTTCTCCTTATCCATTTCTGTTCTTACCCTACCATCACCTCCCTCCGCCTAATTTGTGTTCTCTTATGCCTCTCTCAGTCCGACTGTGCACCCATCCATTCACCCTTCCATATTTCTATTCATCTTCCCTTCCTTGCATTTGTTTAGCACCAGGCATCTATCTGATGGTGGCCAATCTATCGATCTAATTTCTTTCTCACTCCACTGTGCTCTTTTGTTTTTCTGTCTTTCCCTCCCATGCTCGTGTTCTCGTCCTCTCTGTTAGTATATCTCCCTGTCTACATTTCACTCTGACACTCTGATGCCTTACAGTTCCCATCCTCTCATCCTCGGAAACACTCGGTTTTCTCCCAGTAACCAGACTCCCTTAAAGTGGTCGCAAGATATATCAGTTTCAACTAAGAAAGAGAAAAGCCAACAGGAGCCTGTGAGGGGAAATAGAGCGGCCGTCTAACGCCTGCTCTGCGGCTGCCGTAACCGGAGGTCCGACCTGGACAATTGACTTCCTGCATTTTAAACGCTAAGTCTATTTACCTTCTTAGTCCGACCATTTCCCCACTGTGGTCGCGGCGCCCCTGGCTCCTCATTATGGCACACCGGGGTGCCGCGGCGCACAGTTTGGGAACCACGGCCCTAATGTCTCTGGGTGATGGAGCAATGGTACAGAGAACCCACATGCCTAGAGAAAACTATGAAGTTCAGGCAGTGGGTCACCATTAATGGGCAGAGAGACACAGATGCCAGAATAACTACTATCTGGTGAAATCTGCCGTCTTCATAGCAGGTAATCCCTAATGTGTTCCACCAAGTTGCTGTAGCTGACAATCGGGAGAGCCACCACCACGTGGATCTGCTTCCATTTGAATTGGGGGGTATCTCAGGTTCCTTGAGGGTAGCTGTGAATCCATCCAAGCCTGTCAATTGTCTGCTTGGCAATGACCTGAAGCATACTGTCTGGAAGGAGGTAGAGCTTGGAGATGTTGGGTTTGCATGAGTGGGTGTGCCTAACCACACGGTCCATGGCAGCCAGCGAGGATTGTCAAGAGGGCATGGAGCCAGGAAGAATTGCCCAGGTGTCTGCCAAAAAAAGGAAGGGTAAGTGTAAGTGGTGCGGGGAACTCGCTCATGAAACTCCCACACTCTTTGAGGAGGTTGACCTGAGGGAGATGTCCCGAAACTGGCTGTACTGGGGAACATGCCTGGGACATCTAACTGGCAGCAGGAAGGTGCCCCCACCAGGGAGGAGCTCTGCATGGCACAGAAGAAGTACCCTACTCTTGTGGGTCTTCAGCAGCAAGCTGAGACCCAGGCAGCTGGTGATGCCTCTCACAAACACTTGATTTACTGGGACTGGGAGAATGGTCTCCTGTATAGTGAGAAAAAGGTCCTGAGCCAGGTACAAAATGTGTGTTGGTAGTACCTCAAAACTTAAGGGCCTTCCTAGTGGGGCTGGATCGTGGTGTGCCGCTGATAGGTCATTTGGGGCTAAACAAAACCTTTGACAGGTTTGTCACTCACTTTTATTGGCCTCAATTGAGGAAGGCCTCAGATGTGTTCTGTAGGTCCTGTCCTACCTGCCAAGGGAATGGCAAGTTAGAGGAGTAGCGAAAGGCCCTACTGCAACCTGTTCCTGTCATTAGCACCCCTTTTGAGAGAGTGGGCATTGACATGGTCAGGCCTCTGGACCCCAAAACAGCCATGGGAAATAGCTTCATTCTGGTCTTGATGGACCATGCCACCCGGTACTAGGAAGCTATCCCTCCAAGGACTGTGACTGCACCCGCCGTGGCCAGGGCACTTTAGGAATCTTAACCACGTGGGCTTCCCCGAGGAGGGGTTATTTGACCGTGATACCAACATCATGTCCTTGTACATGAAGGTTATTTGGAAGGAGTGTGGGCTAACCTACAAGTCCTCCACTCCTTACCACCCCCAAACCAAAGGGTTGGGTATAAGGTTGAACGGAACCCTAAAACACATGATTATGGGTCAACAAGAACCCATGAGATGCAAGTGAGATGTCTTCCTGCCATTTCTTTTGTTTGTCTACAGGGACAGTCTGCAGAAGGGGATTGTCTTCAGCCCCTTTGAACTTATGTACAGGCACCCTGTAAAAGGGCCTCTCAGTTTGGTCAAGAAGGACTGGGAGCAAACTCCCAAGAAGCCATCCCAGGATGTAGTTAGCTATATGCTGAGGTTCCGCAACCAATCCAGTTGCTTCTGGAAACTCGCACAGGAGAATCTTGAAGCCAGACAGTAGGACATGAAAAGCTGTTATACCACTCTGGCTGACTTTCAGCCTGGCCAAAAAGTGCGGGTGATGGAACCAGTGGAGCCCAGGCCTTGTAAAACTGCTGCCTTATGAGGTGAAGGAGAGCAAGAGTGAGGTCACCTAGTTGGTGGACCTCAAGGCTCCTAGGAATCCTTTAAGGGTCCTTCATGTGAGTCGTATCAAGTCCCACCTCTAGCCAAAGCAGAAGAAGACTTAGCTCTAGTAGAATAAACTCTAATACCTTCAGCGGCTCCTTCTTGGCCAAGCTGTAGCAGATATTGATGCACAAGATGATCCACCTGGAAAGTGTTAGCTTGTGGACAGCCTTGCCCCTCATTCTTCCCAGATAACCAATGAACAGCTGGTCACCCAGTATAAAATCCCTGCTTCTGGAAGCTGACCGCCCTTTTAGGGTCCAGGCGGTGAAGTATCTACTCCTCCTTGGAAGGGCAAGGAGGAGGATAAAAAGTAGGTAAGGTGATCGACTGCCCTAAATGGAAAGGAGCAACCACCTTAGACAGGAAAGCAGCTCTGGGTCAGAGAACTATCTAATCTGCAGGAATGGTTATAAAACAAGGTTTAGAACTAAGAGCCTGAAGATCACTTACCCTCCGGCAGAGGTAACAGCAATCAGAAAAGCTGTCTTGAAAGTAAGTAGTCTTAGAGGACAACTATGAAGAGGCTCAAAAGGAGACCCAATCAGGAATGTAAGAACTACATTTAAGTCCTACTGAGGCATAATGAAGGGAGTGGTAGGAAATCTATTAGTGAGGCCCTTCATAAACCTCATAAAAATGGAGACTTGAACAACAAAGGCAAATCTGGTAAACAATGGAAAGCTGATAAAGCCAACAAATAACCCACAGCACAACCTTGTGGGCCAAGAAACTTGAAAAGCTAAGAACGTCAGATAAATGGGCCTTCAAAAGATCAATCCAACTCTCCACATCTCTTCACAAATCTGGCCCATCTACAGGAATAAACAGATTTGGTGGAGTGTCTTCTGGCCGATAAAATAACATCCACCACCTCCGGTAGGAGAGAGAAAGAATTCAAGTTGCCCTGTTCAATCTTCAGGCATGAAGGTGCAGGCTGAAGGTGGGGGTGTAGAACCTGCCCCTACGACTGCAAGAGGAGGTCTGCCCTAAGAGGGAGACGGAGCGGAGGGTGAGATAAAGATGGTCTGTGTACCCCACCCTTCTTGGTCAATACGGGGCGATTAATATAAATTGGGCCCGGTCTTGGCAAATCTTCCTCAGAACCCGACGGATCAAGGGTATGGGGGAAACGCATAAAGGAGCTCTGAGCCTAAATCCAACTGAAATGCATCCCCCAATGCTCCCTGCATCGGATACTGGAGACTGAGAACGAGGGACAGTGCGTGCTCTTGTGTGTGGCAAATAGGTCCAACCGAGGAAACTCCCACATCCTGAAGATGTGATGGACCAGCTCCGGATGAAGCCGCCACTCGTGATCGGCTGAGAATCGCCGACTGAGACTGTCCGCAGGCACATTCGACACTCTGGCCAGCTGATTTGCAACCACACAAATCTGATGGTCCAGAACCAGAGATGCAGAGCCTCCCTGCAGAGACAATATGACCCTACTCCTCACTGCTTGTTTATGTACCACATCACGGTGGTGTTGTCCGTCAGGACTATAACTGACTGACTGCGAAGGGAGGGAGAAGGGCCTTGAGAGCCACACGTATCGCCTGCTAGTCTAGAAGACTGATGTGAAACAGTCTCTTGTCTGGAGACCAAAGACATTTGATCTTTACATACCCCAAATGGGCACCCCACCCTAGAGAGGAGGCATCCGTTATCACTGTGGCCACAAGAGAAGGAGGTTGAAATGGCTTCCCAGGAGACAGGTTGCCTGGAACACTCCACCATAACAGATTCACTGCAGTGTCCCTGGAGATTCTGACCAAACCCTGAGATCTCCGTTGTGTTTAAACTACTGCCTGTGGAGGCACCACTGGAGTGCCCTCATGTGCCAGCGTGCATGGTTGACCAACAGTATGCAGGAAGCGAACAGACCGAGCAGGAGTAAGATCTTCAGGACTGGAACAGCCACCCCATTCTGGAACATTGGGGTCATATCTTGAATGTCTAAAATTCTCTGAGGTGGTGGGAAAGCACGACTCAGAGTAGTGTCCAGTACTGCCCTTATGAACAGGTTGCGCTGAGAGGGCACCAGGTGAGATTTGGGTACATTTATCAAAAAACCCAAGTCGAACAATAGCCAAGCTGTCACCTGCAGATAACGAAGCACTATCTCTGGTGACTTAGCTTTGAGCAGCCAGTCGTCCATATAGGGGAATGCTGGAAGCCCTGACCTTCTGATATGTGCTGCTACCACTACCATCACCTTTGTGAAGACCAGTGGTGCGGAAGTAAGACAGAATGGAAGGACCACAAACTGGTAGTGCGAAGACCCTACCATAAAACGTAGAAACTTCTGATGCCACTTACAGATGGGGATGACAAAATCCACATACTGTAAATTGATGGACACATCAAGTCTTCCTGCCACAGTGCCAGAAGAACCTGAGCTAGGGTCAACATCTTGAACTTCTCCTGTTTGAGGTAAAAGTTCAAGATCCTGAGGTCCAGAATCTGTCTCAACCGTCCGTCCTTTTTGGGAATCAAAAAATACCGGGAGTAGCATCTCTGACCCCTTTCCTACTCTGGGACCACCTCTATTGCACCTTTCTGCAATAAGGACAGGACTTCCTGCTGCATGGGCAACAAATGGTCCTCCGAACACCAGTCTTAGCGAGGAGGGTAGGAGGGGGAAACTCCTAGAAAGGAAGGGCATACCCATTTTCTACAAGATTCAAAACCCAAAGATCCTATGTAACAAATGTCCAATTTTGTAGAAAATGGGACACCCGACCTCCCACAGGACCCACATGCTCCAAGATGGGGGATCTTGAGCTGCTTCCCTGCAGAACCAGTTGTGGGGACAGGGGAGAAGGAGGAGGAGGAGGAGGAGGGGATCTGTTGTCGAGTGGCTCCTCATAGACAACCTCTTCCTTTCCCTCTGTATGAATGGTACAGAGGGTTCTGTTGCTGCTGCTGCTGCTGCTGTCGGAAAAAAAAGGAGCTGTCGTCCCAAACCCCTGGAACCTCCGGAAACCAAAGCCCCTAGGGCTGCGATTGCAAACCCAAGGACCTAGCAGTAGCCCTGCTATCCTTAAACCTCTGTAAGGCAGAGTCAGACTTGGTTCCAAAAGACATTGATCCGTCGAAGGGAAGGTCCAAAATCGTTGCCTGGTCGTCCGGAGAGAATCCTGACCCTTTCAACCATGCATGTCTCCTAGTCACTACCAAAGAGCCCATCACCCTTGCAACAGAGTTTGCTTTATCCAGGCCTCATTGGATAACCTGACGGGCTTCAGTTTGCATGTTCAATAGTAACTCAGCGAAATGACCTTGAAAATCATCTGGCAACTTAGGAATCACTTCCTTGGCCGAATCCATAATAGCATGTATGTAACACCCCCTCAAACATTTAGCATTGGTGGATTTCAAGGCCATGCTGGCCAACGAGAAAACCTTCTTTGCTGATTGATCCAGCTTCTTGGAGTCCCTGTCCCCTGGGGTTGTATGAAAGGAACCAACAGACTGTTTTGATGAATAAGAAGCCTGCACCACAAGGCTCTAAGGTGAGGGGTGTGATGATAAAAATGCCGGATCACCAGGTGCCACCTTAGAGCTCTTTGCCAATGACCTTGAAACAGCAGGGGCAGACATTGGCTTCTGCTATACATCTAAAATAGGATCTGTGAGGGCCTTGCTGAAAGGAAGCAAAGGCTCTACTGCAGAAGAAGGGGTACACAGTACCTCTGTTAAAATATTTGATTTTACCTCTGCTGTTGGTAACTTTAAGTTCCGAAGGTCAGCAGCCTTTCTAATAACCGAATGATATGAGGCCACATCCTGAGAGGGAAGAGCTTTTGGAGTGAAAGCTCCCACTCTGGTTAAGTATCAAGCCCACTGGCTTCTTGCAGACCTGCAAAATCATCCATTGAATCTAAATCCTCCCCCTCTTCAGCCTGTTCCTGCTGCTCCTGAAATTCCTCCTCTTCCAGGAGTCTCTCAGCCTCTCTCCTCGAACGAATTTCCGGGGTCGGCGTCGGTGGAGCCAAACACGGCACCAGAGAACTCAGAGCCATCGTCCACAAAGGACCCTCAGAAGCAGGCAACGGTACCAATCGAAGCCGAGAAGGCACCAGAACGGAGCCCAAGAGCGCCGGATAAAAGTCCATCCTTCCCACCTGAGAAGGCATTGGCATTGAGAACCACGTTGAGTGGCCAAGACGGAGTCACTGACATAAATGGCATGAATGGAGCTGAGCATAATGCTGTGGGACACTCGGGTTAAAAGAAATCAGGCCCACTGGGCCGACTGGTGCTCCTGATGGGTTAGACACCCTGGCAAACATGCCTTACATCGCATTGAGGAAATGTGACATATCCGCACCTGGAGCCAGGAAAGGTGAAAACGGATCCAGGACCATCTGACCTGAGAGAGAACAGGGTCATAGAACAGGCTCCGTGGGCAGTGCCTGTGACATCGGATCCGGGATCGGAGTGTCCATAGGAGCAGGCGACTCTCTTCTGGGCGTCGGAGAGGTCCTCAGAGTGCACACAGGAGACGCCTGCGGTGAAGGAAGGTGTCCTTCTTATGGCGATGCTGAACTGGAGACACCAACTTCGACAACTTCTCCTATGAAGAGTGATGGATCCATGTCATCTCTTTTTCTTATGTTATGTAGACGACCTCAAGGAATGAGGAGTGGGTGACTTAGACCTCGACCTGGTCTTTTTTCGATCCCTCTTTTCTTTACTCGCACGAGCCATGAACAACTTTACTTGCCCTTCCTTGAGTGCCTTCAGATTCATCTGATGGCACAAAGAACATTCTCTGGCGTTGTGGTCTGATGACAAAAACCAAAGTCAGTCTTTGTGGGGGTCTGTAACCAACACATGGCCCCCACATTCCCTACAGGGTATAAAGCCAGGCTTCTTCTGAGCAGCCATCACGACAAAACAGTTTCAGGAAAACTGCAACCTGGTAAAACCACTGCTTGTCGATGGCATGGAAAAAAAGGGAACTGACGTCAGCACGCGGACGAGGCCATCTTATGGCTTTGATGACATCATACGGAGTCAAGAGCAGAGTTATGTATTGTGATGTCCTCGTTGACGTGGGAGAGGTAAGGAAATGTTTACGTGGAATGATGGTGAAAGGGTAATTTAAAAGGTGAGGAATCCACAGGCAGATGTATCCAACAGAAAGAGGTCTGCGTTTTTGTCTCCAGTAGGGCACTTCCAGTTCTGGATCATGCTTTTCGGATTATAGGATGCACCAGCCACCTTCCAGTGGTTGGTCAATGACTGCCTAGATGGCATTGCGTTCTTCAGTTCTAGCTGACAGGACCGCCTGTGTCACCTCCAGGAAGTCCTTTGGCGCAGCAGAGTGCAGGCCTGACTAACAAGGCCAGTAGCTGCTGAAGTTTAAGGAGGATCTTGCTGTGATTGCAGACTGGATGGCAGCAAACTGCTTGCAGTTGAACGCTGGCAAGTCTGAGATCCTGCTGTTTGAGAAAGATCGGGGATGTGGTCTGAGAGTTACTGGTCTGACCAGCTGAAACCGGCCCCTTTGCCTAAGGAGACAGTGAAAAATCTTGGCATCTGGTTCGACAACGAACTAACATTCGATGCCCAATCTAAAGCTGTGGCTGGAACGTGTTTTGGTGTTCTGAGGGGCTTGAAACCGCTGTTGGGTTTTTCCCCCCGAAAGTCCGCCAACTCATCCTCCAGGCGACCATTTTGTCACGATTGGATTACGGGAACTGCCTATATCTAGGTGCAAACAAGGCCAGCGTCAAGCGTCTGCAGAGGGCACAGAACGCTGCTGCCCGCATGCTGTTGGCCCTTCCATACACCTGCTCGGTCTCCCATGTCCTGAAGAGGCTTCACTGGCTGCCGATAGCAAAGCGTATTCAATTTAAGACGCTTTGCTTGGCGCATAAGGTCTTATCTCCGCAGGCACCGGCAGGTCTGAGGGGACTGCTGCAGTCCTACGCACCCCGCCATCCTTTAAGATCTGCCACCTTAGCACTGGCATGCACCCCGCGTGTTTGGAGAGCCAGAGCTGGTGGCCGTTCCTTTCGCTGCCTGGCTGCGCAACTGTGGAACTCTCTCCCTGGGTCCATCAGAGTAATTCAAAACCATCTTGCGTTCCGGAAGGCCATTAAGACCTGGCTCTTTCCGGTTTAATGCTGTTTGCCGCAGTTTCTTGTCTGGGAGTTGTTGGTCTGCGCTGGGACGCCCCGTCGCTGGGGCAGCCATGCACAATATAAATCTAACAAATAAAAAATAAATAAATAAATAAATAATACGTTCTGGATAGGGCAGTGCTCAGTGGTCTACTTGGGACACCAAGTACGAGGTGGCAAATTGCAGCTCCTCCAGGCTAAGATTTAAATCATTCTGGCTTGGGTACGCCCCTGTTGGACTTGGTTCTTTTTGCAGGGTCATCCCTAAACTTTTTGCCTTTCTCCTAGCCTTTTCTCTGACATGGTGTTAGTGGTTTTAGGCCTCTGGGCACTTTAGCACTGCTGTCAAGTGTACAGTGAGTGCGCTCACTGTGTTACATTTGATAAGATTGGTCTACACCTGCTTGACCCATTTAATTTACTTGTCAGTCCCTTGTAAAGTGGTATCTCATATACCCAGGGATGGTAAATTAAATGCTACTGGTGGGCTTGCAGCGCTGATACCGTCACCCACCAAAGTAGCCTTGCAAACCTATCTCAGACATCTGCCATTGCAGAGCTTGTGCGCACAGTGTCACTGCCGCTGTGATGTGGCACCTAAAGTGTGTGCCAAGTCTGTGACACCCCTTATACTGCATGGCAGTTACCCCTAGGGTAGGCCCTAGCTAGCCCTATGGACAGGGTGCATTATAGGTAAAAGATAGGACATGTACCTTAAGTCTGTGACATGTCCTGGTAGCGACAAACAACCATTTTTGGTTTCTCACTACCTTGGGGCTGCCCTCCCATACGTGTTTCAGTGGTAATTCCTGATATGAGAGGAGCAGCCTGGTCAAGTTTAGTATATTTGGAATAGTCATAATAAATGCTGGGCAATGGTGTGCGCAGATCTAATATAACTATTTTACAAAAACCACTTTTAGAAGTTGGCATTACTGTGTGCTATGTGTCTGCCTGCCTGATGTGAATTGCATGTCTGGCTTTTGAGTGACAGGGGCTGGGAGATGTGTGTGGCTCCAGGAGGGACAGGGTGAGTCAACACTAGGCTGAATGGGACATCTGCATTGGGAGTAGTGGGAGGAGTAATCCCCTGACCCTGAATAGGTCTGTGCCTAGCCTGTACAATGCTGGCTCCACTCCCTGTGGTGTGTCTGATCACCAAGCCCCCACCTGACAAAGGGGAAGAGGAGCCTTGTAAACAAAGTTCTCCAATTCCCCCCTGAAGCAGTTGCATCTGGTTCCCCCAAACCCTGTACTGCAGACAATGGACTGTGTGATATAAATGTAGGGGCTGTGATCCCATGTTAGTGTGCTGTTCCTCGACCTTTGGGGGCTTGCTGCTGCTGGGGCCCAGGAGGAACCACCAGGGGGGCTTGCCTCCCTGCTGGAGGGCCCTGTGTGCTGGCCTCCCTCGTTCCAGCCATGCCCCACGCACCCTGGAAGACTCTTGCGCCCTGTGAGCGATTTTCTTTTAAATCCTCCAGGACCTTAAAGACTTTTGCTGCATCTAGCACCTCGTGAGCGCTATATTTTAATTAGGAGGCGAAGAACATGTGGGCCTTGCGGCGCCGAAGTTACAACTGGTTTGGAGGGTATTCCGACGTGGGGATCCCCCCTCCCAGTGATGCCGTGGAGCGGGTGCCCACTCTGCATGCTTTGCATACCGAGCGGCATCCCACCCCGCTTATTGAATAATAAAATAGCGGGAGCCCACCCCGTTTATGCTTTTATTTTCTAGCGGGAGCCCACCCCACTTTTATGGTGCCCTTTGAGGGTGCCCACCTGCATTGTTTGTTTTAGCGAGAGCCCACTGCACGTTCTACTGTTGGGATATCACCGCCGCGGCCTGATTCAGCGCCGAAAGCCAGGCGCGTCTGCCAGGCCTGAGGCAGAGCCTATGTCCAGAAACGGACTAGCCTGCTGAAGAGGAGGAAGCCTACCCCGCCTGTGGGTGAGCCGGCAGTGAGGCCACCGAGCGCGAGAGGAGAGTGAGGCCACGAGTGAGGAGAGGGCCCCCGAGGCATGGAGGCTCTCCTGATGCACGCCGCCTACAGCCGCCGTGTGGCATGAAGAGAGAGGAGAAGAGCTCCAGAGGAGAAATTCCCTGCAGCCCTGGTGAGTGGGGCTTCTCCATTGTCCATTGTTTGTGCCGATCGAGGCACAGTGCCAGTTCTAGTTCCTGAGCGGTCCCGCCAGAGAGCGGGCCGCTCCAACGATGGGGCATATTTGTTTTTAGAGCCCCATGGGGTCCAGAGGGCACAGTGGTGCCGGCCTGCCGGGCCTCTTTTTTGGGACATTATCACAGCTGCCCCACCTGACAGTGGGCAGCTGCAACGTGGCGCATTTTTGTGTAGAGAGCCCCAGAGCAGGGCCTCTTTGGTTATTTCCCAGTTGCGCGCAGTAGCGGGCAACTGCAATGTTTTGAACATTTCTTTTAGAGAGTCGCAGTGGGGGCCCACCCAGATGGCACAGTGAGTGCCCATGCCTAGTTTTAATCACAGCTGCACTGCATCGTTTAGGCCTGCGCAATTGCGCACTTTTGATGTCGCTGCATTGGCAGCCCAAGCCCTGACATTATGGACATAGGGCATTTGAGCCCTCTGAGAAGGCCAGTTGGCCAGGGGGACTGTGTTAGTTTGATAGGGCGCCAGGCCCTAATACAATTTATGGGGTGCGCAGGAAATGAGAGTTATGCACCCTGATTTATGCCTCTAATGCGGTTTATGATTATGAGATTAATTGCATACTGTGGCATACTTTATGCTTGTGAAGTTATTTTCAACTGTGATTTATGCACCTAATGTGATTTATGATTAGGCGGTTATGGCTAATATGTTTAGGCTCATGAGGTTGGCGCATAATGTATTTTACGCCTGATATGATGCTAATTGCATACTATGATTTATGTCGCAGGATATAATGCTGACTACAGTGTTTGCAGGTAGTTTCTACATTTACTATTTTTACTTTGTGATGGTTCTGACAGTGGCCCAATTGGCCCTGTCATGTGTATATAATCCCCTATAAATATTGCCTCGTGCCAGTTGGCACAGTGTATATTGTGTGATTACTATTCTAATGTGTTTTTGATAATACAAATGCTATTCTTACATATAACCTTGTGTGTAGTTCCTTTTGTGGTGTGCCTAGTGTGTTGCTGCTGTGAGTGTGTTGCGCAAACGCTTTACACATTGCCTCTGGGATAAGCCTGACTGCTCGTGCGAACCTACCAAGTGGGTGAGAAGGGGTTAGCTTCAGCGTGTAACTCCCTTGCCATGACTAGAGTGGTGGTTTCTGTCTGGCTTTGGCACAAGCGTTAGCCAACCAGAAATCCCATTTCTAACACCCCCCAAGACCCAGATGGAAGAGAAAGCTTTTTTGGGCCTTGCTGGTTATTACAGCAAATTCATCAAAGGATATGGCACCACTGTTGCCCCTTTGACAGAGCTGACTTCTAAGAAGCAGCCACATCAGGTGATCTGGTCAGAGGTGTGCCACAAAGCTTTTGACACCCTGAAGGAAGCTATGTGCACTGCACCTGTACTCAATGTCCCTGACATTTCCCAAGAATTTATCGTACATCCAGATATTTCAGAGTATGGCATAGGGTCCATGATCTCACGGCTGGCTATATGAAAAAGGCCTGGATCAACATCTAACCATCAGTTGGAGGTTACTTCCCAGGGAACCGAGATGGATTGCAACTGAGGGACGCTTTTGCTGTGGTTTGGCCGCTGAAGAAGCTAAGGCCATACCTGTTTGGTAGTCCTGTCTAGGTTCAAACAAACCACAGACCCCTCAGATGATTAATGAAAATGAGGGGTGAGAATCCCAAACTATTGAGGTAGTCCATGTTCCTATAGGGAACGGATTTTGCAGTGGAACATCATCCTGGAATAGATCACACCAATGCTGATTGATGGTCTCTCCAGGTTTTTCCACCAAAGGGGGACACACATTAGACCTGGCATCCTTGGCATGGTTTCCTCTGGCGTTTTGCATTCAGGTCTCCTGTTTTTCTGCTGTTGCTAACTGCATTTTAATTGGCTTTAGGAATCTGAGAACTTCATCGCTGATAACCAGTGCTAGAAATGCATGTGCTCTATAATTAAAACATGATAACACTGGCTTGTCCACAATTGGCATATTTAATTTACCAATAATTCCCTAGTAAAGTGCACTAGATGTGCCCAGGTCCCGTAAATTAAAATCTACTAGTGGGCCTGCAGTACTGATTGTGCAACCCACTTAAGAAGCCCTTTAAACATATCTCAGGGCTGCCAGTTTAAAACAAGTTTTAAACTGCCATGTCGACCTGGAAAGTTAACCCACTTCCTAGGCCCACGCCGTCCTTTTTTTTTACATACAGATCACTCCTAAAGTAGGCCCTGGGCAGCCCATGGGCAGTGGCAGTGTATTTAAAAAGTAGGACATGTACTGTTAACTTTTTCATGTCCTGGTAGGGAGATACTCTTGAATTCGTTTTTCACTACTGCAAGGCCTATCCCTCCCATAGGATAACATTGGGATTGCCTTAATAAATCTTATACGTTTAATTTCCAATTGGGAAGAGATAGGACCCCTACATTTGGTGTCTCTGGAATCATAATTTAAAAACACAACTGTAGGAAAGGGGGATCTGTTTTTATGGTTACCCCCACGGTTTGCTGGTATCATTCTGTTTTCTGACTACTCCAACTGGGATCCACCTAATCAGTCACTGTGCTCTCTCTCTCTAAATTGGACTATGCTATGTATGTTTGTACCTTCCTAACTGGCTACCGGTGTACACTTCTAAGTCCATAATATATGCTACTAAGGAACCCAGGGCATAGTTACACCAGGGGTCTCTCATGGGCTGCAGCATGCATTATGCCATCCATGAGAGACCACTCAAACTTTCACTACTGGATTTCCTATGCAGCCTGTGTGAGCTGGTGCTAACACTACTCACAACAGGTATAAGTTTCCTTATATCTGAGATCACTGCACCTAAGACCTATAAGTCACCCCTAAGGTAGGCCTTTCAATTCTGAGGCAGGGTGATAGGTTATAAGTGTGAGGGTGCCCTGCATGAGTAGGACACTCCCTACAAACCCAGCAGTCAATTCTCAAGGATTTGAAGTGCGGTCAGCCATTTTATACATATAGTGGACATCAAGTCAATTACGAGATGCCTAACTATATGTTGGCTGCACCGAAACCATTCATGTTTGGTATCAAACATGATGGAATTCTACCTCAACACTGATTCCAGTGTTGGATGTAGGATCCCATGTACTGGGGGGCTTCCCTAGGTAGCCCCTATGTATTCCCGGTACCAGCCTTTCAGGGTTTAACAGCAGGCTAGAGCTGCTCTTAACCACATACACAATTCTACCCTCCTGAGCTAAGCTCAAGCAAGGGAAGGTAGAACAATAGGTTTCCTGTCACAGGGAGATGTGACCACCTCCCAGACAGTCCTTAGTGTACTGGGCTGAGGTGGGGGAGCTGGCCAGCACCACCAGACTGTGTTGCAGGGCATATTTGGTGCCCTCCTTGCATACTCCAGTGGAAACCAATTTGGGAAGCTGTTGGCTCCCGCTCTGGTGAGAAATTGGACAAAGGACATGGGAGTATCCCTCTGTCCAGCCCCTCCTCTGGGAGGGACCACTGAATCGTACCAACCCTTTCCTTATGGTACTCAAGAGCTTACCTGTGGGTGGGTCACCAGGTTCTTCATGGGACAAGATTCAGATCAGAAACCACTTCCACTTAAACCATCAGGGCACCTTGAACTTTGTTAGGACTTCGTCTGGAACCAAGACTGCAACAAGGAAGACTCCTGCTGCGCCTGGTCTTGTTGTCCTGCTAGTCTTCTGCGTTGTCTGTACCTGTGCTTCATCCAGGTTCTTCACCAAGCCTGTGGGCATCAAAGAAACCTGAGGTAATCTCCATTGGAGTGAAGGAATCACTCCCCTGCAACTGCAGGCACAGCAACTAAGCTGACCGGTCTCCTACTCCTGAGGACCCACGAACTCTGAAAGGCTCAGCAACACAGGTGGTGGTTCTACAACTCTATCGAGAACTGCACTGTCTTCTCACCGAGTTTGAGCCCAGTATCCCTCCTCAGAACTTCTGAAACAGAATCCCTGTGCACTCCGTCGACTTGCCATTGCCAAGGCTTTTTGAATCTGTCCTCCAGAGATCTTTGAGCTACAAGAAGCTCCAGCTTCCAGCCTCTCTTGCTATCAAGATCTTTGTACTCACCGCATCCTCTTCTCCATGGGCCTGCATCCTTGGTGAGCTGCTCGACGTTCTCTTGCGACTACTGTGCCTTTGGCCAGTGGGTCCTCTTGAGGGTCTTCTTTGGCTTCAGTGGGCTCCCTACCTGCGCGGGGTCTGCTCTGACTCTCCTGCATTCGGTGAGTCCCTTAAACCTTGCTGGTCCCAACACTGCGCCTTCTTCATTTTGCCCGTCTGTTGCTGCTGCCAAGGCTTGTTGGGGATCCAGCCAGTCACTGACCACCTGGATCTTGACTTCTGATGTGGGACAGCTCGTGAACGGCTCCTGGTCTTAAACAGCATTGCCTGGTCTTCACAGCTGCAGCGACAATATCACCATCAACTCTACTGCATCTTCCATCACCAGTTGTCATTGGTCTACTATGCCTCCTGGTCACTCCTGAATGACATAGAATCTGTACCATCTGCTTGCAGGTATTTCTCTTCAAGAATTCATCCTTCAGATTCCACCGGACTCTTTCAACTTTTTCGCCAATGGCATCTTCACTGAAGTCCCCCATTAAGGTCTACACCGGTTTCTGACGTCACTTTGCATCTATGCACCTGGCTTCCCTGGTGTAAGTATCCTGGTTCCTGGGGTATCCATGGGTGGGGGGGACACACCAACCTTTTATCTTCCATGGGGTTTCTTCAGGGTCCACTGGGAAGGGTCCTTCTTCTTCAAAACTGCAACCGTGACTTCCCAATTGACTTGCACTGAGTATGTGGCTGTGTTTCCACTCTGCACTCAGCCTCCGTGGGGTTTCTGGGTACATACCTAGGATGATTCCTTGTGTCTCCAGCTCTTCTGAGTCTTCTGGGTCAAGCTTCGACTTTCGTTGCAGTTCGCATTCCACTTTCTTACTATATGGTTTGGTTTCCACTTGGAAACCACTGTGTATTTGTGCTACTTACCTGTTCTACTTTTGAAATATTGTGTGTATTGCGTTGATAT
Organism: Lissotriton helveticus; assembly: GCF_964261635.1. Classification (NCBI taxonomy): domain Eukaryota; kingdom Metazoa; phylum Chordata; class Amphibia; order Caudata; family Salamandridae; genus Lissotriton; species Lissotriton helveticus. Next base: position 1,398,302,315 of record NC_136059.1, on the reverse strand, counting down.
CTCTGGGTAGGAGATATACCAATGTGTTAGTGAGTGTGTGCATTAAATACAACTATTTTTATAACTACACTGTGTGGTTCTTTTTCCATTTAACCTACACTACATGATTAATTCTGGTCAAACAAGCTGCTTAACACTCCTTCTGGACTAAGCCTGAAGGCTGCACTCTACGGCAACCACTTTGAGATCTTTCTGTGGTTGTCTAAGACCATTAACATCATCATAAGGGTTGTCTGGATTAGTCCAGGGTGCTTCACTTAAATAAGTGTGCACCATATACTAAGCCAACCTCCTACAACAAGATATAGTAAAGTTGGATTTTAAATTGCAATTCTGAAAATGACACTTTTAGAAACATGGCAGTTTCTTACTGTAACAATTTGGTGCCTTCTGCCTGTCTCTGGAATACACGTTTGGGGTGGATGACAGCTAATTATGTGCATTCTCTCTAGACAACCGCACACAAAGGAAGGGTAGGTGGAACTGAGTGGCCATCTGCATCCTGATGGGTAATCCTTGGCAGGATGGGGGGAGGAGCTGACACCTACACCTGAAAGGGCTGTGTCCTGAACCCCCTCACAAAGGGCGGCATACCCCTCTGTAGTTAGTCTGAACTCAGGGCAGAAATGAAAGAGACTTGTGCACTTCAAAGGCATCGCTTTGAAGTCTCCCCACTTCAAGGGCCCAACTGGATATGAGTACTGGCCCTCTGACACCACCAACTCAGAACACTTCTGGGACTAAGAGCATTCTACCAGGAAGAAAGACTTCTGTGCTTCTGTAGGAACTGCCACTCTGCTGAATTGCTTTGTTGTGTACGTCTGCTGCCTGATTCCCTTTTGCCTGAAAGTGAGAAGGACTGGACTTGCATTTCTAAATCCCAGAACCTGTGTATCTGCTAGGACTTGTTGGCTTGCCTCCTGCTTTCTGAAATATCAGGGATATCAAAGACTTCTCTTTGCAACCTGCAAATAACACCTGGACTCTGTCTGCTGAGAGTCCTGCTCTGCCAAGTGGTGCCAATCCCGTCCTGGGCCTTTGGAAGTAAATCTAAAATGCTGCATCTTTAAAAACCCACACATCAACAACATTGCACCGATGGGAACAGGCACATTCCGTTCAATGCTGACGCATCACCGCTGCTGCACAGACCGGGGACTCCGCATCGCTGACTGTCTGACACATCATCTCGACTTTCTGACGCATCTCTGACTTTGCACATCTCTTTGCGGACGCATTCCATCGTGCTGCTCGCATCTTCTACAGCAGAGCGGTTCAATGACAACACATTGCCTTGGTGTTGTTCGCATCTTGACTCTCAACGCATCCTCAACAATGCGCAGCTTGGAACTGGTGCAGCGCATTCACCTGCGTGATCGGCGACAACATGCTGCCCCCTTTACTTCCAGCAACACCTTCGACTTCAACATATCCAAGGTACAATTCAGCGGGCCAAGCTGGTCCGTATATCCATCATGCGCTCCATCGTGTTCGACCTGTACTTTTAGATTTGACCCAGTCAAGCGCCATCAGATTGCCCTGGTTAGTGCTATTTGTTTTCAAGCACCACAGAACAGTTTATTCTTTAAAAATTTTAATCTTGACTTCTACTTATTGCATTTTTTTAGTTTTGGTCTCTTCATATATTCATAATAATATAAGGTATTTTTCTAAATTGGTGTTGAGTCTTGTTGTGGTGTTTTCACAGTGTTACTGTCTGAGGTGTTGCACAAATACTTTACACATTGCATCTTAAGTTAAGCCTGACTGCTCTGTGCTAAGCTACCTGAGGATGAGCATTGGTCAATTTGAAGTGTGTCACTGACTTACCCCGACGTGGATTGTGGTTCCTGCTTTGACAGTGTGCATATCTCTGCCAAACAGAAACCCAATTTCTAAAACCCAGGTTATAAAGCACAGGGTTAAGAAGAGTCAACATAATTTAATGAGAGTTGCCACATCAGTTCACAGCACACCCTTTGTTGTTGGCTTTCAATGTCAATAAACTATTTTGTTTTAAAGAAAATAAATGCATTAGTCTTTTTAGTGTACATAAAACATCTGTAACAACTAATTGTAGCACACACTTACCCAGCCATTACTAGAACAGATTTGACTGCCCTCATGCCAAAATCATAGTGGTCTTGCTGTGAGAGCTGCTCGCTGCACAGCTTATACATTTGAGTCATTTTTCTTGCAAGAACCTTACTGGATTCGAACCCTTCTGAATACAAAATCACCTACAGTATGTGAAACAAACATGTTGCATTGTTACTATACACACACAATGTAAAAAATATCGACTTTGCATATAAATCTTAAACAGTCAAATGAAAAGCATGCAATGGCTAGATTGTTTTCTGAATATTCTTCATAGGTAGAACATGGTTAAGGTGTAGTGGATACGTGGCACGGATGACTATTGCCACCTTTCCCTATTCTTGATTCACAGAATCAAGAAAGGTAACATTTGGTTAATGTAAACGTGATTTCCACATACGGAAATTCCACAAGTAAGTCTGCTTCCAGTGGCAGGGTTATGGCCATTCATAGGTCTTGATGTTTGTTGGTATTTTACAAAACCTTAATAGGTCTAATTTACACAATGAAAACACATGTGCATCCTATAAGCAAATAAGGAAATTCAAGAGGATCTAGAGAAAAGGGTTTCTACAAGGAAAAATATTCCCCCCTGGAGAAACAAAAAATATAGGGGCATATTATCAAGAAACGGAGTTAAAATTATCCCCGCTTTAGCGGCAGAAAACTTCCAATAAAGCGGCGATAATGGCCTTGATAATTCCCATAGAAGCCCATGTTCTGGTGTGAACATGGGCTTTTATGGGAATTCTCTACGGCATATTATCAAGCTCATTATCGCCACTTTAGCGGCAGTTTTCTGCCGCTAAAGCGGCGATAATTTTAAAGCTGTGCTTGATAATATGCCCCATAGTTTTAAATTGCAAACGTGCACCTGCTGCATATCTATACATGTGAGTGCTTGAGCATCTTAATATTACTTGCAATCACTGTTTGTTTCAGATTCGCACCAGTACTCTATGAATTCTTTGTGAATTCTCAATACATCACAAATTTAATCCAAGCATAGGTGTGCATCAATGAGAGTAAACTTCTTATTTTTTTCTGGCAGGTGAATCAGGTTTATAGCAGTGTCTTGGCACTTTATCCTGTTTTTTAAGTCGGGTGTAACCCATGAAACGGTTTTATTAAACTAAGCATTAAATATATACCTACTTAGTTATGTCTCATACAGCCATCTTCACCAATTAGTCTGGTGTAGTGTCACATATGTTTGCTCCCACCCTTCACAGGATACAGCATAGGGGAATTGGTCAATCCAATTTGGCCACTCGCTCTCTTTTATGGTTGAGTGATAGTATTCTGCTTGTGCACAAAGTGCACTGCCACCAAGAAAGTATTTTCATTCACTGGCTGAAAAGGTGCTTTTTAAAATAATTGTGCGAGGGCCAGGCATCTCCCAAAATTCTGCTACTATGCCCTTGCTGCCACTTCCAGTGTACCACATCTCACATACGCATTTGCAAGAAGCAAAATTCATTTGAGAATGCCATTTAAAGATGGCTACAGATGCATGTGCATGCAAGTGTGCCCATGTGCATGTGGGCAAATGCAAAGCCCTCTTTTAATGTTTTTGTAAAATTTCTTGTAAAAAAGTTTTTAAACTTCCACATTTCAATGTACGGTCACTTGTTTATTTTTAAACAACTTTGGAAAAATGTTTATCAAAAATACTTAAAAAACAAGCATGGGAAAAACCATTAGACTGACAGTCAATGGGGGCCCTATTGGCTTTGTCAGTGCTTATTTGCTTGCACTTATTTTTCTTTGTGTTCAACAAATGTAAAGATGATATAGAGTACTAGTGAAAACACCATGAGATGTCTATCCAAGAGAGACCCTGAGGTCGTAAGACATCAGATAAGAACCACAACAATGGGTATGAGGTTAATGATGCAGGTGAAAAGATTAATAACCTTTGTAAAAACACAACTTGTATGTTAAAAATGTATTTATTTATAAAGAGATTGGGAGAAGAACATTTTAATTTTATGGTATATCTTTGAAGCAGCTCCACATTTTTTCATTAAAGTTTTTCCTCTGTTGTTGTAGAATCTAAATTAGCAACAATTACTTTCATGCTACGAAATAGTCTGACAAGTATGGTGACTCTCTGCCTCTCTTGACATGCAAAGACTGGGGATGGATCTCAATGGCAGACATACTCCCCTTCCTAGTATTAAGGCTCTAGGATTTAGAAACCTGCTCCATAATCTTACTCCTCTTGAAAAGTATGGGGTATACGAGCTGTACAACTGTGGTAACTCTTTCTTATTGGATAGCCCATCTAATTTTTCCTCTGTTTGTTTTTAAAAAGCGTATTATTGTGGAGAATGTTTAAACAAACGAGTTTTTTTCATATCAGTATTTTCTATTTTATTGTATTCTATACTCTTAAAATATTATTTATAGTGACTGTTAACTACATTATGTTATGTTATGTTATTTGAAACTTGTATAGCGCACGGCTACTCATAGAGTGTCCCGGCGCTTTATTGTAACTGAAATCACAACATAACAAGAGAAACAAACAGAAAAAAAAACAGAAAACCTAACTAAAAATAAAAACTGCAACCTACAGGGTAAAGAGCCAAGTTTTAAGGCCCTTCCTAAACACCAACAAATTGGAGGTACTACGCAGTGCCACTGGCAAGGTGTTCCACAACTGCGGAGCCAGCAGACTGAAAGACCGACCTCCAATGCGAGCTCTTTTTATACGAGGAACCACAGCAAGACACAAAGATCCGGACTTCAAAGACCTTGCCGGATGATAAAAGGATAGCCTTCTCTGAAGATATTTGGCTCCAGAAGCATGTAAAGCCTTGTGAGCCAAGGTCAAAGCCTTGAACATTATCCGCTTCCGGATCGGGAGCCAGTGGAGTGACTGCAGTAGGCCAGAAACCCTAGCACGGCCAGATAAACCATAAATGGCCCGTGCAGCCGAGTTCTGGACCACCTGCAGCCTTTGAAGCAGATACTCTGGCAGGCCAAGATAGAGAATGTTTGAGTAATCCATTCTCGAGCCAATTATGGCCTGGACCGTTATTTTCCTATGCTCCTCCGATAGTATTGGCAGGAACTTAAGGAGCATCCGAAGAAGCCCGAAACAAGTGCCAACAAGCCCTAGAATCTGGGGACGCAGAGTTAGACCGTCATCTATCTTAATTCCCAGGTTCTTGGCTATCTGGGAGGAGGCTGCAGGCGGGAACATATTCGCAGGCCACCATTTTTGCCAATCTGGATCTGTTTTACAGCCAAAAAAGAGTACCTCCGATTTATCCGAGTTGCACTTGAGGCTGTTTAGATGGAACCAATTGAAAACAGCCCCAAGGCAACCCTGGATACTCTCTCCATCGAACTCCACTCCCTTCTGGCAGGTGAAAAGGAGCTGGGTATCATCGGCGTAGGAAACGATCTGGGCCCCGAAAGACTCCGGCAGAGCCGCCAGAGGGGTCATAAAGATGTTAAAAAGAGTCGGGCTCAACACTGAGCCCTGCGGGACTCCGACCCCTAATGACGGCACCACGGCGGAGCTAGTGGAGGCCCAGACCGTTTGTCGCCGGCCGGCCAAGAAAGATTGAAACCAGCCGAACACCGTCCCCCTCAGACCGATCTCAAAAAGTCTGGCGAGGAGACCCTCATGGGGGACGGTGTCGAAAGCCGCCGATAGATCTAACATCACAAGCATCGCTTTACCACCTGAATCCAGCACCTCCTTAACAGCCTCCGAGACTTCCAGAAGAGCTGTCTCGGTACTTAGATTGGCGCGGAAGCCGGATTGGGAGGGGTGCAACAGGTCATGAGATTCCAGATAATCAGAGAGCACCCTGTGCACGTGCTTCTCAAGGATCTTGGCAAAGGCAGGCAGAAGCGAAATGGGCCTGTAATTAGCCAACACCTCCGGATCCAGTCCGGGCTTTTTAAGTAAAGGGATGATCATCGCCTGCTTCCAGACCTCAGGAACCACCCCTTCTCCAAGAGAGCGATTCAAAATAGGATTCACGATGGGATTGATGACTTCCGCCATTTTAGCAAGAAATTTGGCCGGGCATACGTCGAGAGGTGATCCTGACTTTAGGCCGGCCATCAATTCCCGCGATGACGTTGTGGAAAGTGGTGGAAAATCAGCCAGAACCGGGCCTACGCTGGCAGGAATGGCAGAAGCGTCCTCCGAGTAACCAGATGCTTCCGGTCCCTTCGGAGGGAAGGAATCCTGGATCAGCTTGATCTTGGAGGTGAAAAAATTAGCCAAGGCGCTTATCCACGCCTCCGTAGGGGGTGTCTGGGTCTCAGAGGCTCGGGGAGCCATAAATTCCCTTACGATGGCAAATACCTCCTTGCAGGAATTGGACGCAGTTTCAATTCTCCTGGAAAAATAGCCTCTTTTCTCAGTGAGAATATCACGATGATAAATTTTAACCGAGGCTCTGTAGGCAAGTTTTGCAACGGGATCATATTGCAGACGCCACGCTCTTTCAGCGACCTTGCACTGCCTACGTGATACCAGCAGCGCCTCCGTAAACCAGGGTGCAGACACCCGTTTTACAACGTCGCGGAGGGGCTTCACCGGGGCCAGATCGTCCAGCCTCTCCGTGAGCCACACTTGCAACTGCTCCAGGTCCCTATGCAGGTCCCCTGTCAGAAGGCAAGGGTGAGCCCGACATGCCTGCGCCAGCAGTTCCGGCGTTACCCAATGAAAAGCCCTCGATCCTTTACAGGGCTGCCGAGCAGACGCGCTAGATGGCTTACTTAATTCCAACACATAGTACTTGACTAGCCTGTGGTCCGACCATAAAACATGTAGCGGTACAGACATCTCGATAGAGATCGTCGAAAAGACCAGATCCAGGATATGGCCCTTTTCATGTGTTGGCCCACAAAAATAGGGAGAGAGGCCAAGGGGGGCCGTCACGTCCATCATTTTGACCGTATCTACGCCTATTTCATCATCCATATGGATATTAAAATCTCCAGCCAATTTACAGTGCTCAGATCGAAGCACCAGTGATGAAATTATCATCTGAAGCTCTTCAAAAAAGGTGCCCGTCGGCCCAGGGGGCCTATAGACAAGAAACCCCTTAAAGGATTGATGCGGTGATAATACTATGGAGAAAGCGAGGGATTCACACCCCTTAATACCCTCCGTAGGGATAATGGTGCAGGTGGCTCGTTTGTTAACCAAAAGTGCTACACCCCCCCCTCGCCCTTTCAGCCTATCTTGCCTAAAAATATTGTAATCAGAAGAGATGGCTGCCGCAATATCGGGGTTAGAGAGCTCTCCTAACCACGTCTCAGTCAGCATCAAGCACAATGGGTTTTCTGTTGCCAGGAGATCGTAAATCTCCAGGGCATGCCGGCTAAGGGACCTAGTATTTAAGAGCATACACAGATGCTTAACGCTATGTGTCTCCCTAACTGGCATGTGAGAACACATTTTCTGAGGCAGCCAGCCACAGTCAGGACACCGATATTTTCCTTTATGTAACATGTTTCTGAAGAAAAAATTACTTACCTTCAGTAACGCCTTATCTGCTAGAGACAGGATCTAGCTAAAGATTCTTTACCTTATAATTCTCACCAGGCACCAGACTGGATCCAAACATATTTCACAGCAGCCCCTCTGTGTGCCGGTAGAGGGCATTGAGCGACTCTGTAGCAACGTAGTTCACCTGATGTGGCATGGACGGAGTCCATATAAACCTTTGCCTGATACGCTGAAGTCAGTTTCTTCTATGACTACTTTCTGTGCCATAACGCGGAGCCACGCATGGAATCTGCCTTCGGAAACAGTGTGCCAGAAAGAGACATCTTTGTGTCAAACAAATACAAAGTCCTAAAAAAGCCATAAGAATGCTAAGATAGGGACCTTGTAGGTAACAGGACCAGCATTTCACAGAACGGGGAGGATGGGTGGGTTTGGTAAGGATCTGCGGCTAGTTCCTATCTATACCAGATAAGGCGTTACCAAAGGTAAGTAACTTGTTCATCTGATACAGACATCTAGCCACAGATTCCTTACCTTAGAATAGATACCCAAGCAATAGCCTCCCCGGAGGTGGGAGATCTTCCGAGAGAGAAGGTAACCCTCTAGTCCTATGAATCAAAGTACTCCACAAAGGCAAGGAAAAGAAAGTAGAGACAACAATGAGATGAGCACAGTTACAAGAATAGATAAGTACGCCCTGTGGGAATCCCACCTGCAATATATCTGCTCATATATCTGCTCATAAATATTCAGACACACATAAAATATATAGGTAAAGGCTGGGGATACAGCCGAAATGCCTCACTCTGAATAGCTGGTCGAGAGAGGCCCAATGCCAGAGTCTGTCATTCTGAAGGCTTTGCATGTGTGCGCTCATTGGTTGACGGTGTTGGGAGGAGCATGGATATATATATATTCACTGAAAAAACCATAGGTTATAGACCATATATAGTTAGGAATTAGCATTTACAAAACCTTGAAAATTCACTGAAAAAACCATAGGTTATAGACCATATATAGTTAGGAATTAGCATTTAAAAAACCTTATTTTACTCACACAAAACCATTGAAATTCCATATATAGTTAGTTGCACTAACTATATATTGCGCACCCGCAATCCACTGCTGATGATGTCACATATTACATCATTCATGACATGGTCAGTGACATCACTGATGACATCACTGATGACATCTCAAATGACATCACTGATGACATCACTGATGACATCATCCAGTGACTGTGTGTTTCTGTAAAGTTTAAATATGTTTTAGATATTGAAGAATGAGTAGATGTATAACTGTCTGGACGAAGGATTTAGTAGGTGCATGACTGAATGTATGAGTGAGTGATTAAATGTGTCTCACTGAGTGCATGGGTTAGTGACTAAACTGTCTTAATTTGTGCATCATTATGTCTGTTGTTCTGTAAACTACTGCATGTGTTGATCAGTAGCTATATGATTAACTATATGGGTTATTGATTGATTGTCCAAGTATTTGTATGGGAGACTGAGTGTGTGTGTGGCTGGCTGGGAGGTGTGTGACTCTGTGCAGATCAGTATCAATGATTGTATAAGAAAGTAAGTATGTGTTACTATATGTTTGAAAATGTAAGGTGCTCTATGTTTAACTGTATAGACAAGAAAATGGAAGTGTGATTGATTCTTTACAGGACTGACTAGGTGTGTGAGTAACTTCATGGATGAGTGGCAGAGTGTGAGTGTCTGTATAGGTTTATGAGTGCATATGATAGTGTTGTAAAGATGAGTGATTGTATGTATGAATGATTGTATGGGTGAATGAGTGAATGTGTGTGTAGACGTAGGAATCAGTGAGTACGTATGTAGTAACTAGTATTGGTGTGTCAATGGTTTCAAAAATTATACTCTGTTTTTAACACTGGGTGAAACAGAGGTTATATTAAAATGTGAGGAGATGCATTGTATTGTCACATGAATGATATCATCAGTGATGTGGTCATTGATGTCAAATGAGATGCCATCAGTGATGTCATCAGTGATGTCATTTGAGATGTCATCAGTGATGTCATCAGTGATGTCACTGACCATGTCATGAATGATGTAATATGTGACATCATCAGCAGTGGATTGCGGGTGCGCAATATATAGTTAGTGCAACTAACTATATATGGAATTTCAATGGTTTTGTGTGAGTAAAATAAGGTTTTTTAAATGCTAATTCCTAACTATATATGGTCTATAACCTATGGTTTTTTCAGTGAATTTTCAAGGTTTTGTAAATGCTAATTCCTAACTATATATGGTCTATAACCTATGGTTTTTTCAGTGAATTTCAATGGTTTTTTAATAGCAAATATCATAAGCTGTCGAATGTCAAGTACGTGGTAAGAAATTTTTTTCTTCGTGTTTATGCACACTGATCTGCTTTGATTGCTGCCCCCCACCCCTCATTTCTATTAGGAGTACTCTCTCTTTGCAGATAGTGAAGGGTAGTTAACGCAGCCCTTTCCCCCTTTGTAATCCGTCGTGCCTGCTTCTCTCTCCATTTGATTGATTGTTCTCTTTGGTTCATTCTCTATTTACAAACAAGCACAGAGTCGCAATACTCTGTTTAGTCTTTGCAGATAGCGAAAAATCGTGTAAAAAAAACAAAAGGAATCGAGCAAAATCAGTAGGCCACTAATGGGATCTCTTTTGACCTCGCTAAAATAGAAACATTAGGAACAACCTGTTGAAAATAGCAATGCGTATGTATATAAGCGGCGTTCATTTGTGTTCACAGTACCCCTTGTTGATTGTTTCAATCGAGCATTGAATTGTTCGAAGTTAATTCTCTTAACGATCTTCTCTACCTGCAAACGAGGAAGAATAGGAATATTCTATCTCCCTTTGCAGATAGTGAAGGGTAGGTAACGCAAGCCTTTAACACGTCGTACCTATTTCATTCCTCATTGATTGATTGATTGTCCGAACATTGACTGTTTGGGAATTAGTTCTTTTTGGAGGTATTCCCTGTTTGCAAATAAACGTAGGAAAATCTTTGCAAGTAGTGAAAGGGTACGTAATGCGGACCTTTCTCCCCCGTTGTAATCTGTCATGCCTATCTACTCCCCACTGATTGATGCACCTTTTTCACCCGGACCATTTACTAGAGATACGTCATCTGGCCCGACCAGAGAGCACCCCTAGTGAAAAGGACATATGCAATAATAACGAAGTGATCACTGTATCCTGTTAACAGAAACTTTACCATGAAACAACCTGGAAAGAAAAAAATAGGAAAACGAAAATCAGTAGGCCACTGATGAACATGAACTTTTATTAAACAACAAACAAAGAAACGATAACATAACGTAATGATAAAACCTATTAATGTCCTAGAAACAAGAAAACGTTAAAGTATGCCAGTGGTGAGAGACCAGAAAAACAGTCCGAGAAACCAAATCACCCCTCGCTGTCCCAACTCATGCACTCTGAAAGTTCAAAGTTTTGAGGAGTGCTTGTAACATTGTCTGAAGCCTATTTGCAATTGCTTCATCTTCACTATTCTTAAAGTAAGTGGGGGCTGTTGTGATGCGGTGCCACCCTGAACCGCTTGACGGAGGCCCCCGAGGGACGGTGTCATGTCGCGGACTCGGAGGGGGCGCTTGGCTCCGGCCCCCTCCCCAAGTCGTGTTGCCCTGGTTTTGCCTGAGATCGCCCCCGACATAGGTGGCCGGCTCCCGGGGTCAAGCGGAACTTTTTTCCTTTTGGTGACTCTTCCATTCTTCACCTTGTCCCACAATCCGTTTCACCTAAAGACACGCTGTAGTGGGGCACCCCTTTTCCGTTTCATTTGCCATTCAGCCCGCTTTTGCTACACTGTGCCTCTTCCGCTATTCAGCTGTTTACCGCCCGCTCTTTCGACTACAGCGTCTCGCTCACCATGTACTTGAGTTGCTCCCGCTCTTGCGGTGCAGCGATAGGCGGCTGCCACAGGACTCTCAAAATGGCGGCCATCTCTTCAGATTTGGGCGTGGTCCACTAAATGGGCCTGCGACACCTTGGAACTCGGACGCTTGTCTGCTAGAGCTTGGGCTCCATTCTCGAAAGCGTCCCCTCATCCTTGAAGATTCTACAAAAGTCTTGGGGGCCCCCGACTCCCGCAGGCTTCTGGTGGGGAGCGCCTAGCATGATTGCTCGTGGAATGGCCACGACGGAGCTACGAAATGGTGGTGCTCTCATGCTAACGCCAGCTTCAGTCTGAAACATCCAGAAACACTGTAGACTACCAATTCGATCAGTTCCGGTAGCGCTCCAACGTCACCCGGTAGAGAAGAACTTGCCCTCCCCTCTTTGACTGATGGTTCTTGTTGCCTGTCCCTTCTGTTGTCATTTAACAGAACTATTTAGCCTGCTGAAAGGGGTTGTGTGCCGTCCGCTGGTTGGTGGAGACATTTTGACTATATTCTGGACCTGCGTTGTCGCGTAATGCGTCATATGACGCGCCGCGTTAGAAAGTTTAATAAATTATGAAACACAATAAACAATCCTTAAAAAATAAAAAAAATAAAAAAATAATCAACAAAAGCAACAGCTAGGTAATACACATATAATTTTATCTCCGCGAAGCGGAGCGCTGTTACAGATATATATCTTGTTTCTGAACGTTAATTTCTCAAAATGCACTGAAGCACATATATTGAGACCTAGCAAAGGCACATCGGGCTACCAGTCCCTACAATTTTTCCAAGTTTCGTGCAAATCCATTCAGCTGTTCGATCCTACCGAGAGACAAGATGGCGGCCGCTACGGACTGTTTGGAATGTTTACAGACACCGGAGAGCCAATCAGCTTCGCTTCGCAAAGCTCCGTAACGCGAAAAGTACGCGAAGCGGTGCGCTGTTACAGATATATACTTTTTTTTTAACGTTAATTTCTCAAAATCCACTGGAGCACATATATTGAGACCTAGCAAAGGCACATCGGGCTACCAGTCCCTACAATTTTGCCAAGTTTCGTGCAAATCCATTCAGCCGTTCGATTATTATTATTATTATTTTTTTTTGCCCCGCGGGGCCCTTTTAAAACCTCCACATCAAACCTAGGGGGTCAGCGAGGATCTACTATGCCCCCTTATAGTTATTTCCCCCTTTGTTTTGACCTCCTCTTGTCTCTCGATCCTACCGAGAGACAAGATGGCGGCCGCTACGGACTGTTTGGAATGTTGACAGACGCCGGAGAACCAATCAGCTTCGCTTCACAAAGCTCCGTTGCGCGAAAAGTCCGCGAACCAGTGCGCTGCCTGGTCCGCGCTTACAGATATATATCTTTTTTTAAACGTTAATTTCTCAAAATCCACTGGAGCACATATATTGAGACCTACAAAAGGCACATCGGGCTACCAGTCCCTACAATTTTGCCAAGTTTCGTGCAAATCCATTCAGCCGTTCGGGCTAAAAGTGAGGCCAACCGCCCTATGGAAATTAACATGGGAAAAACGCGTTTTGGGACCCCCCTTTTTTCTCGGCCCCCCCTTGACGAACCCCCCCCAAATTTTCAAAGGCTGCTCAGAAACAAAATGTGCCATTTTCCTGAAAATTTCAGCCAATTCCGTCCACAAACGGCAAAGTTATTAGACATAGAATTTTCAAAAAACCCATAGAGAAAAAATCCTAACTATATATACCTACTGGCGACCGCCAGTAGGTAATATATATATATATATATATATATATATATATATATATATATATATATATATATATATATATATATATATATATATATATATATATATATATATATATATATATATATATATATATATATATATATATATATATATATATATATATATATATATATATATATATTTATATATATAGTCCAGTTGAAGGCTAGTGAAGCCGTGACTTTCTTGCTGGGAGAAGAGGAGGCGGAAGGATTCTAAGGTATATATATATTACCTACTGGCGGTCGCCAGTAGGTATATATAGTTAGGATTTTTTCTCTATGGGATTTTTGAAAATTCTATGTCTAATAACTTTGGCGTTTGTGGACGGAATTGGCTGAAATTTTCAGGAAAATGGAACATTTTGTTTCTGAGCAGCCCCTGAAAATTTGGGGGGGTTTCGTCAAGGGGGGCTGAGAAAAAAGGGGGGTCCCAAAACGTGTTTTTAACATTGAGTTTTCCATAGGGCGGTTGGCCTCACTTTTAGCCCGAACGGCTGAATGGATTTGCACGAAACTTGGCAAAATTGTAGGGACTGGTAGCCCGATGTGCCTTTGCTAGGTCTCAATATATGTGCTCCAGTGGATTTTGAGAAATTAACGTTCAAAAAAAGATATATATCTGTAACAGCGGACCAGGCAGCGCTCCAGTTCGCGTACTTTTCGCGTTACGGAGCTTTGTGAAGCGAAGCTGATTGGTTCTCCGGCGTCTGTAAACATTCCAAACAGTCCGTAGCGGCCGCCATCTTGTCTCTCGGTAGGATCGAGAGACAAGAGGAGGCCAAAGCGAAGGGGCAAATGACCATAAGGGGGCATAGTAGATCCTCCCTGACCCCCTAGGTTTGATGTGGAGGTTTTAAAAGGGCCCCGTGGGGCAAAAATAAAAAATAATAATCGAACGGCTGAATGGATTTGCACGAAACTTGGCAAAATTATAGGGACTGGTAGCCCGATGTGCCTTTGCTAGGTCTCAATATATGTGCTCCAGTGGATTTTGAGAAATTAACGTTCAAAAAAAGATATATATCTGTAACAGCGCTCCGCTTCGCGTACTTTTCGCGTTACGTAGCTTTGCGAAGCTGATTGGTTCTCCGGCGTCTGTAAACATTCCAAACAGTCCGTAGCGGCCGCCATCTTGTCTCTCGGTAGGATCGAGAGACAAGAGGAGGCCAAAGCGAAGGGGCAAATGACCATAAGGGGGCATAGTAGATCCTCACTGACCTCTTAGGTTTGATGTACCATTTTGCCAAGTTTGGTGTAATTCCGTTCAGCCATTCAGGCTGTAGACATATCTAAATGTCCTATGGAAAATTGCATGGGGAAAACACATTTGAAAGTGTTGAAATTTAGAACCAATTAAAATGTTACTTTGGTTTTGTATTTGTGTGTGATGAAAGTTAATTGGTTATGTATATATCAAAAATGAGAGGAAACTATGGATAAGAGGGGAGATTATTTCATTCCCAGCCCTACAAGAGAAGTACGGGATGGGAGTAAATGAACGCTTTCGTTATGCACAAATCAAACATGCCTTGCAGGGAGCCATCCCATCTGGTACAATACTTCCTGCATCCTCCCCCCTGGAGGATAGACTCCTCACTGACCACCTGGATAAGAAGGCGATCTCCCTTACGTATCGGAAACTCGTCAATAATCTCCCTGACCCCACGGTGGTCCTGCGCAGTCGATGGGAGGTGGATCTGGGGGACATAGCGGATGAGGACTGGTTACATGCACTGGCATCACCCAGACAGACCACCATACCTTCGCGACTGAAACTGATACAATTAAAAATACTACATAGAGTATATTATTCACGTACTCTACTACACAAGCTAGGGCGCACCCTGGAACCTACTTGCCTCAGAGGTTGTGGATCCCCGGGGACCTTCTTTCATACCCTATGGGATTGCCCCAAAATACAATCATATTGGGAGGAGGTTTTGTTTGAGATATCGGAGGCGACGGGGGTGGTGTTGCAGAATGATCCTAAATGTTGTATACTGAATATATGGTCGCCAACTGATATGAACAAGGGATTGCAACTCTGGGCGACCCTGGGTATGGCCATTGCAAAACGTAACATTGCTAGGAGATGGGGATCTGGTGTGAAACCCTCATGTACTCGGTGGTGTAACGATATGGATTCTGCAATGGTAGCAGAAAAGGCAGTATATGTGCATAGAGGGTGCCCTAAGAAATGGTCGAAAATATGGAATAATTGGAACGAATATCGGGGGAACTTATGTGACCCTCCGGAGGAACTGCTAGAACCTGATGATGACCTGTAGAGGGGATGATACTATGACTTTGCTCTGTCATGGCCTTCAATGTGTTGTGGGACACGGGGGGGAATTTCTTTGGGACTACGTATACTGAGCAGTGGTCAAGGGAAATGCGGTCTAGCGTATGTGGCTTATACTTCACCTAGGGGGGGTTCGTGGTTGGAATTATGAGGTATGTCGTGCTGGATGGGAAGAGGCACGGAGAGTGCCAATCAAGGCGGGTGGTATAGCTTGTGATAGGAAATGTTCCATAGTAAGATAAATGTACTTAGGACCCATTTACCAATGCTTGTGATGTATAACCCTGTAGGATGTTGACCTTGAATGCTTTAATCCTACTTTTGATGGAGACAAGTTATGGTTGTTTAAATATAAAATAAGACGGACTAGTTCAGTGAATATTCCTATCCGAATGTATCCAGATGATGTATTCATAATCAGCAACTTGGCGGGGATGGTCGTTAACACTGTATTACTATCGTGATAATTGCATATGATAAATAGCGGCCAGCCTCAGGGTTGTGTGCAAGACGCTGTGTACAACTGGAATATTTAATAAACGTCTTTTACAAAAAAAAAAAAAAAAAAAATGAGAGGAAACCACAGCCATTTTGTGATACTACTGTCTGAGGTACATTTGTGAGGAATTTTTGGTGCTCAATTTCTGGTGTTTGATTTACACAGTACTAACACTTCTCCTACTTTCAAAAAGGTGAGTTGTTAATTTGTAAGGGGAACTATGTTGTACACTTTAAGATAATTTGAAAAATGTTTTCTGTTATTCATTTTCAGTCCTTCTGTTATACTAAATACTTGATAAAGTTAGTTTTATATTATGTATTACTAAAAACGATAAATGAAAGAGATTATTTTTTTCTGCAATTTACAGCAAGAAATTTCAAAATAAAATGGATCACAATGAAGAGACCGTGGCAATTTCTTTTGAATTATCCACTACATTTATTGAAATTGACAGCACCAATAATGAAATATTCTCACAAGGAGGAGATGACTTGAATGATTTTTTTGATCAATCTCTTGACGGCGAATTTATAGAATGTTTGGAGACCATAGAGTTACAAGAATCATCATTGCAGACTTTTCATGAGGAGATTTCTGATGAGATGATTGAAGAGGAAATTCCTGATGAGGACATGTTACTAGTTCTTTCAAATTATGAAAATTCAGAAGAATACATTTATATTTAGAAATCAAAAATTGTTTGAGACATTATTCATTTTTATTTTTAATTTATGAGGTTGTAGCGAAGTGATTGTAGTATAAAAAAAGACTTATAGTATAGAGTGCAAAAATTGGTTCTTTTTGGAGGGGCAAAAAAAAAAAATCGTTTTTTTGGTGGGGTGCGCCCGGTTAGCGTAACGGGAAGTGGACTGGGGAGCGTACTACAAGGAAAGAAGAATGATTGACTTTTAACTTACTGTATGTTTATAGACTTGTTTTTCTGCTGAGTGACGTGTCGACCTATCTCCACGGGATGCAGTCCCTACCATCTCGGCGTTTAAGCCCAGGGGGACCGGTAGTGTGGGAGAGATAACGGGGCATATTATCAAGGGGGTTTATCTCCGCTTTTTTGGCTTTAAAAGCCAAGAAAGCGGAGATAAAATTATCTCCGTATTACGTAGCTGTCGCTAACACCAGTTAGCGACCGCTAGTAGGAGATAGCGATCATCTTGGGCTCCACTTTGCATGTCAGTGATATTTATCACTAATGACATGCAAAGTGGGCATGCCAAGATGTTAGCGACTGGAAACAGTCGCTAACATCGCTATCTCCTATTACCAACTTTTGGAGATATTCGCGCTAAGCGCGAATATCTCCAAAAAGTAACGCCTGTCCTGAGCAGTTCTTAGCCATGTCATCCAATGGGAGGTGGATAACATGGCTAAGAGCATTAGCTCGGTAATGCATGAATATCGCTGACTTTTCAGCGATATTAATGCATTGCGGCCGTTTTTTATGGCATTTGCGATAAACCTTGATAATAGCAAGGTTTATCTGCGATAATTTCTGACGATGCTTAGCGGTAAAAAATTCGTTGCTAAGCATCGTTAGGGATAAATATCGCTTAACTTTGGTAATATGCCCCAACGTCTGTTAACGTTCGATTCGAAGGAAATGAGAAAGTGTTGAAAAACATTGTCTGCGCCATCTTGCCTTTTTTCAAATGCCACACTTTTGTCGTGCACGGCAGCCATTTTAGATGCCTTGACCAGACCCACTCTCTGCACGCTGTCGATCCGTAGCATGGCTCCCCACCCTCGCAAGCATCTTCCCCAGGCACTGGTCACCCCCGCTCTCTGTCTTATGCATGGGCAATAAACCTCCCCCCATCTGCGCTGCTCTTCCCTGAGAATCACACCCTGTGCCCGCCCGACACCTCCCTTTCGCCCTATTCACTACCGCACCCTCTGACACTCCTCTTCCTCTGTGTCCGATTGTCCAGGCCGGTCCCAGGCTATCAGCTAGCCCTGCAGATGTAGTTTATGGCCCCAGCTGTAAAGAATCACCCCTCTTCAAAGGAGTTATAGTAGATCAAGGCCCACACCCGATGAGATCCGTCACACCACACGCGTTCCTACTATCTGAAAACCATCCTGTATTGTGATTGGGGAGGGGACCGAGCCTGAAGCGGAAGATTCCAGGGATGACTCTTTGTACATCAAAGTTTTTACAATTATGTGTCACATTAAAAATATATAGCACTCCAACAAAGTAGTAGGAATATAAAACTTTAATAACTTATAAATATATACAACAAAACA
This sequence comes from Lissotriton helveticus, assembly GCF_964261635.1. Taxonomy (NCBI): domain Eukaryota; kingdom Metazoa; phylum Chordata; class Amphibia; order Caudata; family Salamandridae; genus Lissotriton; species Lissotriton helveticus. Next base: position 1,398,283,965 of record NC_136059.1, on the reverse strand, counting down.
AAAACAGTAAAAACATTTAAACAATGAAGAGACTGTGGTAATTTCTTTTGAATTATCCACTACATTTATTGAAATTGACAGCACCAATAATGAAATATTCTCACAAGGAGGAGATGACTTGAATGATTTTTTTGATCAATCTCTTGATGGCGAATTTATCGAATGTTTGGAGACCATAGAGTTACAAGAATCATCATTGCAGACTTTTCATGAGGAGATTCCTGATGAGATGATTGAAGAGGAAATTCCTGATGAGGACATGTTACTAGTTCTTTCAAATTATGAAAATTCAGAAGATGTTGCCTGGGTGCCGCACTGATTTGGGTATCCGGCGTGGGGCGTCCCGGGGGGTGGGTCGTCAGTAGCGGTCTGTTGTGCGAATAGTTCCAAGGCAGCAGAACGCGCTGAAATCTGGATGGCACCAAGGTGATGTCCAGTAAGTTGCCGCCCACCAAATAACGGCGTGGGGCGCCGCGGGGGGGGGGGGGGGGGGAGGCAGTCCAAAGTTCCGTTAAAAGGGCAAAGGAAAGGATCGGTGGTTTGAACCATCAGTCAAAAAGGGGAGGGGGTGCAACAATTTTTCCTACCGGGTCACACTGTGCTTTCACCGGAACTGAGGTCTGCAGGATTCTAGTCATTCAAACTGAGGCTGGCGCCAGCATGGGAGCGCCGACGTCCCGCGGCTACAGTTTCATCACTCCACGGGCGATCATGGCAGTCATTCCCCATCGGGGGTGTCTGCGGGGGTCGGGGACTCCCGCGGCTCCTCTAGAATCTTCAAGGTCGTGGAGGACTACGGTGGTGGAGTCAACCAGTGACCGCGCCATTTCTTTATGCTGGGCCCACTCTTGCCAGGTCGACCGCCATTTTGAGAGTTCGGTAGCTACCGGCGATCGCGGGGTCAAATGAGCGGACGGGCTCCACCCTGCCGGGCGAGACGTTGCAGCATCGCCACAGTGGAAGAACCCTTTTCCGGGCACCTGGAGCGCTGAGGGTGCAGCTGGGAAGCCTCCACCTGGGGAGGCGGGAGAGGCCTGTTCGCACCGTCTCTCCCACCCAGTGCACCCCACGGCGTCTCGCTTGACATTTGTTATGGCCGGACCAGGCGATGAGGATGAGGGGGGGGGGTCGGAGGCATGTGGAAGACATCCCCCCCCAGTGTTGTCGCAGCCATTATAAAAGAAAGAAGAAATGTCCCGTCCGTCTTTGGGCCGGACCTCCGGTGGATGGCGGCCGGACGCCCTTTGCTCTGGCCCCATGAACGGGTTCCTTGGCTCATCCGGTGGGGCAGGCCTTGGCATGTGGTGCCTCTCCTGGGCCTTTCGTGCAGTGGCCTCTCCACTCCCAGGCCCTCCATGGATGCTGGCCCAGACTGGGAGAGAGAGGGTCTAACCTGCAATTCTCCAGGGTTACCACCACCGCGGCCGGATCCCGTCGGCCTCGGCCTCTGGTTGATGGTGGCCGGACTGGGAGAGAGAGGGGAGGGTCGAGGACACAGACATTCCCCCCCTTGCAACTCTCCAGGGTGGTCGTAGCAATCCCCCTGGACGGGTGCCATTGGCCTCGGCCTTTCCTCCGGCTACACCCTACGTGATGATCTTCTGCCGACGGTTGGCAGCAGGACCCGCCTTATATGTGTTGCTTCCGGCTGGGCGTAGCCGGAAACCTGTTGCACTTTGGAAGTTTCCAGAATGGGGCGGATGTCTGCTGACTTGTATCTTTCCCAGTTTGCCGTTATTTGGCCGTGGCAGGCGGTGGGACAGACACGTTTTGGGGCAGTGAGGGGCGATGAAGCCTCGTTGCCTTGTGGCCGTTGCAATGTCACACTTGGTTTCTCTTACTGTTTTCAGGTTTCTTATTACGGGCTTACTTCTAACGTTTCTTGTTTCTAGGACAATAATAGGTTTTATCATTACGTATTGTTATCGTTTCTTTGTTTGTTATTTAATAAAAAGTTCATCAGTGGCCTACTGATTTTCGTTTTCCTATTCCTTTCTTTCCAGGTTGTTTCATGCTAAAGTTTCTGTTAACAGGATACAGTGATCACTTCGTTATTATTGCACATGTCCTTTTCACTAGGGGTGCTCTCTGGTCGGGCCAGATGACCTATCTCTAGTAAATGGTCCGTGTGAAACAGGTGCATCAATCAGTGGGGAGTAGATAGGCATGACAGATTACAACGGGGGACAAAGGTCCGCATTACCTACCCTTTCACTACTTGCAAAGATTTTCCTACGTTTATTTGCAAACAGGGAATACCTCCAAAAAGAACCAATTCCCAAACAGTCAATGTTCGGGCAAACAATCAATCAATGAGGAACGAAATAGGCACGATGTGTTAAAGGTTTGCGTTACCTACCCTTCACTATCTGCAAAGGGAGAGAGAATATTCCTATTCTTCCCCGTTTGCAGGCAGAGAAGATCCTTAAGAGAACCAACTTCGAACAATTCAATGCTCGATTCAATCAATCAATCAATGGGGAGAAAAATAGCTATGACGGATTACAATGGGGACAAAAGTCTGCATTTACCTATCCTTCACTATCTGCAAAGACTAAACAGAGTATGGCGATTCTGTGCTTGTTTGCAAATGCTTGGATAACAATCAATCAAATGGAGAGAGAAGCAGGCACGACGGATTACAACGGGGCAAAGGCCTGCGTTAACTAACCTTCACTATCTGGAAAGAGAGAGTACTCCTAATAGAAATGAGGGGGGGGGCAGCACTGAAAGCAGATCAGAGTGCATAAACACGAAAATGTTTTTTCTTACCACGTACTTGACAATCGACAGCTTATGATATTTGCTATTAAAAAAACATTGAAATTCACTGAAAAAACCATAGGTTATAGACCATATATAGTTAGGAATTAGCATTTACAAAACCTTGAAAATTCACTGAAAAAACCATAGGTTATAGACCATATATAGTTAGGAATTAGCATTTAAAAAACCTTATTTTACTCACACAAAACCATTGAAATTCCATATATAGTTAGTAGTACTAACTATATATCGCGCACCCGCAATCCACTGCTGATCATGTCACATATTACATCATTCATGACATGGTCAGTGACATCACTGATGACATCACTGATGACATCTCAAATGACATCACTGATGACATCACTGATGACATCTCAAATGACATCACTGATGACATCACTGATGACATCTCAAATGACATCACTGATGACAACATCCAGTGACTGTGTATTTCTGTAAAGTTAAAATATGTCTTACATATTGAAGAATGAGTGGATGTAGAAGGGTCTGGATTAAGGATTTAGTAGGTGCATGCCTGACTGTATGAGTGAGTGGTTAAATGTGTCTCACTGAGTGCATGGGTTAGTGACGAACTGTCTTAATTTGTGCATCATTATGTTTGTTGTTCTGTAAACTGCTGCATGTGTTGATCAGTAGCTATATGAGTAAGTATATGGGTTATTGATTGGTTGCTCAAGTATTTGTATGGGAGACTGAGTGTGTGTGTGGGTGGCTGGGAGGTGTATGACTCTGTGCATAGATGTGTGAGCAGTTGATTCACTAGATGTATGGGTTCAAAAGTTCATGTGGAAACAGCTGTATGGGTGGTTGACTGTGTGCATGAGTGCATTGGTGAGTGAATGGATATCTCAGTGCTACATGTCAAAGTAAGTACATATGTAAAACACAGTACATGTGAGAATTGGCATATATAAATAACTGTGCATAAGAGTCAGTGAATGTGTGAGTGGCTGTATGGATCATTGTGAACGTGTATCAGGGATTGTAAAAGAGAGTAAATATGTGTTAGTATATGTTTGAATAAGTAAGGTGTGTATAACTGTATAGTTGAGGAAATTGAGGTGTGATTGATTCTTTGCATGACTGACTAGGTGTGTAAGTAACTCCATGGATGAGTGACAGTCTGTGAGTGTCTGTTTACACTGAGTGTATCTAAGGTTATATTAGAGTCTGAAGAGGTTCATCGTATTATCACATGAATGATGTCATCAGTGATGTGATCAGTAATGTCAAATGAGATGTCATCAGTGATGTCATTTGAGATGTCATCAGTGATGTCATTTGAGATGTCATCAGTGATGTCATCAGTGATGTCATCAGTGATGTCATCAGTGATGTCATTTGAGATGTCATCAGTGATGTCATCAGTGATGTCACTGACCATGTCATGAATGATGTAATATGTGACATGATCAGCAGTGGATTGCGGGTGCGCGATATATAGTTAGTACTACTAACTATATATGGAATTTCAATGGTTTTGTGTGAGTAAAATAAGGTTTTTTAAATGCTAATTCCTAACTAACAGAGGTTATATTAAAATATGGAATTTCAATGGTTTTGTGTGAGTAAAATAAGGTTTTGTAAATGCTAATTCCTAACTATATATGGTCTATAACCTATGGTTTTTTCAGTGAATTTTCAAGGTTTTGTAAATGCTAATTCCTAACTATATATGGTCTATAACCTATGGTTTTTTCAGTGAATTTCATTGGTTTTTTAACAGCTAATATCTGTAGCTGTAAAATGTATTCTTCTTTAAATCCAAAAATATATTTTATATGTTTATGAATAATTTTTTTTTTAAATATTTTTTTTTCTTCGTTCTCGCTTCGCGAATCGGGAAGCTTCCCGTTAGCTGACCTTGATGCCGCGAAATAGACCGCGAGCCGGTAAACGTTTCTTTACCGCAAGTGCCGCGTTAGAAAACAACATCGTGACGCCTCCCGTCCGCATGACGTTTCACGTTGTCGCGTGATACGTCATATGACGTGCTACGTTAGCGAACTGGTACGCGAAGCGAGTCGCAAAGCGCAGGTTTCTGGAAGCAAACCGGGAGGCCCTGCAAAGCGCTTAACGTAAACACAGCAGGTCATGTGACTTGGTAATAACACTTTTCATTGGTTCATTTCACTTTTGGTTTCCTAATGATGTAAGACTAGGTCATATAATCTAAAATGAACACTTTTCATTGGTTGAGAACTCTTGTTTTTCCCAAATGATGAAAATCCCTCCTTCTTTCCTCACTCTGACTTTCATCATTGTGAGAGAAAGACCCTTTGTGATCACTGAGCAATGGCTTCTTTAGTAGCTTCAGCTGGTGCTTCCCCACCACCTCCACCACATCCAAGGAAGAGTGGACCACCTTCTCAAGTTATAATTCAGCAAGAAGAGGAAGAAGAGGAAGACGAGGAAGAGCAGGAAGAGAGGCAGTTTTTGCCTGAGGAGCCCAGGACGTCTCACCGGAAAGAAAACTTCATTTGGCAATTTTTTAAAATTCGAAGGTCCCCCCTACTGGGAGGGGAACTAACCAGTGCACAGCAAAAGGACCGTAGTCTTATTCCATAAACTTTATAATCAAAGAAGTCTGTGTGAAAGATTTCAAAGTTTTTAATCCTTTCATAAAGAATATTCTTGCATATTCATGTTCAGCCAAAAGCGTGTCACTACACGCAATATGATCCAACCATTGTAATCCAAAAAACAAAGTCCCGATGCATTTCGGGCAAAAGCCCTTTCTCAAGGGAATGCTATGCTGGGATTCTACGGGGTGCCTCGCGGCGTGACAGCGGGGTACTGTCACGCCGCGAGGCACCCCGTAGAATCCCAGCATAGCATTCCCTTGAGAAAGGGCTTTTGCCCGAAATGCATCGGGACTTTGTTTTTTGGATTACAATGGTTGGATCATATTGCGTGTAGTGACACGCTTTTGGCTGAACATGAATATGCAAGAATATTCTTTATGAAAGGATTAAAAACTTTGAAATCTTTCACACAGACTTCTTTGATTATAAAGTTTATGGAATAAGACTACGGTCCTTTTGCTGTGCACTGGTTAGTTCCCCTCCCAGTAGGGGGGACCTTCGTATTTTCTAGCTTCGTGCTCACACTGCTTGGCCAGACAGTGTCTCTATCCAGTGGCACGCTACAATCCTTTACAACCCACAAATTTCATAACGCTGTGCGAGCTCCCACTCATCTTTAATTTTTTTAAATTCCCAAAGGTCAGAAAAAAGTAAATGCAAGATACGTAACTTGCCTTATATGTCAAGATAGACTGTCCAGAGGAACCGAGAAAAAATACAGTTTCGGAAACTACACAATGCATCGCCATATGACTAGGTGGCATCCTAACAACTACAGTGCTGCACAGTTTCGGAACGACCTAGATAATCTCCCTATTAAGGCCAGAAGATCTGTTGTACCGGAAGTAACGGGACCAGAGGGCAGGGAGATGGTGCCAAATATACAAATGAGATTTGGTGAAGTAAAACACATCTGCGTATTTTGCGATGGATTCATTTGCTACGGAGAAAGAAGCATCACTCTGATCAACAGAGCTATTGACTATCATATGCAAGTTTGTACGAAACGCCCAAAATAATAAATACTTTTTTTTTGTTTTGTTGCTCCTGTTGAGCCCTTTACAATGAATCGTTTTCATTGCCCCCTCCAAGAAAAACCCAAAAAAATATAAAACTGTTCAGAAAAATTCAAAAAAAGTAAAAAAATGTTCCGAAAAATAATAAAAAAAATATAAAACAACAAAAACAATAAAAAAAAAAGTTCTTTTCAGAACTACCTCCCCGTTATTAAAAAATTGGTACAATATTTGGAACTGTGCCAACCTCTATTTCTCTTAGTTCGCTTCCCAGTTCGCTCGCCGGTACGCGAACTGGAAGCGAACCAAAAACAGTAAGTATAAGGGAAGGAAACAGACACTTATGTTAAAAGAAAGACAGCTATAGGGGAGTAAACTAGAGATACTATTACCCGTAATCCACTGCTGATGATGTCACATATTACATCATTCATGACATGCTCAGTGACATCATCAGCAGAGGATTGCGGGTTTTTTGGCAACGTGCCTTATCCACGGTTTAATAACGCTGCCTTTTGCTTTATATAAGTTTTCAAATTGTATGAAATATATACCAATAGGTCGTTATGAACCTTTAGGTAGTGCTTTTCTTCATGAGGTCTGGTCGCTTCCATACACATACAGATGTTTCAAAGATGATCAAGAAGTTTATCTGAATGGAGAGGAATGCACTGAGACGCCAGATCATTCACTAATGTGTAGGCACATACAGTTACACGGTTCATGCAACAAACACCGACCAAATATGGCTTGCGTGTTGCAAGGCACGCCAGTTCCTGCTATCATCCCCACGTTCAAATTGTTGGAAAATGGTAGTTATTTGATGCTCAATAATGAAGATTGTTCTGGGTTAATTAAAAGTATTCCTTTTATCGTAACAGTAAGTGAACGGGTTATTTGCTGCAGAAATGTTCTATTTCCTCCCACACATGAACATAGGGAGTTTTCAATCTGGCCACAAATACCAACCTTGGGAGCAGATTTCAACGGCATAGCAAGAATAAGAGCTCTTTTGTCTCAGAGAGAGGTGGCCTTGAGTTCGGCCCGTGAAACTTTCGTGCTTCACATAGCGAACACCCGTACAGAGGTGCAGACCCTTTTCAATTCAGATTTGCCTTTCAATTTCAGCAAGATGGTTCGGACTATCTTTAACGCATCCTCCACAAAGGCCCTGGCGCACTTTTTTAAAGTTGTTACCAGTGGTCTCGTGACTTCATTTGAGAAAATCTTTGGAGTCATCCCTGCTTTCTTTCATTCTATTTTCTCCACTCTGCTTCGTGGATTGCCATTTTTACTTGCATTACCAGCGGACGCTCTTGTGCTTTTTTACATTTTTAAATATGGATGTCCCTCCTATGCAACCTCCCGCCCTGCAGCTGCTGACACTGTTCCGCAATCGCATGCTAGAATATTATGGCACAATGCCGTTGGCGATATTAAGCACGGCATATGGATTATCTTTTCGATTCTCCTACTTCACCTGTGTCCAGCCTGTATTTCACTGCCTGACCTGTGATTTCGATTGGGCCATTGATTTGTGTCTCTGCGGACCGGTTTCTCCTGACGTCGACTTTAATCAGCTGATGACTCCTATCATTACTCACGAGTTGGTTTGTCCTGGCGAAAGGATTATGGCTGTGGCATTGATGCATGGACTAATTGGTCCCTGGAATTTACTGGCGGCAGCACAGTCTTTCTTGGAACAGAGCTTTGTTGAAAACCCACCGAGCTGTCCTCTGATGGTCATAGAGGATCCGGTGCTGGGAGAGCACGTATGTTCTTTTCCGCTTCTAAATTGGATGGCTGAACTGTTTTCGGATGAAGACGGTGACTTCCTATTGGAGGCTGTTGCAGCTTATTTTGCATACACAGTTATGTCATAGACCTTTTTCATGTTTGATATGCTGAGTACTAGCATTTCATTGACAATTCATTGACTTATTTGTCAAGTTTTTATTATTTACCTTGCCTATTGGCTTAAGACTCGATAAAGTACTTGGCTGTTTTATTTTTCTTTAGCATTAAATTTTCCTAGTTTTTAATGCTTTACCTTGCGGACCGTCCACATATAAACTTGCAATCTGCTCTCATGAGATGGCACTTCTATTATCTTATTCAGTTTGTTTCCGGATCATGGGGAGGTGTCATCTAGGTCCTGGATATCTTTACACCGTGTTAAGTTAGCATGGGCTCATTACCGGTTTAAACGCCATTTTTCCTTTTTTGCAACTTCTGCACACAACACTTAGTTGTTGCTTTAGCTTTCAACCTAGTAGTTCATCGTGGTTTACATGAGAATAATATGTTATTGCTCTACTATCTGCTTTGCTTGTTAAACTATATCTGTACAGCGAGTGCTAAAGTTTCAAGAACAACACGATACAGAATTGTTATGAGGTCTGATCTCCACGACTTCATACTCATAACATAAGTGCAACTTCTGCCAATTCTGGGCATGAGGCGGGTTTTATATTACTTTGCCGAACACACATACACAACACTTGATGCGGTTCACATGAAGAGAGAGCTGGTGTATGCTGATGTGATTCCTTCAAATCTAAGACACTAAAGTATGGGCACGCCCTAAACCAACACAAAGAGACCTTCTTAGCAAATAATATAATATGTGTATTAGGGAGGGTGAGATATAAGCAGCCGCGGGCCGTGGAGGGAGTTACGGTGAGGCAGGGAGGCGGGGAGGGGGAGAAGCAGGGTGGAGCCCTCTCTACCCTGCCCCTCCCCCTCCCCGCCTCCCTGCCCCACCGTAACTCCCTCCACGGCCCGCGGCTGCTTATAAGTGTTGCTAACTCTTATTCATTTACAGCATGTTAACATACTATCACCATTCGCTTTTTATGTACTAGTAACTATGCTGGTAATTTTGCTACTGATAATATGTGTACTTGTATTCTCCACCCTGCTTCTCCCCCTCCCCGCCTCCCTGCCTCACCGTAACTCCCTCCACGGCCCGCGGCTGCTTATAAGTGTTGCTAACTCTTATTCATTTACAGCATGTTAACATACTATCACCATTCGCTTTTTATGTACTAGAAACTATGCTGGTAATTTTGCTACTGATAATATGTGTACTTGTATTATCTAAGATACTACGCCTGAGAAGACGGCATTAGTAAATAAACATTTCAAATACACATGTGTTCTTCTTAACTCCATGTTCTGGTTTCTAAGAAATATATAACGACCGACTGTTCATGAGTTCCACGTATCCTGAGGTACTATAAGTTCATATTCTGGATTGTCTAAACATTGAGAGTTTGTTATATCCAATGTGACACTGTACCTAGCTTGCTAAGGGGTTTTTGATTACTAACGTGAGTTTTGGGACACCCTAATTCGCCGAGGTTCCAATCCTCTGTCCACAGTTCTGTGTGAGAACAGAAACCCTGCGACAGGGGCACCCCCGACCCTTGCTGGAGCTTCATCACACTTGCGATACAACTCCAGCAATGCGCCACCTTTACGGCACAGATACATCACGCATCTGTGCTGTTTTTGCCCCATGATGCGCCGCATTGTAAATGCAGCACACCATAGGTGACGGAACAGCGGCACAGAATGACTAACACATCCCTGGTGATGCGCCAGTCATCATAAATCTATCCCTATGCTTCTTATCTTGTTAGAGATGAACCGCCATATGTATCATCAAAGTTTTTTGCATTTCCTAAATAGCGAACTTTAAGGAATAAATAGCGATTCTTTACCATTCCTAGTTTGCGATTAGCTATTTGCTAATTACAAATTACCCATTCATTTCCTTCATTTCCATAGGGCGGTTGGACTCACTTTTAGCTCGAACGGCTGAATGGATTTCCACGAAACTTGGCAAAATTGTAGGGACTGGTAGCCCGATGTGCCTTTGCTATGTCTCAAGATATATGCTCCAGTGGTTTTTACGAAAATTAACTTTGAAAAATATATATTGGGCTACATTGGCCTATATATATGTTGGAGCCCAAATGTAGCCCAATGTAGCCCAATGAAGCCCAATGTAGCCCAATGTAGCCCAAAGATGGCCGCCAGAGACAAAAAAAACAAATGTAGCCCAAATATCAGCCAGATGTAGCCCAACTATAGCCCACTGACAGAATGACCAATCAGCTTCGCAAACCTCCGTTACGCGAAGCGGAGCGCTGTTACAGATATATATCTTTTTTTGAACGTTAATTTCTCAAAATCCACTGGAGCACATATATTGAGACCTAGCAAAGGCACATCGGGCTACCAGTCCCTAATATTTTGCCAAGTTTCGTGCAAATCCATTCAGCCGTTCGATTATTATTATTATTATTATTTTTTGCCCCGCGGGGCCCTTTTAAAACCTCCACATCAAACCTAGGGGGTCAGCGAGGATCTACTATGCCCCCTTATAGTTATTTCCCCCTTTGTTTTGGCCTCCTCTTGTCTCTCGATCCTACCGAGAGACAAGATGGCGGCCGCTACGGACTTTTTGGAATGTTGACAGACGCCAGAGAACCAATCAGCTTCGCTTCACAAAGCTCCGTTGCGCGAAAAGTACGCGTCCTGGGACGCTGCCAGGTCCGCTGTTACAGATATATATCTTTTTTTAAACGTTAATTTCTCAAAATCCACTGGAGCACATATATTGAGACCTACAAAAGGCACATCGGGCTACCAGTCCCTACAATTTTGCCAAGTTTCGTGCAAATCCATTCAGCCGTTCGGGCTAAAAGTGAGGCCAACCGCCCCATGGAAAACTCAATGTTAAAAACACGTTTTGGGACCCCCCTTTTTTCTCGGCCCCCCCTTGACGAACCCCCCCCCCAAATTTTCAAGGGCTGCTCAGAAACAAAATGTGCCATTTTCCTGTAAATTTCAGCCAATTCCGTCCACAAACGCCAAAGTTATTAGACATAGAATTTTCAAAAATCCCATAGAGAAAAAATCCTAACTATATATACCTACTGGCGACCGCCAGTAGGTAATATATATATATATATATATATATACACATATATATATATATTATCTACTGGCGCAGTAGGTAGTTATAGTTAGTTATAGTTAGGACCTATTTTCCATAGGCAATCCGCAACATTCTATTTGGAATAACTTTGGCGCCGGTTGACACATTTTTGCAAGATTTTTCGGGGTGATTCGTCAAGTGGAGGCTGAGAAAAAAGGGGGGTCGCAAAACGTGTTTTCCCCATGCAATTTTCCATAGGAGCTGTTCATCGCGGCTACAGCCCGAACTGCTGAAAGGAATTACACCAAATTTGGCAAAGAGGTAGTCCTTGGTTCAGACTCATGCCTTTAGCTTAAATGGTGTAAATCCGTTCAGTAGTTCCTGAGAAAATGACATTTAAAAGTACATATATATCTATGGCCTTGGAGGATCCGTGGACCCTGCCGAGCACAAGCTGTATTCTAATTGGCTGTCAACACTCCAAATTAGGAAGTGGGGGCAGCCATCTTGTGACTCGGTAGAACCGCGGCACAAGAAACCTATAAAAAACATGCAAAACGCAAAAAGGGGGCAGGGTAGAAACACCCTGACCCCCTAGTCCTGTTCAGGGGGTCCCACAAAGACCCCCAAGTCCCCCCAAAAAATGACTTTTTTTTTAAATCGGCAAAATCCACGAAGGATGCGCAGATCCTGCAGATAAAAAAAAAAAACGAAGCGCAGACTCCCGCGCTTCAAGTCCAATCCCTCCACCCAGCCCTGGGGACTGCATATGCGGGGGGCACACGGCCCCCCCGTTGCCCCGGGAACCACGACCCCCGGGGCTTAATAGTATAATTTTTGGGGAGGCCTTAGAGGCCCCCTGAGCCCCGGGCACCGCCACCACTGGAGCTCAATGTAATTAACATTGCGGGGGGCACAATGCCCCACCGCAGCCCCGGGGACCGCCACCCCCGAGGCTAATTTTTTTATTTAATTTTTTTTTTTAAAACCTGTGTGGGGGGGCTTGAACCCCCCACACGCCCCGGGGACCGCCACCTCCCTGGGGCTCTAAATATGTAAATTGGGGAGTCCGTGACGGACCCCCCCAGTCCTGGGGACCACCACCCCCCGGGGCTTTGAAGAAGATGGGAGGGGGATCCGCCCCCCTCCTGGAGCCCTTGAGAGCCCTGGGGACCGCCACCCCCCAGGGCCGGCTCCTGTAGTTTGTAGTTTGCTATGGCAGCATGGGAGCCTCGCGGCTCCCACCCTGCCATAGTAAACTGCTTTGCTATTTGGAAGAGAGAGCAGGGAAACCTGCTCTCTCTTCCAAATAGCAAAGCAGATTGCTTTTCCACATGGGGAGCAGCATGTTAGCTGCTCCCCGTGTGGAAAAGCAATGCCGGCTACCACAGGAGGCGGAGAGGCGGGGAGCCGGCGGGCCAGCCCCAGGGGACAGGGTTCCTGGGGCTACAAGTGGCCCGGGGATGGGGGCCATATGGTCCTCCTCCCTAAAAGAACAAAAGAAAAAAATAGAAAGGCCGGCCCCGGGAGATGGGGTCCCCGGGGCCATAAGTGGCCCCGGAGGGGGCCACCAGGCCCCCATCCCCAACAGTTTAAATAAAATAATAATAAAAAGGCCATGCCCCGGGGATGGGGGTCCCCGGGGTGATTAAGGTCTCGGGAGGGGGTCCAAGCGGCCCCTTCTGCATTTTTTTTAATTAAAAAAATTAAAATTAGGGCCAGGCCCTGGGGGATAGGGTCCCCAGGGCCAAAAAAATAGAAAGCAGGGGGGCTACACAACCCCCTTCTTAAAAAAATTAATTAAAAAAAAAAGACCGGCATTGCGCGGGAGGCCACGCCCCCTCCTTTCATCACTCTGCAAACGCTCGCCCTGGCGTGTTTGCAGAGGGGGAAAGAATTCCCCTTGAATTCTGGGGGTCCCTGGAGGCCAACTAGCCCACCAGGAACCTCCAGGATGCACCAGGGGGCTGCGTTGCAGAGAGGTGTTCTGAGGCCACGCCCATTTTTACACCTCTATGCAGCACAGCTCTGTGGAGCTTACTGGAGGTAGATGGTGGGCTAGTTGCACCCCAGGGCATGACAGTATTCAAGGGGAGTTAACCCCCCAACTTAAAACACGCCATGGGGCGCGTTTTCAAAGTGGTGAAGGGAGGGGGTGGGGCCTGAGTTCACATGTGTGCAAACACACCTTATGGTGCTGTTTAAGTTGGGGAATTAATTCCTTGTCAATCCTGAGGGTCCCTGGGGTCCAACTAGCCCACCAGGTACCTCCAGTAAGCGCCACGGAGCCGCTTTACAGAGTGTTGTAAATAGGGGGGTGGCCTCTGAAGACTTCTCTGCAACGCATCCCCCTGGCGCATACTGGAGGTACCTGGTGGGGCCTCACAGGATTGAGGAGGAATTAATTCTCTAATTTAAAACGCGCCACAGGGCGTGTTTGCAGACATGTCACCTCAGGCCACGCCCCTTTCCTTCACCACTGTGCAAACGCACCCGTGGCGCATTTTAAGTTGGGGAATTAATTCTCTTTCAATACTGAGGGTCCCTGAGGGCCAATTAGCCCAACAGGTATCGCCAGTATGCGTCAGGGAGCTGCATTGCAGACAGGTGTTCAGAGGCCACGGACCTTTTTAAACCTCTCTGCAACGCAGCTCTGTGGCGCTTATTGGAGGTACCTAGTGGGCTAGTTTGAGCTTAGGGAACCTTAGGATTGAAGGGGACTTAATCTCTCCACTTAGAACGGCCACTGGGTGCGTTTACACAGTGGTGATGGGAGGGGACGGGGCCTGACGTGATGTGTGCAAACACGCCCTGTGGCGCGTTTTAAGCTGGGGAAAAAATTCCACTTCAAACCTGAGGGACCCTGGGGGCCAAGTAGCCCACCAGGTGCTTCCAGGAAGCAACACTGCGCTGCGTTGCAGAGAGGTGGTGCAGGCCGTGCCCCTTTTTACATCTCTCTGTGGCACTTACAGGATGTACTACGAATTCCGATTTACTTACCTGTTATCAGGAGAGACCTCAGTGCTGCATCTTTGAGCCCAGTACTGATCCTGAAAAGTAATTCTAACCATACTTACCAGTAACTTGAATTTCCTTCCATAGGCTAACATTGACTGGTTTAACTTGAACATTTTTCTAAGTGTGGAGTTTTGGAACTTTAAAATATTCACCTTAAATCATCGGAACAACGAAATCTGATTTACTCACCTGTTATCAGGAGAGAACCCAGTGCTCCATCTTTTAGCCCAGCACTGACCCTGAAAAGTAATTCTAATCGTACTTAGCAGTAGCTTGTATTTCCTTCCGATAGGAATCCATTGTCTGGTTTTCAAAAGAAAAATTTCTAAGTGTCTATTTTCACAAACTACAAATATTCCCTAAAAAAACACCTGTATGGCTTAAATGCATTCTTTCAACTGTTTACAAGAGATGCACCAGTGCTGGATCCAGGATCCACCACTGAGTGAGAAAAAGTAACGATAACACTATTTACCTGCTAAGTGAATTTCCTCCCATAGGATAACATTGGTGATTCTATGTGAAAAAGTTTCTGTCAACTTTTAAAACACAATAATATTCCCTAAAAATCACTACTGTAACCAAAACCCTTTTACTCAACTGTTTACAGGAGATGTCCCAGGACTGAATGTAGGATCCAGTCCCGTGGTTAGAAAAGTAATCCACAAAGTAACTAATTGCATTTAACTAGAAACTCCCATTGTGCTCAATGTTGCATTGTGTTTGAAATTGTGTTGCCCATTGCAACACATGTAACTACTGTACTTACAAGTCTATTGCCTATTTGCAAAGTATTTAAACTAAAGTAATTCATTATGAGAAAGTATATTTTGTAATGTAATGTATAATGTAATTATAATGTAATTTAAAAAAAAATATCTAAAAATATATAGTTTAAAAAAATTTAGTAAGTCGGTATAAAAAAAATAACAATACATTTAAAAATTGTCATTTAAAATACCTTTGAACTTCACTGAAAAAACCATAGGTTTCAGACAGGTTATAGTTAGGAATTAGCATTTAAAAAACCTTTGAAATTCACAGAAAAAAACAGGTTTCAGACATGTTATAGTTAGGAATTAGCATTTAAAAAACCTTAGAAATTCACTGAAAAAAACATAGGTTTTAGGGGTGTTCTAGTCTTTTTTTTTTTTTTGATTTTCAAAAAACCTTTATTAAACAAAATTGCATAGCAAGGTTACATACTTATACCAGTTCAGAGCACCATGGATATGTATACACTCAAGTCCGACAATATACATCATGTGTGAAAATCCACCTATCAAGTCCGGTGGTTGGCCAGTCTCTTAACCATGGCGAGGATAATGAAGTGTGCTTTATCCACACTTGTCCAGTGACCTTGTCCTCAAAAACAACAATATAGGACAACATAGGAATTCGCCCTTCCCCCCCCACCCCCCCAATCCCCAACCCCTCCCCAAACTCCCCCCCCTCCCCAAACTCCCTCCCCCTCCCGCTGCCGGGTCTAGAAAAGAAGGAGAAAGTACAAACGAAAAATTGGATCTATGCCACTCCTTTCATTATGGTGGGTCTCCGCGTGTCGCGCCATCCTGGGTCTGGGTCTCCCCCTGTCCCATGTTCGTGGAGTCTGGGCTATTTTGTGTCAACGGGGCATCCAGTCCCACCAATTCCTGAAACATCACACCCCAAAACCTGTAGGACCTCCGGTAGCTTCCCATATCTTCTTGTGTGCCTCATGTGCGATTCTTCCGCCAGTGCCCACTCCCGTAGATCCGCCCTCCATTTCTGTAACATCGGGCCCTGTGGGGACAGCCAGTGGATTGCAATACGACGGTTTGCTGTAACCAGGCCTAGTATGAGGAACCGTCTGCTCACTTTCCGTTTGGGGTCTCTGGGGATTAAGCCCAGGAGGCAAGGGCGCAGGTCCAGGTCTATCACTCACCTCGAGACCTTCGCCAAGACTTCCAGAACCGATTTCCAGTAGGATTGGAGGGTAGGGCACGCCCACACCATATGGTCAAAATCCGCCATGGGACAGCGGCATCTCGGGCATCGGGAATCTCTGGTATTATCGAAAACCCGGAGTCGTTTAGGGAAGAGGTAGGTCATGTGTATAATATTATATTGAATTTGTTTAAAGCGGTTGCTCACCGACACCTTCCGCACACTCTCATGTATCTTTTCCCATTCACGGGGGGTGATGTCCTGCGGACACGCCTGCTGCCATTTGTCTTCTATCACCAGGGGCCGTAACCTTTTATCCTCCCGCAACCCTCTGTAGAGGTGAGTCACAAACTTCCGGCCCCCGCCATTTCCAACATGGTGACTAAGGTATGGGTGTGTGCTCTAGCCTCCGGGAACGAGGGCCATAACTGCCGTGCAGTCGCCGCTAATTTAGCGTAATTAAGGAATTGCCGTGGACCCAGCTCGAAGGTAATGACCGCCTCTTGGTAAGTGATAAATGTATTGTTTGGGTACAGGTCGGCTAACATCAGGCAACCACCTTCCACCCATTTGTCTATGGACATGACCCGTGCAATCCGGCAAAGGGCGGCATCAGCCACATATCCTTGTCAGGGGCAAACGGCGTGCTGCAGATGTGGCGGCGCGTCACACGGTCCCAGATTGCGGCTCCCAGCCGTACCAGCGGGGGAATGTGCTCTCGCCGTCCCCTCTCCTGCCAAAGCAACGCTCCCAGTTGTTCATTCCCATAGGTCCCTGCCAGCAAGGACTGTTCCCAGGAGGGGTCCGTATCCAACCATGCAATGGCATGCGGTAGATGGGATGCAAAGTAGTAGAGCTCTAAATCGGGGACTTCTAGTCCACCCGTGCCCCAGCTATGCTTCAGGACCTCCAGACTCCCCCTGCATCTCTTGCCATTCCATAACAGTAGGACTAGGAGGGAATCCAATTCCCGAAAAGTCAGTTGCGGTAACTCATAAAAGGACCCCTGCATCGTGTACAGGAGGACCACCATCTTCATTAGAGCGATCTTCCCCATCAGGGAGATCTTAAGGGTGTTCCAAAAGGCAATACTCCCCTTTAGACCCCGAATTATCCGTCCCATATTGTGGTGGAAGAAATTGGTTGGGTTTCGACCAATTCAGATCCCCAAATAGCGGAATGTGTCGTCCACCCATGAGAGTCCCATCTCCGGGCGCTGGACCCCCTCCCATTCAGACTGCTCCCCAATCGCATAAAGCCTGGGACTTTGCCCTATTTAATGCAAGGCCAGAAGCAGCCGCGAAGTGCAACAGCTCGGACATCAGGACGGGCAGCGACTGTGTCGGTTGATTCAAATAGACCAAGGCGTCATCTGCATATAAGGTCACCACATGCTCCACTGTCCCTACTCTGATACCCCGGCCCTGTAGTACCGTGCGAAGATGACATGCCAACGGCTCTATCGCCAGGGCAAAGAGCATGGGGGGGAGGGGGCACCCCTGACGTGCTCCCCTCGATATGGGTATCTCATCTGAGACCCTTCGACCCATGCGCACTCTGGCCACAGGTCTGGTATACAGTAACTGAACCCATTTTACAAATCCTTCCCCCAGGCCCATTTTTAAAAGCACTTTCCAGAGGTAGGCCCAGCGAATCAAGTTTAACGCTTGTTCGATATCCAGAAAGACCAGCGTGCTTTGTTTGGCCTGTCCTGCTAGAGTTCGCATGACGTGGGCCAGGCGACAGATATTCCGTAAGGTGTTCCGGCCCGGGATGAACCCAGACTGGTCATCATGGACCAAGCGTCGAAGGTAGGGGAGGAGTCTGGAAGCCAGAACCTGGTTGATGATCTTTCAGTCCACGTTCAACATGGATATGGGTCTAATGACCCGGGAAGGAGAGGATCCTTACTCGGCTTGGGGATCCTTACGATCGTCGCCGCCCGCATGGAGTCCGGGAGCGAGCCCCGGTCGTAGGCTTCCATGGCCACCTCCCGGAGTTTGGGAACCAGAACCCCCCTGAACTCTTTATATAGTTCGGCCGCTAAACTGTCCATCCTAGGGTTTTCTCTGCCTGCAGGTGGGCTATTGCAGCACGCAGTTCCTCCTCCCGGAGTGGGCCCCCCAGGTCCTCCTGGCTATTCGCCTCAATCTCCGGTAGCTGTATGCCCTCGAGGTACACCTCTATGTTCTCGACGCCCGCTAACGGCTGCAATTCTGAGTATATTTTACATATATGGGATCGGAACACCTCGTTAATTGCCTGCTGGGTATATACCATCTGGCCCGATTCATTCTGCAGTGCCAAAATCGGGTGAGGTTGGGTTTCTGCCCGTATCAGACGCGCTAATAGTCTTTCAGCTTTGTCACCCTCCATGTACCATCTCCGCCTGCTGGCTGTCCTGTTAAATTTGCCAAGCGAGGCCCAGGTGTCTCCCAACTGCTGCCGTATAGCCGTCCACTCAGGCCGTTGCTCCTTGTCTGTGGGGAAATCTCTTTCCATCTCCGCCAAGCGGTCTTCGTGCTGTCGGAGTTCCCGTTCCAGCACCTGTTTTACTCCAACCTCCGTGGATAGATATGTCCCCCGAAGGACCACCTTCATGGCGTCCCATTCAGTCGCCCTCGTGTTAGCCGACCCCCAGTTCACTTCTAGATACGTCTCGAGCCCTTGGGAGATAGCTTCCTTATAAGTGGGATCTCCGAAAGCCTCCGTATTGAGTCTCCAGAGCGGGATCTTAGGCCGTGGACCGCCCGCAATCCCGCAGCCCCCCAGCAGGCCGGGGGGAAAGAAGGGAATTACTGGCTCAGGCCGCCCGGTCCCGACGGGCTTCGTCTGCAGGCGCTCCCCCAGTGCCCCTAGGGCCGCAAGGGTGCGCGTAGGCCTCTCCTCTCCGGCCTCGCATAGGGGCTCACCCCGGGGACCGCGGCGGGGTACCTATCAGCCGCACTGTCGCACCCTCCGCTGCTCTCTCCGGTCACCGGGGGTCACGCGCCCTTCCCGTCTGTCTCCGCAGCGGCCACTGATGCTCCGCTGGGCTTTCCGCCTCCCGCCGGCCAGTGGGGTTGTGTCACCGCGCGGCGGCCGCCATCTTCTGAACACTGCTGCAGTTACGCTCGCCGCGAGCCACCGGGTCCCCCGCAGTCGCTGACGGTGAATCACTCAGGCAGGGACCATGTCCGAGGTCCGGTGGGGGCTCCTCACCTTTGGAGCATCAATAATATCGGAAATGTGCCAGGATAATGCAGGATTTAGGGAGCACTAGGGCAGGAGCTGGACGAGAACGCGTCTAGCCGGCCATTTTGCTAAGCCATGCCCCCGCCAGGGGTGTTATAGTTAGCTGGACATTTCACTCGTACAAAACCATTGACATTCCTCCTTTATAGTTAGTTGTACTAAGTATAACGTGCGCGCCCGCAATCCACTACTGATGATGTCACATATTACATCATTCATGACATGGTCAGTGACATCACTGATGACATCTCAAATTACATCACTGATGACATCATCCACTTGACAATCAGATACACCTCATCATATGCTAGTATAACCTTTCATCACTCAAATACAGAGTACCATATTTGAATCCATTGACACACCAATACAAGTTTCTAAAAACCCACTCAGTGATTCCTAGATCTACACACATCTAATCACTTACCTATAGATTCACTCATACATTCTGTCAATGATCAATAGAACACTATCAAATATACTTATACACCTATATTGACATTACACACCAGCACACACCCTATTCACTTATGCAGTCATCCTACTCACTTATGCAAACAATGGATCATACTTACATTTACTTAGCTACACACTTATACAAACACCACTTCATCTATTCATATGGATAACTCATACCTAGTGTGTAATAAAATCACTATTACAAATATACAGTTATCCCCACAGTCACTCATACAATCACTGAGCCTTATATATACTTATTTATATACAACTGACACATACACTGCCTTTTATTTTTCTAGTTTGTTGGACATGTACCATTGAGGGATATATTTGCTCATCACCACACCCATAAAGAGATTCACACACCCAAACAACTGTTTCCACATACAGTCTTAACCTCATATACGTACTAAATCAACTATTTACACATCTTTGGGCAGTCACACACACCCCCACCGAACCACACACATGTTCACTCTTCCATACAAATACTCAGTTAACTAATTAATAACTAAGATAGACTTTCACAGAGCTAGTAACCAACTGGAGAAGCAGTTTACACAACAACTGACAAAGTGATACAGATATTCACACAGTTTAGTCACTATCCAATATATTTATTGAGACACTATAAATTAGTCAAGTAAACAGTCAATCACCCTGCTACTAAATCCTCCATCCATATATTTATATTCATATATCCACTCATTCTTCAATGCAGATTGCTATATATATAATACATATTTAAATAATGAACCAGTGATGTCATTTGAGATGTCACTGACCATGTCATGAATGATGTAATATGTGACATCATCAGCAGTGGATTGCGGGCGCCTAGTTATACTTAGCACAACTAACTATAACAGAGGAATTTCAATGGTTTTGTACGAGTGAAATGTCCAGCTAACTATAACACCCCTAAAACCTATGGTTTTTTCAGTGAATTTCTAAGGTATTTAAATGCTAATTCCTAACTATAACATGTCTGAAACCTATGTTTTTTTCTGTGAATATATATATATATATATATATATATATATATATATATATATATATATATTCACTGAAAAAAAACATAGGTTTCAGAGACGTTATAGTTAGAAATTAACATTTAAAAAACCATAGAAATTCACAGAAAAAAACATATAGTTAGTTCTGCTAACTATAACTCGCGTACCCGCAATGCACTGGTGATGATGTCACATATTACATCATTCATGACATGGTCAGTAAATGTAGGAATTTGTAAAGCGCACAGCTACCTCCACCGGAGGTGTCCCGGCGCTGTCCGTATACCGCTTAGGAACCCCTCCTGGCTTTCCTGGGAAATGTCCACTCCTGGGCACCTCCCAGGTG
Organism: Lissotriton helveticus; assembly: GCF_964261635.1. Lineage (NCBI taxonomy): Eukaryota > Metazoa > Chordata > Amphibia > Caudata > Salamandridae > Lissotriton > Lissotriton helveticus. Next base: position 1,398,262,627 of record NC_136059.1, on the reverse strand, counting down.
CAGCCAGGCATCCCAGCGCTTTTGGGGCCGTTGTGGAGGCTAAGTAAGCTATTGCCCAGAGTTGCAGCGTGGGACCCATGATCAGAACAGGCACTGAGGCGAGAATATCCAGTCAGGGGAATTACTGAGCCGGAGTCCCGCCGAGGTGGGAATCGAACCCTGGTCCCTGGCCAGAGCTCAGCATCAAGGTCTGCCTGCTCTAACCATTGAGCCACACTCCTCCACATGTGACATGAGTGATGACATAACTGATGACATCACTGATGACATCACTGATGACATCATCCAGTGAATATGGTTTAGTTTGAAATTTAAATATGTATTATATATATATATATATACCAATCTGTATTGAATATTGAGTGGATATAGAGCTGTCTGGATGGAGGATTTAGTAGCTGTCTGACTGTCTGTTTAAGTTAGTAATTAAAAGTGTCTCATTTAATACATGGATTAGTAACTAAACTATGTGAATGTGTGCATCACTGTCCCTGTTGTTGTATAACATGCTGCATCAGTTGGTCACTAACTACATGAGTGTGTATATTAGTTATTGATTAGTTGGGTGAGAATGTGTACGGGACACTGAGTTTGTGTGTGGTTGGATGGGGTGTGTGTAACTCTATGCATAGATGTGTGAATGGTTGATTGACTAGGTGTATAGGTTTAATAGTGCATGTGGAAACAGTTGTTTGAGTGACTGAGTGTATTTGTGTGTTGGTGAGCGAATATATGTTTTAGTTGTACATCTTCAACAAAGTAAAAAAATAAAAGGCATTGTATGTGAGAGTTGGTGTATATAAATAAGTATATGTAAGAGTCAGTGATTGTGAGAGTAACTATATGAATGAGTGTATAATTGTGATAGTGATTTTTTAACATATTAACTATGAGTTACTATGTGTTTGAATAAATGAGGTGTTGTGTGTATAATTGTGTAAGTGAGTAAATGTAAGTGTGATTAATTGTTTCATGAGTGAGTAGGATGACTGCATAACTGACTAAGATGACTGCTGATGTGTTAATGTCAATATATGTGTATAAGTGCCTTTGATAGTGTTCTATTAATTAGTGACTGCATGTATAAGTGATTCTGTTGTTGAATGGGTAGTTGTGTGTGTAGACTTAGGAATCAGTGAGTGGGTATGTAGTAACTGGTATTGGTGTGTCAATGTTTTCAAATATGGCACTCTGTATTTTACAGTGAGTGATGAAAGGTTATACTAGTGTATGATGAGGTGTATCAGGTTGTCACGTGGATGGTGTCATCAGTGATTTAATCAGTGATGTCATCAGTGATGTCACTGACCATGTCATGAATGATGAAATATGTGACATCATCAGCAGTGCATTGCGGGTGCGCGAGCTATAGTTAGCAGAACTAACTATAACGGAGGAATTTCTATGGTTTTGTACGAGTGCTAACTATAACACCCCTGAAACCTATGTTTTTTTCTGTGAATTTCTAAGGTTTTTCAGATGCTAATTTCTAACTATAACGTCTCTGAAACCTATGTTTTTTTCAGTGAATATATATATATAAAAAAAAATTGGGGGGACACAATACTCTCCAAAGAACTGGCAAGGAAGGAGCCAGACCTGTCAAAATTGCTTTCAAGTGATTTATTCGGCAGGGTCTTGGTCAATGTGACAGTTTTGAAGACCATGACGCCACCCGCCATGTAAGCCTTCACCTCTCGCCTGATAGTCCAGCAGCTCCCTGGCGTTCATCGCCTCCAGTACACACACGGACAGGGTTAATTTGTCCACCGCTCCGTGCCTTACCGATTTCGCCACTTCTGTAGCCCTACAGCCCTGATGAGTTACACCTCCTACACGGTGTAACGAAACACGTGTCGGCTGGCTACTATCTTACTGTACTGTCCACTATATGACTTATATAAAAACGTTATTCACACGAATCTCGATATCCTACGTTCTTTTTTGAAGCAACTACATTCTCTCAGTAGAATTTTTAGTCCTCACACCCGGACTATTTACCACTTGTGCGTGTGCACAGGATCTGTTCTCATACCTGGTGGGCTAGTTGGCCCCCAGGGACCCTCAGTATTCAAGAGGACTTAATCCCCCAACTTAAAACGCGCCACACTTGTCACATCAGGCCATGCCGCCTCCCTGCACCAGTGTGCAAACGCGCCCCCTAGAGTGTTGTAAATTGGGGGATTAAATCCCCTTGAGTCCTGAGGTTCCCTGGGGGCCAGCTAGCCCACCAGCTACCTCCAGTAAGCGCCACAGAGCGGTGTTACAGAGAGGTGTAAAAAGGGGCGTGGCCTCTCAACACCTCTCTGCAACGCAGCTCCCTGGCGCATACTAGAAGTACTTTGTGGGCTAGTTCACCCCCAGGGACCCTCAGGATTGAAGGGAAATGAATCCCCCAATTTACAATGTGTCAGGGGGTGCGTTTGCACACTTTCTATGTCAGGCCCCACCCCTTCCCTTTACCACTGTGCAAACGCGCTCCCTGGCGCGTTTTAAGTTGGGGGATTAATTACCCTTGAGTCCTGATGGTCCCTGGGGGCCAACTAGCCCACCAGGTACCTCCAGTAAGCGCCACAGAGCTGCGTTGCAGAGAGGTGTAAAAAGGGGCGTGGCCTCTGAACACCTCTCTGCAACGCAGCTCCCTGGCGCATACTGGAGGTACCTGGTGGGCTAGTTGGCCCCCAGGGACCCTCAGGATTCAAGGGGACTTAATCCCCCAACTTAAAACGCGCCACAGGGCGCGTTTGCACACTTGTCACATCAGGCGACGCCCAAAGAGGAAAATCAAAGCAGGAAATAGGCATGCTAATTACACCGATGATCGTCCTGCACCCCGCCTATCCAATTGGACTGTATATCCCCCCTGCAGCACCTACCTGGATCACTGGTGCATCCTGGGACCTGCAGTTCCGATGACGTGCGGGATGGTGAGCGAACACTAGGGAAAGGGGGCGGAGCGGGTCCCTGCCAATGGGGAAGCTGTGGGACTTTTAAATTAAAGTGTACTAATGCCTCCTGAACATTAAGGCATCTGAAGAAGGCCGAGACAGGCCGAAATGCATTATGCCGCATAACTCTATTAAAGGTGTTTCCAAGGTGTCCCCTGTGTGGCCTCTGCTCTTTCGACTGGAGGAGGTGTTCCGTATATATATATATATATATACGCCCTCCCATTTAGGAGCTACGCGGGACACCTGCAAAGTTGGTTTGGAACACTGTCTGCAACGCGTCGCACCCCCGGTGGTACACTTCTCCACAAGGAGGTATCCGGCACATGGGGAGAGAGTAGGCAATATTACATTGCCTGACAAGGGGAGACTGGAACGGGCTTGGAATCCTTCAGGCGCTGCGGAAGGTGTGGACTCAATAAAGCCCTTTTCAATCTACCCCGGAGCTGTGTCACACTCAGTTCTTACCTAAAGAGAGCCTGATTGTTTTGCTTTGCCAGTCAGCAGGTACTGGCCTGCGATACGCCCTCCTGTTCAGGAAATACGCGGGACACCTGCAAAATTGGTTCAGAGCACTGTCTGCAACGCGTCGCCCCCCCCGGTGCTACATGTCTCCACAAGGAGGTATCCGGCATATGGGGAGAGAGGAGGCAATATTACATTGCCTGACAAGGGGAGACTGGAACGGGCTTGGAATCCTTCAAGCAGCTGCGAAAGGTGTGGACTCAACTGCCAGCTCAATTGGGACATCCATTGGTGTCTGAGATGCCCCGTCACTGGATGGGCTCCCACAGAGGACTTCAACACCCAGAAAGCAGCTGCCCGGGAGGAGTAGTGTGATGTGTCCAACAGTCCACAATGGCGGAGGAGGGGCAAGGAGTCACCTGACGGGAAGTGATCACAGCAGTCATCTATTTTCACTGACCCCCCCAAAGAAAAGAATAGCCAGAGAAACGGGCACTGATGAAGCTAAATTGAAAAGCAGAAATGCTTCTGCCGAGCGTTTCTTTGGACTCTGCACACGGAGCGAGAGTGAGATCAATAAAGCCCTTTTCCATCTACCCTGGAGCTGTGTCGCACTCTGTTCGTACCTGAAGAAAGCCTGGTTGTTGTGTTTTGCCAGTCAGCAGGTACTGGCCAGCGATACGCCCTCCCATTCAGGAACTTCGCAGGACACCTGCAAAGTTGGTTCGGAGCACTGTCTGCAACGCGTCGCCCCCCGGTGCTACACGTCTCCACAAGGAGGTATCCGGCACATGGGGAAAGAGGAGGCAATATTACATTGCCTGACAAGGGGAGACTGGAACGAGCTTGGAATCCTTCAGGCAGCTGCGGAAGGTGTGGACTCAGCTGCCAGCTCGATTGGGGCATCACTTTGTGTTTGAGAGGCACCGTCACTGGGTGGGATGCCACAGAGGACTTCAACACCCAGAAATCAGCTGCCCGGGAGGAGTACTGTGATGTGTCCAGCAGTCCGCAATGGCGGAGGAGGGGCAAGAAGTCACCTGACGGGAATTAGTCACAGCAGTCAACTATTTTAACTGACCCCCCCCCAAAGAAAAGAATAGCCAGAGAAAAGGGCACTCATGAAGCTAAATCCAAAAGCAGAAATGCGTCTTCCGAGCGTTTCTTTGGACTCGGCACACGGAGCGAGAGTGAAATCAATAAAGCCCTTTTCAATCTACCCCGGAGCTGTGTCACACTCTGTTCATACCTGAAGAGAGCCTGGTTGTTGTGCTTTGCCAGTCAGCAGGTACTGGCCAGCGATCCGCCCTCCCGTTCAGGAGCTAAGCAGGACACCTGCAAAGTTGGTTTGAGGCACTGTATGCAATGCTTCGCCATCCCCCCCCCCCCCCCCCGGTGCTACACGTCTCCACAAGGAAGTATCTGGCACACGGGGAGAGAGGAGGCAATATTACATTGCCTGACAAGGGGAGCCTGGAACTGGCTTGGAATCCTTCAGGCAGCTGTGGAAGGTGTGGACTCAGCTGCCAGCTCGATTGGGGCATCACTTGGTGTCTGAGAGGCCCTGTCACTGGATGGGCTTCCACAGAGGACTTCAACACCCAAAAAGCAGCTGCCCAGGAGGAGTAGTGCGATGTGTCCAACAGTCCGCAATGGCGGAGGAGGGGCAAGAAGTCACCTGACGGGAAGTGGTCACAGCAGTCATCTATTTTAACTGACCTCCCAAAGAAAAGAATAGCCAGAGAAACGGGCACTGATGAAGCTAAATTCACAAGCAGAAATACGTCTGCCGAGCGTTTCTTTGGACTCTGCACACGGAGCGAGAGTGAAATCAATAAAGCCCTTTTCCATCTACCCTGAAGCTGCGTCCAACTCTGTTCGTACCTGAAGAGAGCCTGGTTGTTGTGTTTTGCCAGTCAGCAGGTACTGGCCAGCGATACGCCCTCCCGCTCAGGAGCTACGCTGGACACCTGCAAAGTTGGTCGGAGCACTGTCTGCAACGTTTATTGAAGTCACGTTTTTATTTAGCAAGTGAGGAGGAGCGAGAGAGAGAGACAGAGAGAGTGGGGATAAAGACATAAAGAGAGGGAAGAAAGAGAGGGGAGCAGCTGACAGTCACAGAAGGAGAAGAAAGTGCACTTTTCAAGACTACAGAAGTATGACGCTCATTTTTACGAAACAAATTACTACATTAACAGCAACAGGCCGCCATTTCCTCTCACAACCTCTGGTGACCGTGTTTGATAACAATGGGTTACATATTTTTAACATGGAGACGCTTTGACAGAGACACGCGTCACTTACCCCCTTGGGGCCCTCTCTCTCTTTTACCTCATCCGAGCATGAATATTCACGCAATATTGCTCTTTATTGTATTGATGTCTTTACCGTGAAGCCACTCACGTCCCTGATCCATGAGTTACTGCACTGGCCACCTTGTCCTACGCTTGAATGATAAAAAGTTTATTACAAGTTTCAACACCGATACGCACTGGCTACCCTGGTTGATAATTGAAGCATGACCATGCTCACACTTGATATACACACGCGGCACCTCCCCCATGAGGCCCCGCTCTCTCCTTGATTACAGCCTACCACGAAGGTCTGGGCTAACCTATTAGCTTCTGAATGGGCTGCATGTTCACAGCTTACTGAAGTGTATTTGACAATTTACCATTGTACTACTTACCTCCTTACAAGACATTGCATTTCTACATGAAAATGTTGCCACACTGCTGGCTTTTGTTTTTATTTCTCTTGTTTTATTGTATTTCCTTGGTTGTACCCTCCCTGTTCTTCTCCCCTTCTCTCACAGGTCTACAGTACGCCCCAGTACAAGTCTACTAGGGTACTCCCTACCGCATCTGGTAATTAAATCACAGATTTTCAATACCAGACGGTAGTGCACCATTCACATTTAGTTACTTCAGTCCTGATGAAGTGCCGACTGACCGGTTAGGGGCAACCTGGGCACAAAACATGTTGACCAACTTCACCTTGACAGCCCCTTAGGAACATCACTACCTCATAGGGGCTCTCGTACCGTTTTTAACCAGGCTAGAGCTACCTAAACTATTCAAACTTGACCTAAGTAGGACTGCTCCTGACCTATTTTATCTCACTCTCCTGTGCACTACCCAGCCCCCACTCACGCATGCACCTAATGACTTCTTCAAAAAGATCTCCGACAAAGAGCCCTGTTTACGGGAGCCCGTCAGGCATTGCAGCGCCGGCCTGACGAGGGGCAAACGCCCTATGATGAAGCATGACATCCTCCGGGGTGTGTGAGGCCATCACGAAGAAAGACCTGCCAGTCCCCCACGCCCAGCTAAGAGCTGCATACCCCATTCAGACCCAGTAAAAGATTTAACACCTCACAAGCAAAATAAAGTTTAAAAAGCACTCAATAACAAATAAGAGTGTGTGCCTAGGGTGGGAAAAGCAGACATGATTTGAGTATGTTTCATATGGTTCGAATGTGTTTGAAACAAGTGAAAAACAAAGTAGAGAATGGGATTTTGAGGGAATAAATTGAGAAGATTAATGAAGAAATAAAAGTGGATCTAAACCTGCCAGACTTCAGAGACGGTCGATCTGCCCTAGGTTCACCTGTGGCGCCAGCGCCGGCTGGGATGCGCTTGAGTGGTTAGGTACAAATTGGAGATGAGGAGGGCTGAAGGGGTTAGCTTGACAGAGATGGGCAATGGAGGAGTGCAAAACTGTACAATTGAAATAGGGCAAAAATTAAAACATAGGCCGTTAGACAAGTAATACATGCACGCTCATGTGCGCAGACATCCTTCACCCGCTATGCCACCTGCCACGTACAATGAAGGTACTGTGTCAGTCGCATACTAGCTACAAGCCCTTGAGTGTGTATGGACCACCAGTGAAGCTGTCTTGGCCCCCCAAGAGGCACCAAAGCCCTGAGCCTAGTCGGTTCCAGCACACTCACTCTTTAAGGTGGCCTCACCTCCATGCGTGCCACGGCCCAGCTCATCACTTGAGAAAGCACTAGCATCAGAGAAAATGCGACGGAAATTGCAGAAGGCTTGCCCTGGTGACCGAGGCTTGCAAAGCACAAAATTAAAAGCATTTGAAATGCAATAGATCTCGCATTTACTAAACTCTTGAAAGTGCGAGACCCATCGCATTCAAAATGGTTGTTTGCCACTATGCCCCTTTCCTTAGACACAGCTTGTCTGAAGAAAGGGGCCTGACTGCCTTTAAAGTGAAAGAGCCACAAGTTAAACAAGCTCAACCCAAGCAAAAACACTGATAGGTTAAATAAAGAAGATCATAAACATATTTAACATAAGTAAGGATCGGACTTGACGTGTGACAAGTACCAGGAAATTTTTTAAAAGCGGATGTGAGACGGCCATAGCTGCCAACTTTGGGTTGAGTTTGCACTAAGTATTAACATAAGTAAGGATCAGACTTGACGTGTGACAAGTACCACAGCATTTTTAAAAGCGGATATGAGACAGCCAGAACTACCAACTTTGGTTGAGTTTGCTTTATTTAAAGTTGCAACAAAAGCAATGCATTGTACTGCATTTGCCATTTTACACGTGCTAAATCACATGTTGACCTCGATTCCATGCAATGCTCTGATCTTCCATTTTGTTGCATTGCACTTCCATTTTGTGCTGCCGTGACCTGGAGTTACATTTCAGCAGGAACATAAACATGTTTTTCACGTAAACCAGTACAAGCAGGTGCGAGGCATCTCATGAGGATGCCTCGTGAGGTTATGTTGTACCTTCAGAGTGTTTTTATGCATTCCATACTTATCTCTAGGACAGAGGGAGGATGGCCGTGCCAGTCTCCAAGGCCGGAGAGTGGGAAAGGAATGTCTTTTGCCTCGGCACTGCCCAGATAGAATCTGGCCAGGTCTGTCTGGGTGGGTCTGATGCAGAGATGAGGCCAGCACTTGTGAATAGATGGGCGAGAGCGCCTGCTAGAGGCTTCTCGAACATATTGATTTAAACTATAAAAAGCGGTGTCTGTGGGGTGGAGCTCAGGAACTCAGTCTTGGAGTGGACGCACTCGCGGGACAACTTTGGTGCCCGAAGAGATTACTCCCTGAGCTGCCGGTCTATGGGTTCCCGACTTGGTGTTCAGTGCTTGGCCAGGGATGTTAAAGTCTCCGGTGCTGCAAATGAATCTGGTGAGGTGCTTTGTACATTAACTGTTTATATACCTGTATTCACAGTTTCATATTTATGTATATAGTGTGGTGTATTCATTGTCTATTGCCTTTCACTTGGTGCTTAAGAATTCATTGGCTTCAGTGATTTATTGCCTTTACCTACAATATTAATAAAGCTCATTTTTACCTCCAGTGGAGTGTTGGAGTTTCTATGTGAGTAAGTGGTGTGCGTAAGTTCAGATTAGTCAAGTGGGCAAAGCAATACATGCATAACCAGATGGGAGGACGGAAGAGAGGCCACCACACTCTGTACTGTGTGATGGCCAACTAAAATGTTCTCAGAGTGAAATTGCCCGAAAGAGAACTAAACAAACAAAGGAGAGACCAATAAGAAATACAGCATTTCTGGATGCTGCAGATAACAAACAAGTTACTTACCTTCGGTAATGCTTTTTCTGGTGGATACAGTATCTGCCTGTTGATTCCTCACTTTATGATTATCCCCTGCGCCAGCATTCCACGGAATGCTTTCCTAGCTCTCCACACAGACGAGGACGTCACAATGCCACGGCTCTGCAGGCGACTCCGTATGACGTCACCAGAGCCATAAGAGAGCCTCGTCGGTGTGATGACGTCAGTTCCACCCATTTTTTCCGTGCCTCTGAGGCGAACGGGTGGACCGACAACAGATTCAAAGTATACACAGTACACATTATTCAAACAACTACACATAGTGTAAAATCAAAAGGAAAGCCAAAGAGAAAAAGCATTTCCTCTAAATCACACAAATGGAAATTAAAGAAACAAAGGTAAAACAAAAATGCTAAACAAAGCCACCTTTAAGGTATACAAGGGTGGACATCGGGGAGGGGGGTGGGTCAGTGAGGAATCCACAGGCAGATACTTTATCCACCAGAAAGAGCGTTACCGAAGGTAAGTAACTTGTTCTTCTGATGGATAAATCTGCCTGTGGATTCCTCACCTTATGAATAGATTCCCACAGCAGTCCCACTCCCGGAGGAGGGTGTCTACCCTTCTATACCAAAAATTCCTGCAGGACAGAGCACACAAAGTGGCCTTCCCTCCTCATTTCGGAGTCTAAGCAATAATGCTTTGCGAAAGTGTGGAGGGAGGCCCAAGCCGCTGCCTTACAAATGTCCACTACAGGTACACCTCTAGCCAATGCAGAAGTTGACGACTTGGCTCTGGTAGAATGAGCTCTAATAGGCACAGTTAAAGGCTCATTAAAAGGCAACAAGGGCACAACAATTGACAAAGGCGAATGTAATACTTCAGTAAGCTAATTCGGCTTATACTCAAGCAGTAGGCATTTGTAAGTCCAAAAGCTCTGCCGCTTTTCTGATGACAGAATGATAAGAAGCAACCTCTTGAGGTGGGGAAGCCCTTAACAAAGAAAGTTCCCACTCAGGGCAAGTGTCCAGCCCACTTGCCTCCTGAATTCCTTCAAATTCATCCACAGAATCTTCTAACTCACCCTCTTGAACCTCCTTTCTCTCATACTGCTCTTCCTCCAGCAGTCTCTGAGCTTCTCTCCTTGAACGAAACATCAGTTGAGGCATCGGCGGCGCCACACAATGGCGCAGACATCTCCGGAGCCAGCGTCGAAGGAAGATCCGAAGGTGGAATCGGCGCTGTACGAGGCTGAGAGGAATGCCCACCAGACAATGCCGGGTATTCCATATACAACTTCAAAAACCTCTGAGCCAGAAACTGCGATGACGGCACCATCGGCATGAAAGGCACGAAGGGTGCCTGAGCATAGTGCTGAGGCACACCCAAATTGAAGGCCAGTGGACCCACAGGACCCGAAGGTGCTCCGGAGGGGAAGGCTGCCTTAGCAAATACTCCATACATTGCACTTAAAAAATGCGTTGGATCCGAACCTGGAGTTGAAAACTGTGGATATGGAGTCGAGCCAACATCCACATGAGGAGCCTCCGATGTCGGAACAGCCTGAGCCACTGGTGAAGCCACAGTAGTCACACAGTAGACACATAGTCTTGTGAACTATGAAGGATCATCCTGAACTGGTAAGCCCTCTAAAACCGGTGAACCCCTCGGCGCCGGAGACTGCGCCGGAGTGTCTTTTGGTGAAGGAGTTCGCTCAGGAGACATCGAAGAGAAGGCAAAGGAGACACCAAGTCTTTTTGACGACGTCGAGGAAGACCGAGGAAGACCGAGGTGACCTCAAAGCATTACCCTTTGACGAACGGTGCCGAGAACCATGCCTCCTCTTCTTCTTGTGTTTCCTCGACTTCAACGTATGCGAAGTCGATGACTTTGACGCATGTGAAGTCGACGACTTTGACCTTTTAAGCCCTCTTCCTTCCTTCTTTGCCTTTGCCATAAAAAGCTTGGCCTCCCGTTCCTTAAGAGCCTTTGGGTTCATCTTTCAGCAACTGGAACAGTTTTCCACGTCGTGATCCGACGACAACACCATAGACAATCTTCACGGGGTCAGTGATCGACATGTGACCCTCACACTCCCTACAGTGCTTAAACCCAGACTTCCTTGACGCAGCCATCGCAACAGCAACAGTAAAAGATGAAGGTTTACAAAGCAACACAATACAATAAGGAGACTCCTAGAAAACCGTTAAGCGTCCACAGTGCGGAAAAAAGGGAACTGACATCATCACGCCGACGAGGCTCTCTTATGACTCAGGAGACATCATGCGGAGTCGCGTGCGGAGCCGTGGCATTGTGATGTCCTCGTCAGCGTGGAGAGCTAGGAAAAAATTCTGCGGAATGCTGGCACAGGGGATAATCATAAGGTGAGGAATCCACAGTCAGATGTATCCATCAGAAAGCCAATGGCAATGGATGAGTTTGCCAAAGCCCCACAGAGAGATACATGTCATCACTATTCTTCGACCTAAAAAATGACTTGCACCAAATAACTTAAATAATACAGCACTTAGGGCCAGATGTAGGAGCCCTAATACCAGTCGGTAACGGCCGAATTCGGCCGTTACCGAACGGTATTTGGGTTTTGAAATGTAGGGGGCTTAAAATTACAGAATCGGTATATTGACCGATTCGGTAAAATTATCGATTCGGTAAATTACCAAATCGGTAAATATACCGATTCTGTAATTCTAGATGTAGCTAGCACTTCAAAGAGTGCCGCAGGCCCTTAAGAGTCGGTATTTTACCACACAATCCTATTGTGTGGTAAAATACCGAATTCAGGTGTGCATGCACATCTGTGCATGCACACCTGTGCCATGTGACATACAGACATGCCCTTAGGGCATTGCATGTGTGCCACATGTCACACAAGCCTGTACTTGGGGTGCTAGAGGGTGTCAAAGTGACACCCCCTGCACCCTTGCAGGATTCGGTATTTACCGATTCGGTAAATACCGAATCAGTATTGCCCATTGATTCCTATGGGCTTCAAGGCCCATAGGAATCAATGGGCAATACCGATTCGGCAGATTCGGCAAATGTAAAATGAAATTTACTTACATCTGCCTACTTCTAATTTACCGATTCATAAATACCGAATCGGTAAAATTCGGTATTTATGAATCGGTAAATTTGAATTACCTACATCTAGCCCTTAATAAGTAAGTAATGATTGTTCCCTCTTTTTAATGATCAGTCCCCTGAGTCACATAATTCTGCCAAATATTCAGTGGCACAAATGACCCCCCATACATTTTCATTGCTTGTCCAATTCACGGACGGAAATTTTTGCACTTTGATTACTTTGCATTAAAAGTACCAGTCTCCCTGAACTGACAAAAACACTCTAATGACTTATGAACAACGAGTAAGAGTATGAGATATCACTGTAACTAGTGTTTATTCTCAGGACATAGGACTGTGTAATAAAAATAATTTAGGCTGTTTTTCTCATGTTGTAGATATAGTAACAACATTACAAGTGTTTAAGCAATTGCATAAAAATGGTTAATATGTATGGCAGTGATTTACCTCTGCAATTAATGCGTAGTTGGGCACCATCATCGCAAAGGGTCTGAAGAGAGCTTTTAGATTATCAGGTAATTCCGTTCTTCCGGCATAACCAGGATTCATGGTGATGAATGCTGCACATGTCATAACTAATTTTATTTCTCGTCCCTCAAACATAAATCTAGAAAGCTAAGTGTATAGAAGAAAAAAATAGATGTTAATACAAACAGTTCAATGAATACCTAGGGCTGCTCATATCCTATAACAAGAGAGGCCCGCCCGAGCAGTTCAGGTAGGACTGTTTCTTTTGGTGTGGGAGGAACTAGGACAGTTTTTTATGTTTGGTTAATTATTGTTTACAAGTGGCTGAGATTCATACATGGATTTCATTCCATCAATTACTTAGTTTTCTCGGTGCAAGAGGAATCTCCACACACACAGTAATTTATGAAACATCACCTATACTTGTATCTAACCTAAGTGTAGTAGAGATGGACTGATGACAAATTCTCTGGATATTCACATACGATTAAGTTACCAAAAATGTGTCTAAGTGGAACTTATTGATACGCTAAGTGTTGATCTTGAAAATCTGACATGGGTCCTCGTGGCCCTAGGTTGGATATTCCTGACCTAGACTAATGGTCACTCATGATTCTAGTGAAGAGTAATAGATAAACACAACATGATCTTTTTATTAAGTAAACAAAGTATTTACTCCAGAGCTTGTGGCAATGAAAATACATATTTACATTTCTTTAGGAATATTTTGACACCAAATATAATGGATGACCCCTGGAATAATATGCATAGGAAATTTAAATGTCCAGCCAAGAAGTTACCTGGCAATTATGGTGTACATCTTCTTGAGTCATGATAAATATTCAGCTTCCAGGGAAATGTGATATGCTGATTCACTGGGGAGAGCCTTTGTATGTTTGAATAGTCTATTTTACCGTGCAATCTTCAATGGTCACTTTTATATAAAATGTGGAAAATAAATAAGAGACGCAGAGTTCAAGGAACTACAAATTCATATCTTCACACAAAAATATGAAAGAAAAATATTTGAATTCGGAGAAAATGGCTGCAATTCAGCAACATTGTTCAGTGTTCCAATGCTAGGTCTAGTGTGCTAGGCAAAACTGTCACATTGTGTGCAGGATTCTTGTGTTGTGCAGGTACATCATGTTTTACCACAAACAGCCAGACTACCAATGTCTAGTATTTATAAGAGTTATCTGTACAAGGGATTATTTATTGCCTTACATTGGTGATTTCACTTCCTCCAGGAAACAACATTACCAAGACATAAACTAGGAACAAATAACATAATGATAGCCACAAGCTTCTGGTTCATCGTCCAGTTCTTTATTGGTCCCAATAGGTCTTACTCAGATTGAGAGCAAGTGCTGCTGCCACAAAAGTGTTCATGTTATCTGAAAAAGACACTTTTCAAGTAATAGATACTGTGGTGACTGTGAAACTATCTTTGGCATTCACTAAAGTGTAGCAGTAACCGATCCTTAAGACAGTGAAGATGTGCATGAGCATTGGTGGACAAGTCCTCAACTGGGTTAGTTCTTTTCTGGTTTACAACATACAGAAGTTAAAACTGAGCACCCACCACTATGCTATATGGAGTCTATCAATCCTATCCCTCTTATTGGTCAACATTGAAAGGGAGACTTTTGGGGTTCTAGCGAGAAGCCGAAATATTACGATTGATTGACATCTGGATGTACTGCATCTTAAAATAACTATGGAGCCTCATCTTGAAGACTACCTAGAACAAACTGTAAACTGGATGTCCCTAAGCGTAAACCACTGACATAAAATTCCTGTTTGTTTCGTCACTCCCTGTCACCTTTCCATTAAGAGGTGAATTATCTTATTTGACATCAAATGTCACAAAAATTGTTGTTGCAAACATTAACCATTGGGTTTCATTCTAAGCAATGATTTACATCTTGCCCCCTACCCCGATGAACCACGCACGAAACCTCAGCATCGTAGTGGACTTCTCGCTCACAATAGACCACCAGATAAACACAGTCTCCTCAGCCTCCTTCGACACACTCCTCCTTCTTCGAAAGACCTTCAGCTGGATCCCCACCGAATTCAGGAAGACAGTCAACCATGCCCTCATCATCAGCAGACTCAACTACGGCAACACACTCTATGCAGGTGTCACCCAGAAACCCGTTTGAAGACTCCGGAATGTCCAGAACACCGCAGCAAGAGTAATCCTCAACATCTCCCATCGCATCCACATCACTCAACACCTCTGTGACCTACACTGGCTCGCAGTCGACAAAAGAATGACCTTCAGGCTCCTCACCCACACATACAAGGCCCTTCACAACGCCGGACCGACATACCTGAAACACAGGCTCAGATTCCACACATCCAACAGACACCACTACTCCACCCAGCTTTCCCGGGCTACCGTCCCACAAATCTGCAAGACCAGAACCGGAGAAATGTCGTTCTCTTACCTCACCTTCAAGACTTGGAACATCCTGCCCATCCACCTCAGAAATCATCCTAGCTGACACAATTCAGGAAGGACCTCAAGACCTGGCTCTTCCAATGAACTCAACACTTGGTCGGATCTGCTCCACACTCCCTACCCCCCCCACCCCCCCACCCCAGCGCCTTGAGACCCACACAGGTGCGTAGTTGCGCTTTACAAACTCTGATTAATTGTATTGATTGATCGAATCAACAAAAAATTTTGAATGAGCACAATTGCAACTACTAATTTTATCTACACATCTGCCCAGCACTTAGGTGCTTTCAGGAGCCTGGTTTCCACCATATAATAAGCTCATAAATAGAGAAAAGAAATAATTAACAAGTTACTTACCTTCAGTAACGATATATCTGTAAGAGACATATATTAGTTAAGGATTCCTCACCTTGGAATTACCCCGGGCGTCAGACTGGATCCGGAGAATTTTTCTTCAGCAGTACCCCTGCGCATCGGCAGGTGGCATTGGTCGTCTCCGCATTTGTCGTGGTTGCCGGGATGATGTTACGATATCTACTTAGATGCCGCACTCGCGCGCTGACGTCAGTTCTTTACACAACATTCCAAGCCAGAAGCACAGAGCCAAGCAAGACACTGACTACTGGTGCACAAAACTAATAAGGCCCTGAAAGGGAGCTCCTTACCATAGAAGTCAGTTCCGAGAACGGGGAGGATGGGTAGGGCGGTGAGGAATCCATAACTAATATATGTCTCTTCCAGATATATCGTTACCGAAAGTAAATAACTTGTTCATCTGAAAGAGACTATTAGTTATGGATTACTCACCTTCGAATAGATACTCTAGCAATACCAACCCCGGAGGTGGGTCTGTGAACTAAGTTCACACCAGAAAGTATGGAATGGGCGCACAACCCCACTGGAGGTTCCTTTTTTGCTAAGGATTAGCAGATTTTGATGCAAACAACAACCCATCGAGATGGTCCATTTTTGCATGGCCCAGCCTTTCTTGGCGCCCACATAGCCAACAAAGAGCTGGTTATCCACCCAGAATTGCTTTGCGTCATAAAGAAAGAAAGAAAGCGCACGTTTTGGATCCAGACGGTGGAACCTCTCCTCCTCTTTACAAGGATGCAGGGGCGGGAAGAAGGTGGGAAAAGTGATGGTGTGTCCCATGTGGAAAGAGGTAACCACTTTTGGAAGGAAATAAGGCCTAGTGCGGAGGACAAGTTTGTCCGGATGAACAGCCAGGAAAGGAGGTTTGGAAGAAAGAGCCTGAAGTTCATATACCCTGCGAGCAGAGGTGATGGCAACCAAAAAGGCAGTTTTAAGTCTGAGAAGTCTGAGAAGACAGTTATGTAGCAACTTGAAAGGAGCGAACATAAGATAGGTCAGAACCAGGTTCAAGTCCCACTGGGGCATTACGTAAGGAATGGGAGGAAACAAGTGAGTAATGCCCTTAAGGAAGCAATTTACAATAGGGGACTTGAAAAGAGAAGGCTAGTGAGGAAGCAGAAGAATGGTCGAAATGGTCTAATAATAGCCTTTTAGAGTGTGCAGAGCAGAGCCCTGCTGGGCAAAAGAAGGAATGAAGAGGAGAACCTCTGAAAGGGGTGCAGAAAGGGGATCCACAGCCTTTGCTGCACACCATGCCACAAATTTGCTCCATCTACAGGCATAAACTGTTTTGGTAGAGAGACGCCTGGCTGCCAAGATAATGTTATAGACTTCGGGAGGAAGGTCGATAGCTGTCAACTGTCGCTGCTCAATCTCCACGCAAGGAGGTGGAGGCTGGACAGGTTCAGGTGGAGGACCGTTCCCTGCGGCTGCGACAGAAGATCCTCCCAAAGAGGCAGTCTGATCGGAGGATCGATGGCCATGTGCAGAAGCTCGGGATACCAGACTCTCCAAGACAAGCTCGGAGCCACAAGAATGACTTGGGCCTGGTCGCGCCTGATCTTCTCCACCACTCTGGGCAGAAGTAGTGTAGGCAGAAAGGCGTATAGAATACTGCAACTCCACTCATGACAAACAAGTTACTTACCTTCGGTGATCCATTATCTAGTATAGATTCTATCTAGCTGCAGATTCCTTACCTTTGAATTTCCCAGGTGTCAGGCTGGATCCCAAAACTTTTGCTGAGCAATACTCCTTGCGTGCAACGCCGGATGTCTCCATTCGGCTCGGCGTGACGTCGATCGCGTTGGTAGAGTCGGTTATGACGTTGCGGTACCTACACAAGTGCCAACCTGGCACGCCGACGTCAGTAATTTTCGTTTTTCCACGGCAGAAGCGCAGAGCCACTAAGTGCCTGAGGAGGTAAAAGTGTGCAAAACTAGGGCCCTGAAATGGGAGAAACCCTATTACTAAAACATCAGTCCGCAAAGAGGGCAGGCATGGATGGGGCTGTATGGAATCTGCAGCAAGATAGAGTCTCTACCAGATAATTTGTTACCGAAGGTGAGTAAATTCTTCATCTGATAGAGACTTCTAGCTGCATATTCCTTACCTTTGAATCAGATACCCAAGCCATACCATCCCCGCAGTGCGTTGCGGACTCATGGACTAGACTAAAAAGTCTTGCAGGCCTGAGTGGGCAAAGTGCTCTTCCCTGATCACATGACCATCAAGGCAATAATGTTTGGCGAACGTGTGCAATGATGCCCACGTCGCTGCCTGACAGATGTCTTGGACTGGAACACCCTGAGCCAAGGCTGTAGTTGCAGCTTTTACCCTGGTGGAATGGGTCCCTAATTCCTCAGGGGGCAGCTTCTTCACAAAGGCATAACAAATTTTAATGCAGAGAACAACCCAGCTAGTGAGATGGTTCTTTTCTGTACTGCCTTTCCCTTCTTTGCTCCCACATACCCCACAAAGAGTTGGTCATCTACCCAGAACTCCCTTATGCGGTCAAGGTAGAACGACAACGCTCTTTTTGGGTTCAGTCAGTGGAGACACTCCTCTTCCTTAGAGGGATGTGAGGGAGCAAAGAAGGTGGGCAAAGTGATGGCCTGACCGAGATGGAATGGGGTCACAACCTTTGATAAGAATGATGCCCTGGTGTGAAGCACCACCTTGCCTGGAAAGGACAATAGATAAGGAGGCGAGCTGGATAACATCTGCAACTCACTCACCCTCTGGGCCGATGTAAGCGCCAGTAAGGAGGATGTTTTGATGGTCAACAGCAGGAGGGGACAATTGTGCAAATGCTCGAAATGAGCGTATATCAGGTAAGTGAGAACCAAATTAAGGTCCCATTGTGGCATCATAAAAGGCGTGGGTTGAAACAAGTGAACCAGCCCTTTAAGAAATGTATTTACAATAGGAGATTTAAAAAGAGAAGGTTGGTCTGGCAGCGGCAAAAAAGCAGACAGAGCAGAAAGGTAACCCTTGAGAGTTTCCAAAGCAGAGCCCTGCTTGGCAAGGGTCAGAATGAACAATAGGGCAGCAGAAAGAGGAGCAGAAAGAGGGTTAATAGACCTTTCTTTACAGTATAATATAAATTTCTGCCAACGATAGACATATACCAACTTAGTGGAGGTCCACCTGGCCACCAGAATATCATTACAGACCTCGGGAGGAAGGTCAAAAGACATCCACTGCTGCCACTCAATCTCCATGCATGGAGGCGCAGAGGTGACAGGTTTGGATGGAGAACCCTCCCCTGCTGCTGTGAAAGAAAATCCTCCGGAAGGGGCAGCCTGATCGGAATTTCAACACTCATGTTCAGAAGCCCTGGATGCCAGACTCTCCTTGCCCAGTCCAGCGCCACAAGGATGACTTGGGCCCGGTCGCTCTTGATAATATTCAGAACCCTGGGCAGGAGTGGTATGGGTGGAAAGGAGTACAACAGGCCTGAGCTCCACTTGTGATGAAATGAGTCGCCGAGTGATAGCCGCCGTGGAAACTCCAGCGTGAATACTGCTGACAATGCGCATTCTCTTCGGAGGCGAACAAATCTAATCAAGGTTTTCCCCACTGCTGAAAGAGACCTTGCGCCAAATCTGACTGGAGACGCTATTCAGGTTTAGCTAGGCATCGATGGCTGAAATCGCGTGCAGAGAAACTGCCAGGTGTTGAACCACCAGGGATATGCCCTGTTGTTCCAGCCATGTCTAGAGATGCAGGGCCTCTCGACAAAGGGTCACTGACCCCACCCAGCCTTGCTTGTTGCAGTATCACATGGCGCTGGTGTTGTCCGTGAACACCTGCACCAACTTCCCCTTGACAGAGGGAAGAAATACTTTTAATGCCAAGCAAATCACTAAGAGCTCCAACACGTTTATGTGGAGCCCCGTCTCCGCCGAAGACCAGTGACCTCTGATATTCATCTCTCCCAAGTCGCCGCCCCATCCCAGAAGTGACACATCCGTCTTGATTGTGAAATCCAGTTGGGGAAGGGAGAGAGGTCTCCCTTTAACCCAATCTCGGTTCGGTAACCACCACTGCAGATCCTTTGCAGTTCTTTCCGAGATCTGAACCATGTCAGTGCGATTTCCCTGATGATGTGCCCATTGGAACTTCAAGTCCCACTGCAGAGCCCGCATAAGCCATCACGCCTGTCTTACCAACAGGATGCAGGAGGCCATGAGACCCAACAGCCTCAGAGTCAACCTCACCGAAATCCAGGATAGAGGTTGAAATATTGGAATCATAACCTGAATATCCTGGACTCGCTGCTCGGGAGGATAAGCCCGAAACTGCACTGTGTCCAGAACAGCTCCGATGAAAGGGAGCTTCGGAGAAGGAGCCATGTGTGACTTCGGCATGTTTATAGAGAACCCCAATGAATGCAGGAGGTCCGCCGTAGTATGAAGGTGGGAGACAACTGCCTGGGGGAGGACGTCTTTAACAGCCAGTCGTTGAAGTAGGGGAAGACTGAACCCCCTAACCTGCGCAGATGAGCTGCAACCACCGCTATCACCTTGGTGAACACCGAGAGGCACTGGTAAGGCTGAAGGGGAGCACGGTAAACTGAAAATGCTCATGGCCTACCTTGAACCGTAGGTAACGTCTGTGGACCGGCAGGATGGGAATGTGAAAATACGCATCTAGCAGGTCCAACACCACCATCCAGTCTACATGGTATAGGGCAGACAAGACCTGATCCAATGTGAGCATTTTAAATTCCTCCTTTTTGAGGAAGAGATTGAAGGTCCGAAGATCCAAAATGGGCCAAAGCCCCTTGTTCTTCTTCGGAATCAGAAAGTAGCAGGAATAACAGCCACTGCCTACTTCTGAAACTGGAACCCTTTCTTTAGCTCCATTGGCCAAAGAGCTGTAACTTCCTCTTGGAGCAACTTTAAGTGATCCTGAGCCAACTGTTTCTGACTCAGCAAAATAGTAGGAGTAAAAGAAATGAAAGGAGGGGAAGAGAATAGCCCTCCTGGATGATCTGCAAGACTCACTTGTCTGTTGTAAAAGATCTTCAGCGGGGGAGATGATGACGAATTCTCTGACCCACTGGAGTAGTGTGATCCTTCAGAATCAGCTTAGGAGTGCTTGGAGGCTGCGGTTTCCGGGGGCAGTGTGGTAGACGACTTCTGGCCTCCATTCTGCGGACGGAATGTACCGCGTCCACCTCCACGCACGGCTTGGGCAGTCTGTGCGAGACGGTGACTAGGTTAGGGCTGACGCGGCTGTAAACCCCTTCCGTTGCCACAAAAGAGGAGAAAGGAAGACTGGCCACGAGGAGTGGAGGAGAGGCTCAAGGATCTGGCCATAGCTCAAGAGTCCTTGAACCTGACCAGGGCTGAGTCTGCCTTTTCCCCAAAAATGGGGGTTCCATCAAAAGGCATGTCCATCAAATTGGCCTGGACATCCCCCGAGAAGCCAGATGTGCGAAGCCAGGCGTGGCGCCTCAGGCCACTGTCATTGAAATAGATCTGCCCAGCAAATCAGTCGTATCCAAACCACACCATATGGTGAATTTTGCCGCATCTCTCCTGTCTTTAACAGCCTGGGAGAGCACAGCCCAGGCCACCTCCGGGACTTGAGGCAGCACCTGCGCAACCGTCTCCCAAAGAAAGTGGGAGAAGCGGCTGTAGGAAGGTGGATATCTGACTATGGTTACCCCCAAACTTTTTGCCTGGTGTTTAGCTGGTTTTTGACATAGTTGGCCTGGGATCCTGCTATTCAGGGCCCCAGGCTAATTGCTCTCTCCTTAAAATGGACTCCATGTACCTTAGGTACATACACAATTGGAACTGGTTCACCTTATTGGCCCCTGTAACAGTGTACCCAGGTACCCAGGGCATAGGTGCTTCCAAGGCCTACCAGGGGCTGCAGCATGCATTGTGCCACCCCTGGCCTGGCCTCCATATTTGACACAACTGGCTGATCACTCAGCTGGGGTAAGTCGGTGTAACCACCCCTTACTTAGGTGTAGTATGCCTATACCTAACCTAAAATGGACACATATGTTCCTGTCAGCCACTCCTATGGAAGGCCTCATCAATCCTGGAGGCAGAGTGCTTGGAAATATGTGAGATGGTGCTCTGGCATGAGCTGAGCCTGTCTGCAGCTTTCGGAACCATGTCCTTTAGCTGTTTCATGATATTGCCATACCATATACTCTTAAGTGCATTATGAACCTCGAGGTTAAATGCTATCTTGGGTTTGGCTTTATCAAAACATGTCGAGTAAGGTGTCATACGAATTGGAATACTACCCCCTCGCCAGTTCTGGCGACGGGGGTAGCATTCCACCCTTCTAGAGGGACACGACATGTACCTAGCCTGAACCCCGGTTAAAGTTAAACAGAGCCTTAGCATCCCAAAATGGATGCTGCCACCACAGAAACAAGTCTGACCTCCTGCTGCTGGGAGTCCTTCCAGCGAGGGCAGCTTGGACAAAGGGTTTCCTGCCTGGGGAGGTGCTAGCACCACTCCAGACAGGATTTTGTGTATTGGGTAGGACAGGGCTGAATAGAATCAGACATGCCTGGGGCACACAAGGTGTCCCTGTGCATAGGCCAGTTCAAACCGGTGCTGGGGCTTTCCAGCCCCAGTCCTGGCGCGAAACTGGACAAAGGAAAGGGGGTGTAACCACCCCCCTTCCTGGTTCCACCCAGAGGAGGGACCTAGTAGGTGATCCGGCCCCCCAGATTCGAATAAGAGTGGGAGCTGTGTCCTGAGACTTCAGATCATCCGGAATCAACTTGAAATACAGAAGAAGACTGGACTTCGACATTCTGCTGCACAGAAGACGGAAGAGAATCTCCCTTGTGGCCAAGGAGTGACCACCCTGTGAACACAGGCACCAACCAGCAACTCGACGTCTGCTTTGCCGCTGCCTCCCGCCGGAGCCCGAGCCCAGAGCCTGACAAGACCCAGACTCCCAGACTTCTCACCGCCCGATCCACAGTCCCTGCAAAGAAGGGACCCGTGGAGGCACCGAGAGACGTGGGACCGGACCTCTTGAAAGACCCCCGAGAAGCTGACTGCGCAGCATCAGAGGCACCCTCGACGCTGTGCTTTGGGGTTTGAGAAGCCCCAACCTCGAGCAGCCCTTGCACCGAAGATCAGCCCCCCAGCATCTCCACGATCTGCGTGGGGCCCTTTTGCACTGTGCCACTCGACGCGCCATCCCGGCCACTTGCCACGTGGCTAGCGGCCATCTTGGCGACGAAACCTTCAATTTACACTGCGGGTCTGGTTGCTCCAGACTTGCCCTCGCTCCTGTAAAAAGGAGCACCTGCTCTGACCTTGCTGGTCCGAGTAACAAGCCTTTTTCGATTCCTGCGTGGCTTGCATTAGCCAAGGCCTGTTTGCTCCAATCAAGTTGCCGACACCGCCAACAGCGAGAAGCCTGCGTGAGACAGCTCGTGACCGACTCCTGGACGTCTTCGACCCCTCGTGTCCACGTGGCTGCAGAGAGAAGCTACACGACAACGCCTGTTTGCACCCGACATCGCCTGGTTCCACTCTGGTTCCACGGTAGTCACTGGCTAGTGACTTTGAACATTGTCCCCTCTGCTTTCAGGTCTTCACCTCTTCAGATCCACCCTTGGATCCACCGGAACTCTTCACATCGAGCCGCCTGCAGCATCTTCAGCACCAAGCACCATCGACCTGCGTGACGAAACCCGACACTACTTCGACCCTGTGCACCCGCTTCCTGTGGGTGAGGTAACTCAGCTCCGCCGGTGTTCCCACACTGGTACACACCTCTAGGGTCTGTGTCTAAAGTTTCATCCTTCTAGGTCACTCGGAAGGTTCCTTTTTAACTAACTTTGTAACTTTTACGCACCATTGACATTGCATTGGTAAAGCGTGCACTTTCCGCACTGCACCCGAGTCCTGCGGGCCTTTCCCGACTTCTTCACTGCTAGTCCCGAACAGATCCAGCGATTCCCCAGGCCCTAGGCCCCTTCACTTTCCCCATAGTGGTTCTTATACCACTATTTTAGTATATGGTTTAGGTGGCCCCTAGGGCTCATCCATAATTGTGCAACTTTTGTGTATTTAAACTGTGTTTTGTTTTAACGCATTTGCTTCTGTGCTCATAAAGAGTATCAGGGTTATTTGTAGAAATAAATCTATATATATTTTCAATATATATCTGTGTGGTGTCCTTTCATTTGGTATTCAAGGGGATTGTGTATGGTAAAACAGCTTGCTTCACATGCCTTTACAGAGTTTAGCCTAAGACTGCTTAGTCCATGCTACCCCTAGGATAGCTTGTCTATAAGGTTGACTTTACAACCTGCACCATAAGGGTTGCTTGGCATGGTACAAGGTGATCACTAGAACTAGTGAGCATCATATACCAGGCCAACTTCTCACATTGGTGAGCAGCGGATTGGGATTTGAGCTTGCTGTTGTTTTACCATTACAATCTTTGAAAATATAATTTGAAAGATCATACAGGTACCTGATGAACAAGTTACTTACCTTCGGTAACGCTTTTTCTGGTAGATACTATATCTGCCTGTGGATTCCTCACCTTGTGAATATCCCCTTGCGTCAGCAACATTTGGAAATTCTTTTTGTAGCTTCGCGCCGACGTGGATCCGGATGTCACAGAGGCACGGCACCGCACGCGACCTCGCTGACGTCACCGGCGCCTATAACAGGCCCACGCCGGCGTGATGACATCAGTTCCGCCCTTTTTTCCGTGCCATCGAGGCACACGGACGGACCGATGATAGTAGAAGTACACACAGTATACATAGTACAGAAACCAAGGTAACACACACAGTGTGAAGCAAATGCAATAACAACATTTGAAATGAACATTTCCATGACAATAAAATAACACATCATAGAAACTCTGGCATAGAAGAGTGGACAACGGGGAGGCGGGTGGGTCAGTGAGGAATCCACAGGCAGATATAGTATCTACCAGAAAAAGCGTTACCGAAGGTAAGTAACTTGTTCTTCTGATAGATACATCTGCCGTGTGGATTCCTCACCTTGTGAATAGAGTCCCACAGCAGTCCCCACTCCCGGAGGAGGGTGTCCACTCTGCTATACCAGGAAATCTTGGAGGACAGAGCGAGCGAAATGGCCGTCCCTCCTCACCTCGGTATCCAAGCAGTAGTGCTTCGCGAAAGTGTGGAGGGAGGCCCAAGTCGCGGCTCTGCAAATGTTCTCAACAGGTACACCTCTAGACAAAGCAGATGTTGCAGACTTTGCTCTAGTCGAATGTGCTCTAATACCCTCTGGTGGGTCCTTACCAGCCAAAGAGTAGCAGATCTTAATGCAGAGGACGATCCATCTCGACAAAGTCCTCTTATGGACCGCTCTTCCTTTCTTGCAGCCAGCAAAGCCAACGAAGAGCTGGTCGTCCACTCGACAGTCTTTTGTCCTGTCCAAGTAAAAAGACACCGCCCTCTTGGGGTCAAGACGGTGTAATCTCTCCTCCTCCTTGGAAGGGTGAGGGGAAGGATAAAAGGTAGGAAGGGTAATGGATTGACCAAGGTGGAAAGGAGTCACCACCTTAGGCAGAAAAGCAGCCCTGGTCCTAAGAACCATTCGTTCAGCATGAATGGTCAGGAATGGGGGCTTGGAACTAAGAGCTTGAAGCTCACTTACCCTCCTTGCCGAGGTGATTGCAACGAGAAAAACCGTTTTCAAAGTTAGAAGCCTCATGGGACACTTGTGAAGAGGCTCAAAGGGAGCACCCATCAAAAATGTCAAAACTAGATTCAAATCCCACTGAGGCACAACAAAGGGTGTAGGAGGGAACCTATTAGTAAGGCCCTTCAAAAACCTTAAAACAATGGGAGACTTAAAAAGAGAAGGCTGGTCAGGCATACAGATAAATGCCGACAGCGCAGACAGATAACCCTTCACCGTGGCTACAGCAAGCCCCTGCTGGGCCAGGGAAAGGGCAAACTGGAGCACATCAGATAAATGGGACCTCAAAGGGTCTATAGACTTCTCCCTGCACCAAACAACAAATTTAGACCACCTATAAGAATAGATGGACTTAGTGGAGTCACGCCTGGCTGACAAAATGACATCCACCACATCGTGAGGGAGAGAAAAAGAAATCAGGTTGCCCCGCTCAATCTCCAGGCATGAAGGTGTAAGGTCTGGAGGTGGGGGTGTAGAACCTGCCCCTCCATCTGAGAGAGGAGATCTGCCCTGTGAGGGAGACGGAGCGGCGGGTGAGAGGAGAGGTGGAGAAGGTCTGAATACCACACCCTTCTTGGCCAATCCGGGGCGATCAATATGACTTGGGCCCGGTCTTGGCGAATCTTCCTCAGAACCCGAGGAATCAAGGGTATGGGAGGAAACGCGTAAAGGAGCTGCGAGTCCCAACTTAACTGAAACGCATCTCCCAAGGCTCCTTGCATCGGATACTGGAGACTGCAGAATGACAGGCAGTGAGCATTCTCGTGAGTGGCGAACAGGTCCACCCGAGGTGTCCCCCACATCTGAAAGATGTCGTGAACCACCTCCGGGTGAAGCCTCCACTCATGATCGGCAGAGAACTGCCGACTGAGACTGTCTGCACGAACGTTCAGAACCCCGGCCAGATGATTTGCCATCAGACAAATCTGATGGTCCTGAACCCAGGACCAGAGACGCAGAGCCTCTCTGCAGAGACACTGCGACCCCACTCCTCCCTGCTTGTTGATGTACCACATCGCGGTCGTGTTGTCCGTCAGGATCTGGACTGACTGACCGCGAAGGGAAGGGAGGAAGGCCTTGAGCGCCAAACGTATCGCCCGCAATTCTAGAAGGTTGATGTGAAGCAACCTTTCCTCTGGAGACCAAAGACCCTTGACCTCCAGGTCTCCCAGATGAGCACCCCACCCGAGAGTGGATGCATCCGTTATCACTGTGGCCATCGATGGAGGAAGTTGAAAAGGCTTTCCTTGTGACAGATTGCCTTCCACGCTCCACCAAGACAGATCCGCTGCAGCTTCTCTGGAGATCCTCACTGACTCCCCTAGATCTCCGTTGTGCTGATACCACTGCCTGCGGAGGCACCACTGGAGTGCCCTCATGTGCCAGCGTGCATGGTTGACCAACAGAATGCATGAAGCCATCAGACCGAGTAGGCGAAGGACCTTCAGGACTGGAACGACCGCTCCATTGTAAAATAAAGGAATCATCTCCCGTATGTCGCGAACTCTTTGAGGGGGAGGGAATGCACGACATACGGTTGTGTCCAGTACCGCACCTATGAACAGGTTGCGCTGTGAGGGCACCAGGTGAGACTTGGGTACATTTATCGAAAAACCCAACCTGTGCAACAACTGAGTTGTCTCTTGCAGATGATGGAGCACCTTCTCTGGCGACTCCGCTTTGATCAGCCAGTCGTCTAGATACGGAAATACATGAATCCCCGTTCTCCTGAGATGAGCTGCCACCACTGCCATCACCTTGGTGAAGACTCGAGGTGCAGTAGTAAGGCCAAACGGAAGGACCACAAACTGGTAATGCTGTGACCCAACCGTGAAACGGAGATACTTTCTGTGAGACTTCAAGATGGGAATATGAAAATACGCCTCTTGCAAGTCGATCGACACCATCCA
This sequence comes from Lissotriton helveticus, assembly GCF_964261635.1. Lineage (NCBI taxonomy): Eukaryota > Metazoa > Chordata > Amphibia > Caudata > Salamandridae > Lissotriton > Lissotriton helveticus. Next base: position 1,398,235,634 of record NC_136059.1, on the reverse strand, counting down.
GTCCTCTTCCAACAGCGCCTGAAGAACCTGTGCAAGAGTGAGCATTTTGAACTTTTCCTGCTTCAGGTAAAGGTTCAAAATCCTGAGGTCCAGGATTGGCCGAAGTCTGCCATCTTTCTTGGGGATCAGGAAATACCGGGAGTAGCACCCCTGACCCCTTTCCTGCTCTGGAACCACCTCTATTGCACCCTTTCGAAATAATGCCAGGACTTCTTCCTGCAAGAGAAGCAGGTGGTCTTCCGAACAATAACCCTGGCAAGGAGGGTAATTGGGAGGGAATTCCTGGAAAGGAAGAGCATACCCATTCTCTACAAGATTGAGAACCCAAAGATCCGATGTTATAAATTCCCAATCTTGTAGAAAATGAGTAAGCCGACCCCCTACTGGGCCCACATGATCCGGAATGGCGGATCTAGGGCTGCTTTGCTGCGTTGGCCGGGGGTTGGGAAGGAGAGGAGGAGGAGGAGGAGGAGGAAGCTTGACGACCTCTAGGACGGGGTCTTTGTCTGCCTCTGTACGACTTGTACAGCGTGTTCTGCTGCTGCTGAGGCTGCTGCTGCTGGAATGATCTGTAAGATCGAAAGGAAGATCGGCCAAATCCTCTGAAGCGTCTTCCGGTAGTACCCCTGGATTGAAGGCCTAAAGATTTTGCAGTGGCCCTACTGTCCTTAAAACGCTCCAAGGCAGTATCAGCTTTTTTTCCAAACAGACCTGAACCATCAAAGGGTAAGTCCATTAAAGCAGACTGGACATCAGCAGAAAACTCTGAAGATTTGAGCCAAGCAGCTCTCCTAGTAGCCACAGAGGAACCCATGACTCTTGCCACCGAATCTGCAGTGTCCAAACCACTCTGGACGACCTGTCTCGCAGCTGCTTGGGTGTCCGAGATTACTTCTTGAAAATCCTTCCTGTCATCCTCAGGAACCTTTGGAATAAGTTGTTTGACAGAGTCCATCAAAGCATGGATATATCTCCCCATCAAACACGTAGCATTGGTTGATTTCAATGCCATGCTGGCTGATGAAAAAACCTTTTTTGCATTTTGGTCCTGTTTCCTGGATTCCTTGTCTCCAGGAACCTGTGGAAATGCCCCAGCAGATTTTTTAGAACAGGCAGCCTGCACTACCAAACTCTCAGGAAGAGGATGCGTTGTTAAAAATGCAGGATCATCCGGTGCAGCTCTATACCTTCTCGCCACCGTTCTAGAAACCGCTGGAGCAGACAAGGGTTTCTTCCAGACCTCATAGACAGGTTCAGACAACGCCTCGTTGAATGGTAACATAGGCTCGATCACAGATGAGGGAGAATGAAGTACCTCAGTTAAAATATTGGGTTTATAATCAGCTGTAGGCAGAGTTATGTTTAGTAAACTCGCTGCCTTCTTAATCACAGTGTGGTAAGGCACCACATCCTTAGATGGAGCATTCGATACAGAAGCCAACTCCCATTCAGGTGACAGTTCAAGACCACTGGCTTCACATAAGTCATCAAAGGGATCCTCAGAATCCTGTAATTCTCCTTCCTCAGTATCAGAATACCCATATTTCTCCTCTTCCAAAAGTCTCTGGGCCTTTCTCCGAGACCTTTCTTTCACAATCGAAGTCAAAGGATTCGGAATCGACTCCGACGGGGTCGCTGCCAGCGTCGAACCCGACGTCGGACGAGGCTTCTCGACACGAGGTCGGACAGAATCTTGCCTCGGAGTCACGGGTATCGGCGTCGATGGGATCGGCGTCGATGGAGCCGGCGTCGTGCGCTTCGGCGTCGACGACACCGGTGGTGTCGGAAAATGCCAATGCGGCGGTAGGGCCGGCATAAAGGGCATGAAGGGTGCAGGGGCATAAGCCTGCGGAACCCCTAGGTTAAAGGCCATAGGACCCGTGGGACCAACAGGTGCACCAGACGGGAACATTGCCCTTGAATATACACCATACATGGCGTTCAGGAACTGGGAAGGATCCTGACCTGGAGTCGGAAACTCAGGATACGGACCTCTCGGTTGTTCCCGGGGAGGCGGAGTCGATACGACGTCGACCTCTTCTTCGGGTGCCGGAACCGGAGTCGATGAACCATCGGGTGCCGGAACTTCGGCTCCACCAGCCCCCTGCTCCTCACCTTCATCCTCCTGACCAGAAGGATTGGATGGAATCGGAGAATGGACCTGTTCCTGAGGTTCGGGTGAAACCGGATGCACAGTCTCTTCATGTTCCGACTCCGAAACCTCCACTTCTTTACTCACGAGCTTGATCTGGGACTTCGGTTTTGAGCTAGAGTCCTTCCCAGAGTGATGACGTGACTCATGGGACTTCCTTCTGTGTTTCTTCTTCGAGGACTTCGAAGCGTGAGCTGACGATGACTCCGAGTGTGACCTCGAACGAGACCTCGACCTCGACCTCGATCGGCGAGATCGAGATTTTGATGACTTCTTAGCTTTTTTGCTTTTGAGTTTCGCCATAAGGAGCTTTGTCTCCCTTTCTCTTAAGGCTTTTGGAGTCATCTTTTTGCAGCAGGAACAGTCCTCGACATCATGGTCGGAGCTCAAACACCATACACAACATTCGTGGGGGTCGGTGATTGACATGGTCTTGCCACATTCACCGCAGGCTTTAAATCCCGTCTTCTTCGCCGACATCTCGAAGAGAATGAAGAAAGACACAAATACGGAGAAATAGTAACAAAGTTACTGTAAGCTACTACACGATCCCTGAAAACCGTTAGCGTCGACGACGCGGAAAAAAGGGAACTGATGTCATCACGCCGGCGTGGGCCTATTATAGGCGCCGGTGACGTCAGCGAGGTCGCGTGCGGTGCCGTGCCTCTGTGACGTCCGGATCCACGTCGGCGCGAAGCTACAAAAAGAATTTCCGAATGTTGCTGACGCAAGGGGATATTCACAAGGTGAGGAATCCACACGGCAGATGTATCTATCAGAAAGGTACACTAAAACAAGACTAGATATACTTAAGTTCTACTGAACTTAGTTGTTGTAGAGGAGAGGGAGTAGCACACCCTGACTACAACTACTAGATAGGTTTTGTAGGAAAACACAAGTGTAGGTAGATTGCAACACATCCACCACACTAGAGCAATGTCTGGAGCAGAGGGATCCACTGGAACCACCTCTGTTGAGAGTGACCCTCCAAGGGCACCATCCAAATTTGCTACCTTTCCATTTAAGGAACTGAGACAACTGTGTTCCATGAGAGGAATCAAAACAGGTCCTACTCCTACAGCAGGACACCTCAGAGAGCTGTTAGACCAGTCTGAAGCTCTAAAGAACTCCAAACCAGGCACCTCAGGGACTGGAGATGGAGGCTCTCCCACTGAAGATGATAACCCTGATGCCCCTGCCCCTGTTGTCCAGATAGATGAGGAAGACCAGACCACTGGGAATACTCAGCCTGAGGAAGAAGAGGGGGAGGAGGTTGAAGAAAGTGAGTCTGATGATGATAGAGATAGCCAGGTGTTAGTCAGCAGGCTTAACCAGGCTAACCTAAGCCTATTTGGGACTGAAGGTGGGTCCAACCCATTCAGACCCCCAAATGGACTTAACCAGGAGCATAGGAGGAGGAGGAATCACTCAGGTGAATCCAATACTTCCCATGTTTCTAGAGGTTCTCATGGTAACTCCAGAAGGGAGTTCACTAGCCCTCAGAGAAGGGAACATGAGGCCAAAATGAGAGAGGCTGAACTTAGGATCCAGAGACAAGAATTAGAAGTTGCCCTGGCCAAAGAGAAACTTGCTAGAGCAAGGCAGCCTAGAGAGAGTGGATTAAATTCCACTGGTGGCAGCACTATCCCTAAGGATAAAGACAGGTCCTATGACAATAGAAACCTGAGTAAGATTGTGCCCCCCTACAAAGTTGGGGATGATATCCACAAGTGGATGACTGCACTTGAGAGAGCTTGCAAAGTACAGCAGGTCCCTCAGGAGCAGTGGGCAGCAATCTTGTGGCTCTCCTATGAAGGTAGAGGCAGAGACAGACTCCTCACAGTTAGTGATGGGGATTCTAGAAACTACCTGGTCCTGAAGAGTGCTCTGATTGATGGGTTAGGCTTAACCACTGAACAGTACAGGTTAATGTTCAGAGACACCCAGAAGACACAGACTCAGGACTGGTCTGAATTTGTTGAATGTGCCACTAAGGCTCTGGAGGGCTGGTTGCTGGGAAGTAAGGTTACTGACTATACAGGATTGTATAATTTAATTATGAGAGAGCAAATCTTAAGTAATTGTCAAAATCAGCTTCTACATCAGCACCTGGTTGACTCTGATCTGACCTCCCCACAAGAATTGGGTAGGAGGGTAGACAAATGGGTCAGAACCAGGATCAGGCCTAAGAACCAGGGTGGTGACCAAAAGAAAGAGACTACCAAGCCTCAAGAGAAGGGTGGGGATAAAAGTAAGGAAAAGACTTCCCCAGGGCCCCAAAACTCCAAGGATGGGGGTGGGTCCCAAGACACTTCTTCAACCCAGAAAAAGCCTTATTGTCATGTCTGTAAACAGGTTGGGCATTACAAAACAGACAGCTGTTGTCCCAAGAATGGCAATAAAGAGAATATACCTCCAAAGCCAGCTCCAACACCTCCTGTTACTGTCAGCAGTAATCCCCCAGGAAGTGGGAGCACACCCAGGAATCTGGGTGGGTTTACTTTTGGAGGACAGGTGGATTCTGGCCTAACCAGGTCCCCTACCTCAGATACTCTTGTCTGGGGTTTGCCAATTTCACTGCTTGCCCCAACACTTTGAGCAAGTATAGACAGGAGCCCCTCATCAATGGCTTGAAAGTTGAGGCCTTTAGAGACACAGGGGCTAGCATCACCATGTTGGCTGAATGTCTAGTCCCCTCAAGGCAACTTTTACCTGATGCCACATATCAGGTGACAAACATTGATGGAATAGAAACCAATCACCCCGTGGCAGTAGTAAATCTTAGCTGGGGAGGTGTCACTGGCCCAAAGAGAGTGGCAGTGTCATCAAACTTGCCTGTAGATTGTCTACTGGGGAATGATTTAGAAATCTCAGCCTGGGCTGAGGTGGAACAAGAAACCCATTCTAGAATGGTAAATCTCCATGGAAAGGTTAGTGGGGCTGTGATGGCTACAGCCCCAATCCAAGATGTCCTTCCTGAAAAGGTTGGTAGGGCTGAGCAAACCTCAGCCCCATCTTTAGCTAACTTCCCTCCTGAAAAGATTAGCAGGGCTGTGATGGTAACAGCCCATACCCAAACTGAGTCTCCTCCTGAAAAGGTTGGTGGGGCTGTGATGGCCACAGCCCAAACTCAAACTGATACATGTGTTGTGAAGCCTGAAAAGATGGATCACTCCACACAGACAGAGAGCATTGAGGAGGAAGAGAAATCTCCCTCCCACCAGACTTTAGGAAAGGATCAGCCTCCTCAGGGAACTGATCTTACCCCTGATGAAGGAACTGCCCCAGAGGTAGTCAGGCCTAGCCTGACAGAGCCTCTGATGTCAGTGGACCCTTCTCAGGTGGGACCCAGTCTGGAGCAGGTATCCTGCCCCTCTCTACCTTGCCTTACTCAGCCCAGGGCTGCAGAGGACAAGATGGACAGTGAGCCCCAAAGGGCCCCCTGTCAAATAAAGCACCCCCATCAACAGATTAGGGGCACCGAAACTAGTAGCCCTAGTGAGGTGAAAACTTTAAAAACTCCTGAGGGAGCCCCCTTAAAAGTAGTTAGGGACCTCCCACAGATGGATTCTGTTGGGCACAGCCAAACCTGGGACCCCAAGGCCCCAAACCTGACCTGTCCCTCCAGTAAGCCAACAGGAGGGACCCAGCCTCCAGCTTTAGGTAGCCAGAGGTTGACCCTGAGAGCACAGTGCAACTCAGTCAAAGAAAGAAAGGCACACATGGTGGAGAGTGATTGGAGGAAGCTGAGTCCTACAGAGGAATCTCACTTCAGTACTCCATCCCAACACCAGCCTTTAACTTTGCAAAGACACACCACAGGTAGAGATTCCCTATGGTGGAGACCCTCAGATACCCTTAGGGTGAGGGATTGCTTAGTGGACCATGAGACAGGGGGTAACCAAGCCAGAGCTGGTACTTCCTTATATGGCCACTTAGGCAATATAGGCTTACCTGGTCAAGGATAGCCTTATCTCCTTTCGTTTGGGGGGGGTTATGTAGGAAGGTGGATATCTGACTATGGTTACCCCCAAACTTTTTGCCTGGTGTTTAGCTGGTTTTTGACATAGTTGGCCTGGGATCCTGCTATTCAGGGCCCCAGGCTAATTGCTCTCTCCTTAAAATGGACTCCATGTACCTTAGGTACATACACAATTGGAACTGGTTCACCTTATTGGCCCCTGTAACAGTGTACCCAGGTACCCAGGGCATAGGTGCTTCCAAGGCCTACCAGGGGCTGCAGCATGCATTGTGCCACCCCTGGCCTGGCCTCCATATTTGACACAACTGGCTGATCACTCAGCTGGGGTAAGTCGGTGTAACCACCCCTTACGTAGGTGTAGTATGCCTATACCTAACCTAAAATGGACACATATGTTCCTGTCAGCCACTCCTATGGAAGGCCTCATCAATCCTGGAGGCAGAGTGCTTGGAAATATGTGAGATGGTGCTCTGGCATGAGCTGAGCCTGTCTGCAGCTTTCGGAACCATGTCCTTTAGCTGTTTCATGATATTGCCATACCATATACTCTTAAGTGCATTATGAACCTCGAGGTTAAATGCTATCTTGGGTTTGGCTTTATCAAAACATGTCGAGTAAGGTGTCATACGAATTGGAATACTACCCCCTCGCCAGTTCTGGTGACGGGGGTAGCATTCCACCCTTCTAGAGGGACACGACATGTACCTAGCCTGAACCCCGGTTAAAGTTAAACAGAGCCTTAGCATCCCAAAATGGATGCTGCCACCACAGACACAAGTCTGACCTCCTGCTGCTGGGAGTCCTTCCAGCGAGGGCAGCTTGGACAAAGGGTTTCCTGCCTGGGGAGGTGCTAGCACCACTCCAGACAGGATTTTGTGTATGGGGTAGGACAGGGCTGAATAGAATCAGACATGCCTGGGGCACACAAGGTGTCCCTGTGCATAGGCCAGTTCAAACCGGTGCTGGGGCTTTCCAGCCCCAGTCCTGGCGCTAAACTGGACAAAGGAAAGGGGGTGTAACCACCCCCTTCCTGGTTCCACCCAGAGGAGGGACCTAGTAGGTGATCCGGCCCCCCAGATTCGAATAAGAGTGGGAGCTGTGTCCTGAGACTTCAGATCATCCTGAATCAACTTGAAATACAGAAGAAGACTGGACTTCGACATTCTGCTGCACAGAAGACGGAAGAGAATCTCCCTTGTGGCCAAGGAGTGACCACCCTGTGAACACAGGCACCAACCAGCAACTCGACGTCTGCTTTGCCGCCGCCTCCCGCCGGAGCCCGAGCCCAGAGCCTGACAAGACCCAGACTCCCAGACTTCTCACCGCCCGATCCACAGTCCCTGCAAAGAAGGGACCCGTGGAGGCACTGAGAGACGTGGGACCGGACCTCTTGAAAGACCCCCGAGAAGCTGACTGCGCAGCATCAGAGGCACCCTCGACGCTGTGCTTTGGGGTTTGAGAAGCCCCAACCTCGAGCAGCCCTTGCACCGAAGATCAGCCCCCCAGCATCTCCACGATCTGCGTGGGGCCCTTTTGCACTGTGCCACTCGACGCGCCATCCCGGCCACTTGCCACGTGGCTAGCGGCCATCTTGACGACGAAACCTTCAATTTACACTGCGGGTCTGGTTGCTCCAGACTTGCCCTCGCTCCTGTAAAAAGGAGCACCTGCTCTGACCTTGCTGGTCCGAGTAACAAGCCTTTTTCGATTCCTGCGTGGCTTGCATTAGCCAAGGCCTGTTTGCTCCAATCAAGTTGCCGACACCGCCAACAGCGAGAAGCCTGCGTGGGACAGCTCGTGACTGACTCCTGGACGTCTTTGACCCCTCGTGTCTACGTGGCTGCAGAGAGAAGCTACACGACAACGCCTGTTTGCACCCGACATCGCCTGGTTCCACTCTGGTTCCACGGTAGTCACTGGCTAGTGACTTTGAACATTCTCCCCTCTGCTTTCAGGTCTTCACCTCTTCAGATCCACCCTTAGATCCACCGGAACTCTTCACATCGAGCCGCCTGCAGCATCTTCAGCTCCAAGCACCATCGACCTGCGTGACGAAACCCGACACTACTTCGACCCTGTGCACCCGCTTCCTGTGGGTGAGGTAACTCAGCTCCGCCGGTGTTCCCACACTGGTACACACCTCTAGGGTCTGTGTCTAAAGTTTCATCCTTCTAGGTCACTCGGAAGGTTCCTTTTTAACTAACTTTGTAACTTTTACGCACCATTGACATTGCATTGGTAAAGCGTGCACTTTCCGCACTGCACCCGAGTCCTGCGGGCCTTTCCCGACTTCTTCACTGCTAGTCCCGAACAGCTCCAGCGATTCCCCAGGCCCTAGGCCTCTTCACTTTCCCCATAGTGGTTCTTATACCACTATTTTAGTATATGGTTTAGGTGGCCCCTAGGGCTCATCCATAATTGTGCAACTTTTGTGTATTTAAACTGTGTTTTGTTTTAACGCATTTGCTTCTGTGCTCATAAAGAGTATCAGGGTTATTTGTAGAAATAAATCTATATATATTTTCAATATATATCTGTGTGGTGTCCTTTCATTTGGTATTCAAGGGGATTGTGTATGGTAAAACAGCTTGCTTCACATGCCTTTACAGAGTTTAGCCTAAGACTGCTTAGTCCATGCTACCCCTAGGATAGCTTGTCTATAAGGTTGACTTTACAACCTGCACCATAAGGGTTGCTTGGCATGGTACAAGGTGATCACTAGAACTAGTGAGCATCATATACCAGGCCAACTTCTCACAGCGGCCCAATAAGCATGCCGTATTCACCAACCACAATGCCAGTATGGAGGAAGAAAACATCTTCTTCCCAAATGAGTCCAGTCTCTTGGATTCCCTGTCTGGAGGGACGGAAGGGAATGCCTGCACCACCAAACTTTCTGGGGTGGGGAGTTGGCTGAGAAACTTTGAGTAGCCCAGTGGTGGGTGATGGCAACATCCAATCATCCTGTTCACAGGAACTCCTGTGCTAGACATGGACCAAGCTCCTAGTAGGACGTCTGTAAGTGCCTCATTAAAGGGTAAAAAGGGGGTTCAGAGGTGGAAGCTCCAGGTTGGAGCACTTCGGTCAGGAGATTAGTGCCGACCTACAATGAGGGCAGTTCCAGTCCAAGGAGCTCAGCTACCCTCTTAACCACCATAGCATAGGACGCCCCTCCTCCATAGCTACTGAGGTGGAGAGAGCATGCCAGAGTTTGGGGAATTATCCAGACCAATGGCTTCCCCAAGTTCCTCATACAGGTCCATTGTCTCTTCAGAGACATCTTGGTTCTCTAGAGGGTCTCCAGACTCCTCCAATTCCTCTCCTGAGCCTAGGACGTCCACAAAGTGCTCAGACAACAACATAGAACTACTGGGTTCTGTCAAAGTTGGAATCGGCATCGTACAATGTTGTTCTGGCTCCGTGTCGTCGGGGACGAGGATGGGGCTTGCACCACCGACAGCCACCGGCGACGCTGCTGGCACCAACTTTGGGTTCGACACCGGGGAAACTCATGTGGTAAATCCGGCAATGAACCAGATCTGAGATCGGATCTCTGAGGTCCCATCGGTGGCTGAAGCCGGCGGCGTCATACCTGATAGTCCCCTATCCGACTCCGTGGGGCCTGAAGGCTCACCAACAGAGGCATTCCGCTCAACTATGTGGTGCATGGCCTCGTAAAGATCCTTAATTTGAGCGGGAGTCGCTCCGGCTCCCGGAAATGGAGGGAGGCGTAAAGTCGACTCTGGCTCCGGCTCCGGAGAACTGTGCCTAGAGCAGCTGTGCTCCTTACCTCTTTAAATGGCGGACGCCAGTTTAGGTGAAGTTGGAGTGTCCAGATTACCCCGAATGGGAGGAAGAGGACTTAGGGCTCCGTGAGTGATCCATCGACTGCCACTTCTTCGAATAGGATCGTGACCACCTTGAAGTCTCGCTAGACGTGTCGACTGCCAGGCCGCGAGCAACTTCATTGCCCGCTCCCTCAATCGTGGTCACGTTCAAGACACCACAGACATACGCGGTTTTGGATCGGTAAACAACATCATGCCGGAACAAGTCCTGCACGGTTTAAAACCTGTCTTCCTACCCGACATCCCTCGCTCACGAAGTCATCAAAAATATCGACAAAAGTCGCAAAAAAAGCCTGTCAAAAAGCGGCAGAGGGGTAGCTCTTCCCGGATCAGCGCTTAACTGGTGCGGAAAGAAAAGAACTGACGTCCGCACGCCTGGGTGGTGCCTATGTAGGCACTGCGACATCATAACCAATGCTACTGACACCATCAACGTCACACGGAGCCGAATGAAGCCACCGATGTCACGCGCAAGGGGTATTGCTCAGCAAAACTTTCCAGATCCAGCCTGACGCCTTTGAAATTCAAAGGTAAGGAATTTGCAGATAGAAGTCTCTATCACATTAAAAGTGTCGCCTAGCGAGTGAAGCCTTGGAAATTCCAACGAGCAGAACTGCTGACATTGTGCGTTCTCTTCGATGGCGAATAGATCTAACCAAGGTTCTCCCCACTGCTGAAAGAAACCTTGCACCACCTCCGAATGAAGACGCCATTTGTGATTCATCATGCGCTAGCGGCTGAGTTCCTCCGCCCTGGCATTCAGAGAACCTGCCAGGTGTTGAACCACCAGGGACATGCCCTGATATTCTAGCCACTTCTAGAGACAAAGTGCCGCCTGAAAGAGGGTCTACGACTTCACACCGCCCTGTTTGTTGTAGTACCACATGACGGTGATGTTGTCCGTGAACACCTGCACTACTCTCCCTTTGACAGAAGGAAGGAATGTCTTCAGTGCAATACGGAGCACCCGAAACTCCAGAAGGTTGATGTGGAGCCCAGACTCCGCCGGAGACCAGGGCCTCTGATCTCTTCCTACCCCATGTGGCCGTCCCACCCCAGAAGTGATGCATCTGTCACCCCTGTGTTCTCTGGTTGGGGAAGGGAGAGGGACCTACCATTGACCCAATCCTGGTTTGTCAGCCACCACTGCTATTGGTGTGCAGTGCACTCTGAAATCTGGACGCAATCGGAAAGATTCCCCTGATCCTGTGCCCACTGGAACTTCAAGTCCCACTGCAGAGCCTGCATATGCCACCTGGCATAGTCCACCAGCAGGATGCAGGAGGCCAGGATGCAGGAGGCCCTGAGGCCCAGTAGCATCAGGGTCAGTCTGACCGAAATCCAGGATAGAGGCTTAAAGATCGGAATCATAGCCTGACTATCCCGGACTCACTGTTTGGGAGGATAAGCCCAAAACTGCGGTGTGTCCCAAACCGCTCCGATGAAAAGGAGCTTCTTAGAGGGAATCAGGTGTGACTTTGGCACATTGATGCTGAACTCCAGTAAATGCAGGTGGCCGGCTATAGTCTGGAGGTGAGAGACGACAGCCTGGGGCGAGCCCGCCTTCAACAACCAGTCGTCGAGATAGGGGAAGACTGGAACACCTGATCTGCGCTGATGAGCTGCGACCACCACCATCGCCTTCATGAACACCCGAGGGCCGCTGGTAAGGCCAAAGGGGAGCACAGTAAACTGAAAGTGCTTGTGACCTCCCTTGAACCGTAGGTAACATGTCCTGCAAGTCCAATCTACCATCCAGTCTTCGAGGTCAAGAGCAGACAGGACCTGAGCCAGTGTCAACATTTTGAACTTTTCCTTCCGGGGAAAGCGTGACTTTCCTGAGATCCATGATAGGACGCAGACCCTTGTCCTTCTTGGGCACCTGAAAGTAGTGGGAATAACAACCATGACCTACTTCTGGGGCAGGAACTCACTTGATGCCTCCCTTGGCCAAAAGCGCCGTAACTTCCTGTTGGAGAAGGGCCAGGTGATCCTCCGACATGCAATGGAATTGAGGTGGCATTGATGGAGGGGTAGTCTCGAAGGGGAGGGAGTAGCCCCTCGGACTATCTGCAAAACCCACCTGTCTGACGTGATGGTGAGCCAGTAGGGGGGGGGTGATGGTGGATCCTGCCGCCCACAGGCAAAAGGTGGCCCTGAAAGGTCGGACTAGGAGGGCTTGGAGGCTGCTACTGAAGGGGGGTTGGTGGACTTGTCCGCCCGCTGGCCCCCAGACCCACGACGGTGGGTCTCACGTCCCCGGCCGCGCAGAAGCTGGACAGCTTGCGCAGGCATGAGGCTCTGGGTGGAACATGGCGGGGCACCCCTTCCGTAGTCACGAAAGGGGCGAAAAGCAGACTGCATGGGGTGAGAGGTAGAATCGAGGCCCAAGGACCTGGCCATAGCCCCGGGAGTTGTTAAAGCGCTCGAGCGCGTTGTCTACTTTGTTGCCAAACAAGCGACGGGCATCAAAGGGCATGTCCCAAAGAACAGCTTGGACATCACCCAAAAAGCCAGTGGACCTCAACCAAGCGTAGCGTCTCAGGGCTACTGAAGTTGAAATTGTCCTGCCCAGCGAATGGGCGATGTCCAGCCCACAATTAATGGCGAACTTCGCTGCGTCTCTCTCCCTTTGGCAACTGCACGAGAGAGCACGGCCCGAGCCGCCTCCGGGCACTAAGGAGGCATCTGCGTGACCGTATCCCACACAGTGTGGGAATAAGGGCCCAAGAGACATGTGGTGTTCACGGACCACAGTCTTAAGCTGGAGGAAGAAAACATTTTCTTCCCAAGGTGGTCCAGCTTCTTGGATTCCCTATCAGGTGGAGCGGTAGGAAATGAGCCCTTGGAAGTCGAGGCTTAGACCACCAAGCTCTCAGGGGTGGGGTGTTGAGAGAGGAAAATGGGGTCGCCCAGGGCTGAGCCGTGGCATAGGGCAATCATCCTATCCACAGGAGCCCCTGTATTGGGCATGGACCAAGTGCCCAAAAGGATGTCCGTGAGGGCCAAATTGAACAGCAGCAGGGACTCCGAAGAGGCCGCTGCCGGCTGAATCACCTCAGTCAGAAGCTTACTCCTGACCGCCGCCGTAGGAAGCTCAAGGTTTGAGGCCTCAGCCGCCCTACGCAACACCACTGCGTATGAGGCACCCTCCTCCGAACCCACAGTAGGGGGAGCTAGCATGCCAAGGTCTGGGGAGGTGTCCAGACCACTGGCCTCACCCAACGCCTCTCTCCAGTCCATTTCTTCTAACTGGTCTGCCAGAGGGTCCACAGACTCCTCCCAGTCCTCCTCGCCCTCCTCTGATAGCCACTCAGGGTGATAGAGAACACCAGTAGAGAACAGTGGTAGAAAGGTACCAGTCGGCGCCGGTCCCGATATCTGTCAACGCCGGTCCGGCTCTGTGTCCACATCGAGGGGGAGGCTGGGGTCAATGTCCACTGGGGTCAATGTCGGCTGGGGACACAACCGGCGTCGGAGGGGGTGGAAGTGTCGCCACTGGATTCGGCCCGGAGGAGGTGTCACAAGGTCGATCGCCACTGATCCAAACTCAGGCTTGCATCCCTGGGGGGCCTTCCGGTGCTGGAGCTGAAGCCGCCGGCATGGAAGGCCTAGAGCCCCCAGCCGAGCCCGCAGGGCCCAAAGGTGCGCCCGCGGAGTCAGGCTGCCCAAAAATAGGGTGATGGGGGGCTTCTTAAAAACCGCAAAGTTGGGCAGGGGCCCGCTCCAGCTCCCAAAAAGGGAGAGAGGCTGCGAGTCGACCCACAGGCTCCACGGGCGGAGCCGGATGACTACCATCCACATCTCGCATCGCGTTGGCCGACGGATGGGGAGAACGCGAAGAGCGAGGGTGCTTCTTCGCCTTCTTTTTGTGCTTCAACTTACTCGAAGACGAAGACTTCCACGAGGAGTGGTGGTGATGGCTCCTCGACCGGTCCCGCCATCTCCCTCTCGCCCGGTACTCGAGCGGCATGGAGGTGACTGCCGTGCCTCCAGAAGCTTTCCAGATAGTGTAGGAGAGTAGGATCTGCTTCTTATAGTTACCCTCACTTTTTGCTGATGTTTCACTGTTTTTCGGCTTTAGTCTGGCTGGGTCACTGCAATCCAGAACCCCAACCTAGCTGCTTCCTCTCTAAAATGATTCCATGTACTTTAGGTACACTTCAGTTTGGTTACTGGGGTACCCTTATGAGTCCCTAGTATATGGTACACTAGATACCCATAGATATCACTAGATAGTCATAGATACCCCAGAGGCCTACAGGGGATGAAGCATGTATTTTGCCACCGCTGGGCATCCTTCTAAAATGACACAACAGGTCTACTACTGCAGCCTGAGAAGGCAACTTTAACTTTCCTTGGGTTTCCCTGGTTGCTCCATATGTGCCCTGACTCTCCATTACTTGGGGAGTCCCCTGGACCTTGCTGGTCCACACCGAAGCATCTTTTCTCTTCCTGCGTGGGGTGCTGTTGCCAAGGCTTGTTATGTTCAATCTGAGCACCGACGCCACAGCACTCGACATCCTTCATGGGACAGCTCGAACCCAGCTCCTGGTAATTGTTGATGCCTCCAGCTCCTCGTGGCTGCAGAGTCAAGCTTCACCTCTTCGCACCTGAAGCACCCGACATCGGTGGGCATTCGTCTATCATGACCCAGGTCACTGGCAAGGTGCCCAGACTCTGTCCCCTCTGCTTTCAGGTTTTTCACATTTCGATCCAGGCTTGGATCACACCAGACACTTTTCTTCTTCACGGCAGCAGCACTTTGCAGCAGATCACCATTGACATCAACGATGACTCCCGACATCATTTGACACCTATGCACCCGGCTTCCCTAGGTGAGGTAACTCGAGTACTCAGGTGCTCCCGTGGGTGGTGGCCCTAGAACCCCTTAAGTCTAAAGGGGTTTGCTCAAAGTCCTCTCCTAACTGTCCTTTATCTTTACAATTTCAACTGCAACTTTCCCCATAGAAGCTAACGGCGCGGCAGCTGTTTTCTCACACTGCACGTGTCCCCCATGGGTCCCCTGTGTCACTACCTTGAATGGTTCCTTGGTGTCCCAGCGATTCTACAGGCTCTAGACCTTGTTTCTAGTCAAGTCGTGGTTCTTATACCACTTTCTTAATATATGGTTTGGTCCCCCCTGGGGCCCAGTGTATATTGTGCTATTTCCTGAAGTTCTATTTTGTTTAAAGTGTGTACCTTGCTCTGTAATCTCATAAAGAGATTACTAGAGAGTGTTTTGTAATAAATACATATATTTTATATATATCTGGTGTGGTTCTCCTTTCATTTAGACATTCAAGAGATTACAATCTGGTAAACCAAGCTGCTTTACACTCCTTCAAGACTTAGCCTGAAGGCTGCTCTCCATAGCTACCACTAGGATAGCTTTCAATAAAGGTTGTCTTTAAACCTATCATCAATAATGGTTGTTTGGACTGGTGCAAGGTTATGGTTATGCAGTTGGTGCATTAACTGCACTGTGAGACAAGATACTATGGCTTTTCTAAGTGGAATCTGAGTGATCAGCCACAGTATTATTCACACAGTTGCTGGATCAGCTCTGAGGGTTAACCAAAAGGGAGCACAAGGTTTCATTCTCCATTTCTAAGGAGGCTAACAGGCGGAAAAGTTGCCTTGTACAGGGGTTTTAAATTCCCACTTCAACTCTGAGTTATAGTTTTTTTTAACAGAGTCTGAAACATTTTATCCTCTCATTGTAATTCAAGAATCTTTGAGGTAATTATATCCTGTGAAGACTGCAGATCTTTCTCTATGGGGAAAAAGGTGGACTTGGCAACTTCACAACAAGCAACAGAGCTACACCTTGGATTTTGTTCAATCTGGCTATTATCCGCCTGTGTTCTAATAGGTCTTCTTTCTCTTTTAGCAAACTGATTAAGTTTTCTATGAAAGTAGTATTTAATAAGGCCCGATACTGTGATCTTTACTGGACTACCAGACTGAGTAACATTATTTGAATGGAAAACAGAGGATATGAAATGCATCTGCTCTTTCTCTGGTTGTGTGGTTGACTATGCTTTAACTGGTGTCATTGAGCTACCAGTTTGGTAAGGTGTCGATAAATACTGTGTCTGGAAATTGTCTTCAAAGAAAAAATTGTCTTGCTAGAGGATGTCTGAGTTACAAACTTCAGAAAAATATCCCTTAACAAAATCATTTTTTTACTATTACTATCTTGTCTTTCTGCTGCTAACAAGGTTTCTTAGTATATGGTTTGGTCTCCCCCTGGAGTCCACTGTGTATTGTGCTATTTACTGTCATTCTAGTGATTTAATATTGTGTTCTTTGTGCTCTAATCTCGTAAAAAGATTAGTAGAGAGTGTTTAGTAATAAATAATAAATACATATATTTTATATATCTCTTGAGTGGTTCTCCTTTCATCTGGTCATTCAGGAGGTTCTGATCTGGTAAAACAAGCTGCTTTACATTCCTTCGAGACTTAGCCTGAAGGCTGCTCTCAATAGCTACCACTAGGATAGCTTTCAATAACGGTTGTCTTTAAACCCATCATCAATAAGGGTTGTTTGAACTGGTGCAAGGTGCCCACTAGAACTAGTGGACAGCATATGCCAGGCCAACTTCTCACAGCCAGCTCCAGTAAAGACTTCGGGTTCATGGCCCGGCAGTTGGATCGCGAGTTTGGGTCGTGGTCGCGCTCCAAACACCAAAAGCACACGAGGTGCAGGTTTGTAACTGACATCAATCTTGAAGCCGGTTCGAGGACGGGACAGCCCTACGTGTACCAGGAGTCAAACGACTCGAAAAGATGTCAACAAAAGTCGCAAAAAGAGAGTCAAAAAGTGACTCGAGGTACCACTCTCTCCGGAACTGCGCTGGCTGGCGCGGAAAAAGAAAGAACTTACATCAGCACGCGAGGGCAGCATCTTAGTAGATACAGCTACATCATACCGCCGACCACAATGCCAACAACAAACTCGAAGTCTACCGATGCCACCTGCCGACGTTCAGGGGTACTGATGAAGAAAAATTCTCCAGATCCAGTATGACCCCTGGGGGTAATTCTAAGATGAGGAATCCATAACTAATAGCCTCTTTCAGATAAAATCTTCATAGGCCATAACATCTGTCTACAGTAAGATGCAAATTAGTTTCTTCCTCCAATATAGCTTAGCCCTCTACCATTTCAAACACATCACTACCATGGAGCAGTAAGACTTGGTGCCACTCCAAATCTTGACATTGCAGTATTGTATATGCATTGGGTTTACGATAGAAAGGAAATTTGAAAGAATGTACATCTCTATTTGTGATGATTGTAAATCTTTCTTTTCTGAGGACCAGCATAACACTGGTGTTTAGCAAAAGCAATTCTGAATGCGCCATGGGTGTGGAACAGCAAGCAGGCACAGTTTCATTAAGCTATGGAGCCTGTGCCTATTTAACTGATAAGAGTTATAGTTAAATCTGTGCATTACATTCACCCACTCAATGAAGTCCTTGTCTTACTTACTGGACTCCATTAACGTTCTGGGAGACACTATGTAGTGACTGTTTCAAAAGTCATGAACTCTCCAGTGAGTCTGAAACTAAGGAAATGTACAACGTCGCAAACTCTAAATTTACATGTCGCCACCATGAGATACAAAGAAGAAAATTCCTTTAAAAAGAAGCTCTAAAATTCCCATTTACGATATTTTGAATTTGCTCAAGCGCATCCATGATGTTTAAAAGTGCAAACTGTCAAAACATGAAATTCACAGCAATATATTTGTTCAGTTCTTTAATACTACATAAGCATTTGGGTGTAACTTGTTTAGCGTTACATTCATTACAAAAAACCATTATTTACAATGACAATCTAAAACAACCAGGTTTGTAGTTGTATAATGTTACCTTTGCAGCTTTGGCATTTCTAATGGTAATCAGCTGCTGGGCAATCACAGACAGAACTTCGATGTCAATTCGGTTAAATTCGTCAAAGCAGCACCAGGCTCCCGACTGCGCCAATCCGCTGAAGAACCGTCCCATCATCTTAAAAAAAAAACAGCAGTTTAAATGATATTGCACACCCCAGTACATTCAAAAGGATGATCCAGTCATCACTGTCGAAAGGTAGTTCAAAATGTGTTTTACTGTTACACAAACAAATTATATACATTATTTCAAAGCCAGTAACGAGATGTAATGCATTTCATATAGTCTTCATACTTTCTAGGGGGTGTAACTGTTTCTACACTAAGCCATACTCAACGTGTTTCTATTTCTTATATTTCTGCTGCCGGACTGAAACAAGGGGAGCAGCATCAGACTACAGAAGCACAAATGCAAATGATGCTGGCGTTCCCAAAGAAATATCGGTTGCAAAAGAGCAGCGGCGGGTAATCACTCACATCGTATTTCATGTTCTCTCGCAGGCAAAATGTATTTCTCCAGAGAACTGATTTCCATAGAGCGGTTACCAGACTAGTTCAGATATGTCTTGAACGGGCTTGTGAAACTCTTGGTTAAGACATGCATTATGATGTAGTCCCGCCTTTTACATAGGAAAAGACAATCACAACCGCCAAACCGCCTGTCCAATTCGCTTGAGTGGATGGTTACTGGGGTCACATGACCCTTACAATCAGCACTCAACATGCTCAGCCCACAGCAGAAAGTGGGTGTGAGTAGGCCAAGGCTTAATTCAAGGGAGATGCCTGGGGTGAATCTTGTTATAGTGCAATACAATTATCACATTCAGAATAAAGCTTGACTGCCTGGGTTCTGTGCTCAAGTCACTTATAACCCATATGTGTATTTACAAGTTAATCAGTGGTCAAATCTCTACGAAGCACCGAATACGGTATTTACTTTTTCATTTATTTATGCGATTTTATATAGCGCGAACTTTACCCGAAGGTGTCAGAGCGCTTTACATAAGAACCAGTTGAGAAACATAAGGATTTAGGATTACATGTGTTACATAAAGGATACAAACAGAAAAAATTGCAAATGTACAACATGTAAAGTCACACAAGGAGGAGATACAAATGGATATACTCTAAGAGTCACATAGGAATGGTAGAGTACAAAGGTCTACTGTATATACTAGTGATTAGAGTTATCTCTCTATATATAGGGAAGGGATAGGAATGGATATACTCTAAGAGTCACATAGGAATGGTAAAGTACAAAGGTCTACTGTATATACTAGTGATTAAGTTAACTCTATATACATAGGGAAGGGATACGAATGGATATACTCTAAGAGTCACATAGGAATGGTAGAGAGTACAAAGGTCTACTGCATATACTAGTGATTAGAGTTATCTCTATATACAGAGGGAAGGGATATGACTGGATATACTCTAGGAGTCACATAGGAATGGTAGGTAGTACAAAGGTCAACCGCATACATTAGAGTTATCTCTATATACATAGGGAAGGGAAATGAATGGGTATACTCTAAGTGTCACATAGGAATGGTAGAGAGCACAACGGTTTACTGCATATACTAGTGAGTAGAGTTATCTCTATATACATAGGGAAGGGATATGACTGGATATACTCTAAGAGTCACATAGAAATGGTAGAGAGTATATAGGTCTACTGCATATACTAGTGATTAGAGTTATCTCTATATACATAAGGAAGGGATACAAATGGATATACTCTAAGAGTCACATAGGAATGGTAGAGCGTATACAGGTCTACTGCATGTATTAGTGATTACACTACATTACACCAATGCAACAAAACAATGATACAATGAGCCGATAGTCTCACAATAAGAATGTACATTTTGAGTGAATACCTAGGAGGTGTTATGCACTACTCAGTAGTGAAACTCGAGCCCCTGGCCAAACAAACTATACAGTGTTCACAAGTTAATGTTGACAATGCTTTAAATGACCACTAAGCTCAGAATACCACGGCACCCATGAAATACAGTGCGGATACCTAAGCGCAAGGTCCACTAACAGCTACTATTCGTGAAATCTTACGGACGTTCAGGTTAAATAATGGACCAGTACATAGGTCTCTCTTTGGTATCTGGTTAATATTTGCAACCGTAGACGTTTGCCAATATTCCAATGGTATTAATAAAAGTAAAAAATAGCAATCATAGTATAGAGGAAAGGAGACACTCTATTGACATGCAAAGTCACAGGTGAAGCCCCTAGTGCCACCTCTGGTGGGACATCATGTATGCACCCTCCAGACAGACTTAAACAGAGAACAGGGCAGGAAAAAGACAGGGATATCGCCTGTGTTTCCTACTCAAGCTCCATCTTTCAAATGCCATCCTTGAAGTCTAATAAATACTCACAGTTAGAGGTAGTCATAACACAGGTGTACCAGTAATATTGGTGAAATTTGCATTTCACTTGCTCTGTTTCTGAAACGTTATGCTAGAGATGACTATGTGTAATGTTCACAAACAATATATTTATTTAAAGAAAAATAAAGATAAAAGGACCCCCGTCACCCAGAGCCTTGAACAGCAGGGCCCTGACTCCGATGTTGTAGCTAGATAAACCAAAACATATATATCAAGATGTCACCGACCTGGGCTCTATAGGAGAGGGTCACGGTGGTTATTCCCTTGAAACTAAGACTGGGGAGATCACTAGCTCCCTCCTCTCTAAGAAGCACAGTGCATTAGGGACTATCCTCCTTATAGTAGGAATGAGCTGTTAATAGTGAGCTTCTCCTGTCATGCTACTCCTTAATGTTGGCAGTATGTGTATGAGTAAATTATGTCTTTTCAGTGACATTACTGAAGAGGGTGAATATAAAGGAAAGCATCTGAATGAACTCTTGCACAATAATATCAATTCTGTTTTTATTCATGTTTGTGATTTCACGAATGCAAACTGTATCACTAAAGAACACAATTACTGATACAACATTCCAGTAGCAGGGAAAATCAACAAGATACATATATGATCAACAAATAAGAACAGAACGCAGCCCGGTCCTGAGTGCACTGGTATTGCCGCAGCACACTTCTGTGTTTTACCAGTGGACAGCTAAAAATATAAAAAATATATATACCACACAATCTTTAATAGCGAAAGTGGTCACATTCCCATTGAGTTCCACCACAGGGAGAGCTGCAGCTTGCACTCGACCAATCCCGTCAGCGGGAAAAGGGTCTCCTTCCAGTGGTTGACACACAAACTCGAGACACCCCAAAGGAGGACAATATCTCAAAGAGCGCTGATGTTAGAATAAAAATTATACTTTTGTATTGTTTCTACATAAGTTAGCATTCGTGGTGCCATTTTGTGTGCCGGCGCTGTAAGAAACTGGCTCTATATATACTGCACCAAAGTGAGGTACAGTGTGTATAGAGTCCAGTGGTCTCCAGAGGTTTGGCAGAGGCTAAAGTTAAGTAAAACCTTCATCTCTAATGTGGTAGCTTGGTCGAGCAGTAAGGCAGTATCAGAGGGCAGTGTAAAGCATTTGATGTACAGACTCAGTCAGCAAATGGTCTCACACACTCAAGAACTGAACTCTAGGCCAATTATTTTGTATTAAAACATATACAGTTGTTTTATTTATAGAACCAAGCAAGCCTGGTGCAGGTAAGCATAAAAATACTTTTCAGTAGTAAATTACTTGTATGAACACAGAACAAAATAGTTGTGTAACTTGTACTGGTTTTAGTTACAGTTTTAGGAAAGCAGTTTGCAACAAATTGCAGGTATGGTACATTCAATTGAAGGGGCTTTTTTAAGTAAAATGCAGTTAATTACTTTTCAGATTACTTTTGCTAACACAGGACTGGATCCTAGATTCAGCCCTGAGACATTTCCTGAAAACAGGTGAGTAAATGCGTTTTGGTTAAAGGTACGATTTTTAAGGAATATTATTGCATTTCAAAAGTTGACACTTTTTCACATAGAATCACCAATGTTATCCGATGGGAGGAAATTCCCTTAGCAGGTAAGTTAGGTTATCGTTACTTTTTCTTACTCAGTGCTGGATCCTGGATTCAGCTTTGGGACATTACCTGAAAACAGTTGAGAAAATCCTCTTGGTTATTCGGCTGATTTTTAACCCGTTCTATGCTCGCGTAGGCCAACGGCCGTCGCAAGCACTACCTACCTCACTGGTGGTGCGCACGTCCGCTGGCCGACGCAGCCCCGCCCACTCATTAACTCTCCCACACTGCGGGAGAATTTGTGCCGCGGTTAAGAAGTTAAGGAATATTTGTAGTTTTCAAAAGTCTACACTTTGAAATTTTTGGGGAGAAAAAGTGTCAATGTTATCCTATGAGGAAAAATGAGGTATAGGTTTCAAGATAAGTAATCGGTCTTTTGAGTTAGGGTTCTGGGGTTAGACTCAAGGGTCTCCCAGGGTCAGTGATGCACTATTGTTGCACCCTCAGCGGCACTCGGGCGGCCGGGTGCAGGGTGTTGAGGCCCAATGTTATCCTATGGGGGTTAGGGGGACTCCGGTTGGTGGCAGCTGGCAAGCAGGCCACAGGGTTTTGGAGCAAAGCTCCTAGGGTTAAGCTCAGGGCAAGTTGGGGACCAACTAAGCACCAAAGGGGCACCGTCAGCGGCGCTAGGGCAGCCGGGTGCAGGATGCTGTTTTGAGGTTGGGTGCCCTGTTGATTTCAATGGAGATTCTCTGGGACAAAGAAACACTGCAGGCTCCCCCCGCCCCAATATGCCCCACAGAGAATATATGCTACTGTTCCAGTGCCCTCACAGCCACCCGTCACAGTTGCATGTACTGTCCCTGTCCCTGTTCCTGTGTCCACTGTTGTCACGTCAATGGCTGTGGCTTTGGCTCTTCCTCCTCCCCTCTTTCTTCTGTTTCTTCGTTGTCTGTGGCAATTGTGACTGTTAGTACTCGTGCTGCACCAATTGCTTCAGCATCCCTTTTGCCAACTCTTTCCCCTGCGACACAACCACCAGCGACGATGGTGCCCATTACTACTGTTGCCTCTCCCACTGTGGTTTTTCATCCTCCAACATTAGTGAGTAGTGGAACGCCGGTGCGTGGATTTGAGGATAGGGATTGGATGAAGTTTAGGGAATGTATGGGAACGTTAGTAAATTCTGATGTGGGAGATGAAGAGAAGCAGGTATTTGCCAATCAGGCTGTGCAGTGGGCCCTAATCCTATTTATAGTGTAGAGGATTTCTGGGCGACTATGAGAGACTTTGAGCCTTTTATACAGCAGCATGCCCTTAAACACATGTCAGCTACTTTGATTGGTCTTTGGCATAAGTACTTTGGAGTGGAGGTGCCACAGATTCTATATGATATTAGAGATTGAGTGTATATTAGTGAATTGGGGCCATAAGATGTCTTTGCTAATGTTACGACAATCATAGCTTACAGGGGCAGACTGAATGAGAAGAGCCCCAAGTCGGTATCCCAGTTTACGATGGGAGAGGTTCTTCCTTTCTATCAGCTCGAGATTCCAGACTTAACGGATGGGTGAGGCAATGTGACTCGAGCGGCAGTAGCAGCCCGGTTTCAAGAACAATGGGTTTATACTCCATGGAAAAAGAGTGAGGTTTTATCCCTTAAAACTCATTTGCCTGATCCTAGGAATAATCCTACCGCTTATTATAAGGAGTTGACTGAGGCTGCTTCTTCGAGGGTAATGACTTTTGTTGATATTGAAATGTTTTTTGGTCTTCTTGTTCTGGTTGATATTTGGAGGCAAGTCCATACTCAAGATCATGTTCCAGAGCTGGGTGGTACTTGGGATCAAATTAAGGCATGGGACCAGGAAAGAAAGCCAGGTGATGAGCCTTGGGTAGAGATAATTCCTTTGCCAGGCCGCATCATTACATACATGCATTCTCTTATTCCCCCGAGAAAAGCGGACTGGGATAAATTGTCTGCTTGTTGACAGAAGAAAGATGAGAGGGTGTCTGATTTCTTTACTCAATTTGAAGGTACATTTTTGGACTACAGTGGGCAGGACTTGTCTTTCGAGGGAGGTGTTCGGTTGTTTGTTAATAGATTTGTTTCTAAATTGCTTCATGAAATTGCGAATCGATTGCAAGCTTCTGAGAGTTCGTGGTCCACTTCCTCTCCTTCTGTAATTTAGAATATGGCACAATATTATGAGCCTAGGGATAATGAGAAAAAGGAGAGGACAGATAAGAGGCATAAGGATCTAAAGATGAAGGTGTTGTTACAGCGGTCTTTTAGAGGGAATAGGAAAGGATGTGTTGGTCATGCTCGACAGCTTCCAAGCTGTAGTAGGAAGCCAACAACTGCGCCTTTGGGTCCGAATCAGTGTGCGTACTGTCAGGAGGAGGGCCATGGGTGTAGCGAGTGTTCTGTGCTTTTGCAAAAGGTAGCAGCCCCCAGAGGACCTGGTTCTTGTGGTCAGGTTCATGGAGCTGGTGGGGCTGATAGGGCACAGAGTGCTACAGCAACACAGAGTCGTTCAGATAATAATTATTTTGATGACCCTCAAGATGGACAGTACTATCATGATAATTATGATGTGGATGATGTAACAGGAATGTCTTGCAGCTAGGACAGCCAGGAACAGAGTGAGGGACTAGTTCTGATACCTGTAAACCAGCGTGGTCCTTATGTAACAGCAGAGTTGCAAGGTTTAACTAAGGAGTTTTTGGTGGACAAGGGTGCGAAAAAAAGTTCTGTTGCTTGAAATATGATCCCTGGGTTGGCTCTGTCGGGCCATAATAATGTGTCAGTT
Organism: Lissotriton helveticus; assembly: GCF_964261635.1. NCBI lineage: Eukaryota > Metazoa > Chordata > Amphibia > Caudata > Salamandridae > Lissotriton > Lissotriton helveticus. The sequence continues at coordinate 1,398,210,981 of NC_136059.1, read as the reverse complement.
CACCATTCTTGCTGACATCTAATTGTGGTGAATATTTGATGGGTTTGAAGTTGTTGAATAAATGCATGCCATCATTTATTGTTCTCTGGCAGGTGTCTATATGACAATGGGTCCAGATATCACACGTGCTAAGCAGTGTTTGTCCAAAGACGCACCCCTTCCTGTGGAGTTTAAAGATGTGCCACCCACTCTGTGGGCGACAGGCGACACGGATGTGGGATTAGTGCAGATATTGCTGGTTTCGATACAGGTTAAGGATGGTGCTATTTTGCCTCGTATCCCTCAGCATAAAATACCGCAGGCAGGGGAGCGAGCCTTATTGCAAATTATACAGGATTTGATTAAGAAGGGAGTGGCTGAGGAGACAACTGCCAATATTTGCATTAGCCTAATTCTTCCAATTCTTAAAAGGGCGCCCTCAAGTTCCTCTGATGACCATGAAGATGTTTATTGTTTTGTGATTGATTTGCGCGAATTTAATACAATAATGGTCCCTCATTTTCCAATGGTTCCTGACAATACCACTCTTTTGATGAGGATTCCTTCTACTGCTAAATTAATTTGTGTTATCGACTTGAAAAATGCATTCTTTAGTATCCAGGTAGCAGGTATTTGTTTGGTTTTACCCTAGCTGGCGGAAGCTGTAGATTCTGTCGAGCTCATCAGGGCTTTACAGAAAGTCTGAGCATTTATAGTCAGGCATTAAAGAGCCAATTCAATTCCATTTTACTTCCCCCGGGTAATGGTCGTAGTGCAGTATGTTGATGACTTGCTCATTGCTTCTGACACAGAGCAAGGAAGCAGGCACAGTACAGTTAGGTTGTTGTTGCATTTGGCACATAATGGGCATAAAGTTTCCCTTTCCAGATTTCAGTATTGTTGACAGGAGGTCACCTATTTAGGTCACCTACTGTCAAAGGAGGATAGGAGACTGACTCCTGAGTGCATTAGTACCATTATTAAAATGCCTGGTCCACAAACTCAGAAAGATGTGCACACTTTTATAGGTATCACTTCCTATTGCCGGCAGTGGATACCTAGCTACTCGCTATTAATCAAACCCCTGCTTGCTCTAACACTAAAAGAAGTGCATGAGCCCCTGCCGTGGACGCCAGAATGTCAGCAGTCTTTTGAGCAATTGAAAACTGCTCTTTGTTCGGGTCCTGTACTCTGCATCCCAGACTATACTAAACTGTTTATGTTGTAAGTCCATGACCTGGATGGTTGCGCGCTTTTTGTTGTAACACAAAAATTTGGAGCTAAGCAACCGCCATGTGCTTACTTCTCTGCTGGTCTTTACCATGTTACAAGATCCCTCCCGAGCTGTTTAAGAGTGGTTGCTGCTGTGGCCGTCTCGATTAGACAATCGGCTGGACTCGTACTTGATACTGACCTCACAGTTATGGTACCCCACGCTGTGGATACACTTCTGAATAAGACAAAGACACAGCACCTCATCAATGCCATCTGACAGGCTATGAATTAACATTGTTTGCAAAACACATTACGATTAAAAGATGTGTCACTCTGAACCCAGCCACGTTACTGTCCCTCCCTTCTGAGAATGATGAGATTGATAAACATGATTGTATCTTTCGGATGGAAGAAGAGACAAAAGGGCGGGTAGACCTGACTGATGTTTCCTTATCTGACCCACAAGGAGAACTATATGTCGATGGCTCTTGTTTTAAATTACCAGATGGCACAACAACCACTGTGTATGCTGTTACTACACTGTGTACAAAGGTTGAGACATCACAAGTCCCCTATCAGTCGGCCCAAGCTGCCGAGCATGATGCCCTAATTCGAGCTTGTGAATTAAGTGAGGGACTGGTTGTAAATATTTATACTGACCGCCAATATGCCTTTGGAGTCACGCATTATTTTTGGTGACTCTGGGTGGAGAGAGGGTTTCTTACTTCCCATGGCACCAAAATACAGCAAGGGCACCTCATATTGCAGTTTCTGTCAGCTTTGACACTCTCTAAGAAATTGGCAATAGTGGAGTGTAGTGCTCACTGGAAAGTCACTGATGATGTAGGTAGGGGAAATGCTTTTGCATATCAGACAGCTAAAGAAACAGCCCGGACCAAAATAAAAAGAATGGTTGTAGCAGGTCCTGCTAGGTGGGTGCTTGAGTTTACTATGTTCGAAGACACACTTGAGAATGTGAAGGAGAATCAAAGTGAGGCCACAACTGAAGAGTTAGCAGTGTGGCAAGAAAGTACAGCACAATTGAACAATGAGAGATGTTGGATTGATAAGTCAGGGAAGCAGAGATGGATGTTGCCGGATGCATATGTCCTCCCTGTAGTGTTGTGAACGTATCTAGGACCCTATTTAAATATTCCCGATTTATGCCCTTATGTGGTTATAACAAATCATATCCTTATAAAGGCATAAGAATCATATCCATATTTAGTCATAGCCAATGCAGTCCAATTACGGCAAGGCTACTCCCATAGACTCCTAGAAAGTACAACGCGTTCTTTAAACAAACCAAGCCTCCAGCAGCCCGGGAATTCCCCCTGCTTCTGTTTTGATTTATCCAAGAAGTCCTGGAGTCCTGAAAGAACTGTAAGTTCTTAGTGACGTCTTATGTCCAACCTAACGTCAAACACGGCTCCTTCCAGGTATAAATATACCAACAGCTGCCCTAGCAAAGACACGGTGGTTTGGAGCAGATCGGCTATCGACTTACCCGACGCCCTGCTGTAACGAGTGCCGAAGGAAGCCGACCCTCCCATTGACGCACTGAGAGAGAGACGCTGTCCTTTCTCCTACCGAGAAATCCAGCTCCAGTGTTTCCAGTCACCCTTGCGGGTTACTGGAAGATCGAGTCCTGAGAACGCGATACAAGACCTCCTTCATTCTATAACCAAGGTACGGAGCTGATTAGATCCTTAGAGAATTCTTGATTCAGATTCTTGGCAAAAACTAACTTAACTTAAACTGCAGCTCACTTACTCCTTCCCACGTACTAGGCTTAGGTTAGGTACACCGGGGTAGGCGTATTTTAGAAGCACCAGTTGAGTACGTTTAGTCAATGATTTTATGTATGTATATATTTTATCTATTTTAAACACGGTATGGCTTAGAAACTGTACCATGCTTTTACAGTATTATTTCATAATGCTCCTTTTACTGTACGCACTTTACTTTATGATAAGTATTGCAATTGTGGCAACTCACTTCTCTTGCATGAGAAAGAAGACTGTTCAATAAATAACCACTTTTACTGAAAACGCCCGTCTCTCTATTTCTCTGCACTTCTGGTGAAACTAAGCATGCACGATTGACTGAGTGAAATAGTTATCTATTGTTTCCGCGACTCTGGAGATATACTCCTTATTCTGGAGGGAGCAAAGTTGTCATGTTTATGCGGTTGTCAGAAACTAATCCCTTCTTGTCTATTCAGGAAAGTTAACACCTCCCTGTTTACTCGAGAAAGTTTCTAGTGACCTCTGAGCTAGCTGGCATTCATAATTAAGTCTAACATATTCAATAGAGACCTGGTCGACTTCAGTCCTACGTCTAAACTATCGTTTATGTTATTCCAATACGCAGAGCCTATTGGGAATATAGGAACTACACTACAGTAGTTACAATGACACACGGTCCAGCCCACATCAGTGCTGTGGGTATTTCACGTTGATAGATCCTGTATGGAAGCATGATAACATTCCAAAGACTGCTGCACATTTAGTGAAGTACTGCATGGTGTGCATGATGCACAACCCGGGGAAAGGCACTCCTATCACCACCCACTTTCCCTTTTGAGGTCCTTTAGGTGGATTACACCAAACTAGATAGGTGCAATAATTTGAAGTATGTTTTGGTGGTTGTTTGTACTTTCAATAAATGGGTTGAAGTTTATCCCACTAAAGACAATACTGCTGTTACAACTGCAAAGGTACTCATGGAGTTTTTTCCTCGTTTCGGTTTGCCCCATTTGATTTGGAGTGATAATGGAAGTCATTTTAATGCCAAGGTCATTCAGTTAATTTGTGAAGGTTTGCACATAAAACAGACGTTTCATGATGCAAACCACCCGCAGTCAGCAGGTTTGGTTGAGAATTAAAATGGTACTCTCAAACTGAAAATGGCAAATGTTCAGGAAACCACAGGGTTACAGTGGTCAGATGCTTTACTATTAGTGGAGGGATGGCTGCAGCGAATCCCACTAGTCTATAGCCACAGGTGACTCTGGCCCCTCCCCTTGCAATGGAGTCGGCTGAAGCGGCTGTTGTGTGTACCTAGCTGCTCGGTGCGAGGTCCGCCGTTGGATTTCTATCGAAGGGATTTTGTCCGCGGCTGCGGTTCCACTTCTCCTGCAAGCCTGAAGCCAGCTGCTGAGTCAGATTGAGCCACAGTACTGCGGGAGTGCTACGAGTAGCAAGGGTGCCCGGCCAGAAGATTTTGGAAGCCGCTACGGGCTCACCAGTGCACGCTCCATGTTTGGGGCGAGACCAGGGTGCGGAACATTGCTGTTTGGTATGCCTCCGGCCGATTTGGAAAAGGAAGGCCTGGAGCCGGACGGATCCCATATCACAAGGTTTGCTGAACAGCGGGGGAGTAAAGTCTTCACATTTCTTTTCTTTCCCTCTTGCTTTTTCCTCTATTCAATTGATCAACTGAACATTTTGTTGCAGAACAGCTATCAGAGACTAATGAGTTACTCTTACACTCCTACAGCATAGTCACAGTTGGTGCTGGTGCAATTAATTAACATATAAAGCAAACCCTGCTTGCTGGGAGGACTTGAGGCAGTCGGCACAATCAACCACAGGCATAGGGGGCCTTATGGTTTCAGAAGCAGCAGTAGCAGCAGAAGTTGTCATTTTCTTTCTTCAAGGGCCAGGCTTGCGGTGTGCAAAACAGAATTTGTGCCTACTAATTGGTTCACTACACATTTGGAGATCAGGTCCTAGGATTCAAGGAAAGATGGGGACACATCTAAAACAGACAAATGCTATTGCGAAAGTTGATGCTGCAGCAGGGCTTAAAGCTAAAACGCGTTTAGTACAAGCAAAAACGACATCTTCAGTGGCCAGAGCGGGGAATACTTTAAACTGGCCGGGCTTGAACTCAAGCGTTGAGAGCTCTTAAAAAGAGCCGTCCGAGCCTCATCAAGGGGAAGAGGATCCAACCGGGTCAAAACAATTGGGTGGCTCCACCGCTGGCAAGAAGGAGCAGACCAGCGAGTCAGCAACAGCATTAAATAAGGGCGAGATAAAAAGCTCCAAAGACTTTCCATTATGTTTTTTAAAAAGGTCTCAGCTTGTATTAGCAAAATCTATGCTAGTTCTGCCTAAAACAAAGGAGACTCCTGAAGGAGAACCAGTAAAGTGCCATTTAGCTCCCCGCAGACCCTGTTCGCATTTCCACCTCTCTGTGCCGTGGCACCTTCTGCTGCCACTCTGACTTCGCTGGAGGCTGGCCGCCGGTGCTCTGCCAGGAGAGTCCACCAGCGACATCTTAGAACAGTAGGTGGAGACTAGGGCACAGCCTCAGGTATCGCCTCAGTCGCCTAGCAAGGGTGGTCTGGAATTGCCAGATCAGCCAGCTAGGGATCAGAAACAGAATGCTAAATGTCAACAGGATGAGTCCGAACCACTAACCGAAGGAGCCTTTTCGCAGCAGCTCGAAATAAAGACCATGCTGAATCTCATATTGGATGAGATAGGAGAAATGAAGAAATCTCAAGAGAATGACATAGCTGCCTTACACCAGCAACCAGGGAAAATTGAAGAAGCAGTGGCTTGTTTCCATGAAAGAATGCAAGGAGCTGAATCTAAGATTGCCTTGTTAGAGGATCAAATGAACTCCATGCTCTGTAAAGTAAACAAGGCTGGGAAGGATAAAATAGTTCTCGAGAACAAACTTGAGGAACTGGGGAACCAATCTCGACGATCACATCTTCGGATTGTTGGGGTACCCAAGGGAAGTGAGGGAGCAAACACTCTCCAATGGGTTGAATAATTTATTAAACAAAAGCTTTTACCTGAATTCACTGGAGACTTAACGATAACAAGGGCACACCGTGTTCCCTCCCACCCCTTACCTAATCCCAAGTTTCCACATACCATCTTGACAAACTTTGCAGACTTCCGCATTAAAGAAAAAAATCTGGCTAAGGCAATGCAACAGAGACAGTTTTCTATCAATGAGAGGTATAAATGCCGATTTTTTGGGGATATGTATGTGGTAGCCGCACGCAGACGTAAAGAGTTTGTTGAACTTTTATATCTCTTTAAAACCCAAGGTGCACAGGCATCTATGACTCAGCAATCTAAGCTCAGAGTTCTTGTGAGAGGGAAATTCCATATGTTCTCAAGTATTGAAGAAGCCCAAGAATTATTGAAAGAGATTTCTTCTTCAAAATGAATTTATGGTTAATTTGAGGTTCGGGGTCTACTGTTGAGCAGGGGCGAGTCACCCAGGGTGTGGTCCAGGGCACCCCACAGTGTAAAAGGGGGGGTGAGATGTGGTTAGCGGGGTTCAACACATTTCTTGGGGTGGGGATTCAGGTTGGGGGTGGTAGGGTTTGGGTTAATGGCAGTAAAAAGAGCAGTAGCAAAAGGGACCTCGAAGAGGGGAATATGGGTTTGAACCCAAATGATCATTGTAACTACTTGAAACATAAATATGGCTAGAGGTTGTCATATTATGTCGGTAAATGTGAATGGTATGTTGAACAGACAAAAATATGGAGGGCTTTTAAAACGGTTGACCACTTTTACGCCTCAAGTCCTGTTTCTCCAAGAAACCCACCTAAAAACGAATTCACTGAAGCTTTTTATCCCTGGGGTTTTCTCAAAGGCTTTCATTGCCTCAGCCGGGGTGGCAATGAGATGGGTAGCTATTTATTTTTGTAGAAGTATGGCCTGAGAATTTCTCCAAGTCCACAGAGATCCCCAGGGAAGATGGTTATGGGTTGTGGTTAACCCTGGGCGTAGTTCGCGAAGTAGCGCTACGCATAGCTACGCGAAGTGCACTTCGCACTACTCGAGCTACGCGTAGCACTACAAGAACTGCATAGTGCGGTCGGATAATGCTGTTCGCAAAGATTGCACAGTGCCGGATGCTTGTCCTCACAGTGCAATCATTGCAAACGGCATCTTTCACAGTGCAACAGTCGTTTTCTGCCGCTCGAGTAGATTTGAACTCGAGCGGCAGTTTTTTCAACGCAGATTGGTAGTTTCTCATCGCGAGCGGTTGCGAGCATACGCGACCACTCGCAATGAGAAACCTGACCTCCCCGCGTTGAGAATCTCGCCGGGAGGTTTATTTTCCACGCTCGCGATCAGCAACTTGATGTTGCTGATCACGAACGAGGAAAAAGTCTCGCCGGGATGTCATTTTGCTCGCTCGAGGTCGCCAACTTGACATTGAGGACCGCGAGCAAGCAAAAAATGCCCGTTGCGCTATGCGTTTTTGCACTGTACTACGTGCAATTCGTGTAGCGTGTAATTGCGCAAACTATGCAAGCGTAGCATAGTTTTCCGCCCAGGCCTAATTATGGTTAAGATGAACGGGAACATATTGAATTTCATTAACTATGATGGTCCAATTATGGATGATCCCTCGGTATTGTCGACGTTACATGAACGTCTTAGAGGGGTCCCCGGTCAGATTATTCTGGGAAGGGATTTTAATTACATCCAAGATCTGAGAGAGGACACCTCTTATAAAACAAGAAACAACTGAAGCCAAAGACTAAAAAAGTATTTGATGCCTTAATACAAGAATTCCAGTTAATCGATTCATGGCGTAAAGTTAATCGGGGAACTCGCAATAATACCTGCTTCTCCCGCCAATTTCAGACAGCATCGCGCACAGATTTTCTTTTTACCATCATGATCCCTGAACTTCGTAGAGGCAGTGTTAGACTTGGTACCATTGGTGTGAGTCTCCCTTCCATTTTTTACTGATTGCCTCCTCTATTTTTGATATGTTTTGCTGGTTTAGATGCTTTGGGCACTGTGCCACTGCTATTTAGTGCCACAGTGCAAGTGCTCCATATTGTAAATTCATGCATTGATTAGTGACTCCATGAATGGATTATTTGATGCGTGCCCTGGGCCTGTAAATCAAATGTTGATGGTGGGCTTGCAGCACTGGTTGTGCCACCCACAGAAGCAGCTTGTAAAGTGTGTGTCAGGTCTGCCAATGCAGAGCCTGTGTGCAGTCTGTGACTGCCATGTCGACTTGGCAAGTGCACCCGCTTGCCAGTCCCTAAACCTTCCCTTTTCTACATATCAGACACCCCTAAGGTAGGCCCTAGGGTAGGGTGCATTGTATGTAAATGGTAGGTCATGCCCTGATGTGTGTGGCATGACCTTATAGTGAATTACAGCCTATTTCGTTTTTTACTATTGCAAGGCTACCTGTCCCCATAGGCAAGAATGGACAGTTGGATTATAACATTTTATAATCCTGACCCAGGGAACTGTTGGAAATTCGAGTTTACTATGCCTGAACTCAGAATGATAAAATACATCTTTTCGAGAAGTTGGTTTTAACTTTTAGAAAGTAGGTATTTTCTTGCCTAACCATCCAGCCTGCCTCTGCTAGCTTGTGTATTGTGTATTGTATGTCTGCTTTTGTGAGTGACAGGGACTGAGGGGGCTCCAGGAGACAGGGTGAGTCAGCACAGGGCTGAATAGACCTCTCAGCATGTAGAGTGGTGGGAGGAGTAGCACCTGGGCCTGAATCGGGCTCTGCCTGCCTTCCACAATGCTGGCTCCGCCTCCTGTGGTGCGTGTGATGACCCTGGCCCACACTGACAAAGGAAGAAGGTGTGTAGTGGCAGAATGCACCCAAAACTGGTTTGGACTAGGTACTGGATCCTCTGCCTTCAGAGAACAAAGAGAATAGAATTATCAATATAGGGGCCCAGACCCCAAGAATTTATATCACTTCTAGGAAAACAAGATGAACCTTTGCCAAGGAGAAGAACCAAAGAAGTTGCAGGAGTTTGGACTGCCCCTCTGCCAATGTGCTGTTTTGCTGGGTTGGCCTGCAGTGGTTTCTTTATTGCCAAGGAAAGGAACTTTCATCATCTTGCAGAATATTTCTCCGAGGGCTTGAACTTGTGCTTGCCTCCTGCTGAAGTCTAAGGGCTACAAGACTTCACCCCCAGCTCCCCTCTGAATTTCCTTGCCTGGAATCTGTCTGCAGAAGCCTGCGTGTCGCTGGGAGCTGGAAGCCCGACTCAACAAGAAGAAGCGTGTCACTGTCGCAGTTGTGCCGTCGCATCACCGGAATAGCGTGTCTCCGCCACAGAGGCCGCCGCAGCATCATCAGAGAAGCATGTCTTCGCCTCAGTTGCTTGCCGTCGCATCACTGGAGAAGCGTGTCGCCACTGCAAGGGTTGCTGTTGCATCGTCGGAGATGATTGTCGCAGGGCCTGCCGCGGCTCAGAAGTTGCCGAGTTGCTGCACGTCTTCACGTCGTTGCATCGCATCAAGGGTACCATCTTATCACATCGCACCGGATTGTCGCATCGCATCGAGGCGCCATCTTATCGCGTTGTAACCGGAACGCAGTACAGGAATCAACGTGTCACCTCCTCTCCGGTAAGGAACAAGACGCATCCCCTACTCTGCGCAAGCATTGAGGAACAATGCATCACCTCCCCCGAAGCAAGGAACCAATGCAGCACCCTCACTGCGAACCTATTGTTTGTTTTGCGTTACGCATCCAAGGTACTTTGTGAGAAACGTGTCACATTTATCATCAACTTGAACTAAGTTACTTCTACCATCTTTAAGTCTATTTTGAGTACAGTATTCTGGATTTTTGTCGTTTGTGGTCTTGTGTTAAGTCTATATAAAGAATACTTATTTTTAATATATGTGTTCACAAATGCTTAACACACTGCCTCTGAGATAAGCCTGTCTGCTTGTGCCAAGCTACCAAGGGGGTGAGCAGGGATTATCCATGAGTATAATCCCCTTTCCCTGACTAGAAGCAAGGGTCTCTATTTGGACAAAGGTGTATTCCATTGCCAACTAGAGACCCCCAGTTCTAACAGGCAGTAATTAGGGCCAATGCATTCTCGGACAACTCTTTTGTCAGGCTGGATTTAGAAATCAAGGATGGGAGAAGGACAAGATCCAGGTGGCAGATGGACCGCCTCCTTCTCCAGGATCTTAAATGGGTAGAAGGACTAAGAGGCAACGCCCTGTACGCAGTGACCACGGTCAAACTCCAGAAGAGATCCAATGCATACAGAACGCCTCCGCACGCCTCATCCTCGACATAACCTATCACACCCACATCCCTGCCCACCAGAAAGATCTGCACTGGCTCTCAATCAACAAGAGGATCACCTTCAAGCTCCTCACCCAAGCCCACAAAGCAATACACAACACCGGACCAGCTTACATCAACAAACGTCTCACCTTCTACACCCGAACCGCCAGCTTCGCTCCGCCGACCTCGCCCCTGTCTCACGCATCCACAGAACTTCCACAGGCGGCAGATCCTTCTCCTACCTCACTGTCAAGACATGGAACACCCTCCCTACGTAGCTGCGACAGACCCAGGACCTGCTGACCTTCAGGAGACTTCTCAAGATCTGGCTGGTCGAGCAGTAGCTGCACCCTCCGCTCAGCGCCTTGAGATCCTAACGGGTGATTAGTGCGCTCTACAAATGATTGATTGATAGATTGAAGAGAGTGGATACTTGATTACTTCAAAATAAACGAGGGGACAGAAGAACCTTTCTCAGTATGGGGTGGATTTAAGGCAGCTGTTTGTGGACAAATGATTGACTTTTCAGCTGCACAATTGAAAACTCGACTCATGAAAATAGCTGAACTACAGCAATCTGTTGAAAGTCCGTCAAACCAGAAAAATTCCCCTGGAAGGGGTCAGCTTGAAAAGTCTAAGAAGGCGCTAAGGGATTATTTTGTAGTAGAAGAAATCAATAGCTCACGGACCTATCAACAACGTGTTTATGAGGAAACCCAAATGGTGGGAAATTACTAGCTGGGTCTACTAAGATGCGACCAGAAGCAGCTCTAATTAAAGAGGTGATAGATCCTAGGACCAGATTAGCAGTGACGGATAGGAAGGCGATTGCCCGAGTTTTTGCAGAACATTATCAACAGCTCTACAGTACTAAATATTCGGTTAGCCAGGTTGCAATACAAAATTATTTTGAAGGAGTAGAACTCCCAATGCTATCTAATACCTTGGTAGACCTAGTTCAACAAGATATATCTAGTGCAGAGATTTTGGCTGTCCTAAAGTCTATTGCTGGAGCAAAAGCTTGCGGTGACGACCGACTGCCTATAGAATTCTATAAAGTATTTGCTAAGGAGCTGATTCCTTTCTTGACTAAGCTTTTTAATTTTGTAAAAACCAGAGGTGCTGTCCCTTCAGATTTCAAGAAGTCCATTGTTGTCTGTTTTATGAAGAAGGGAAAGAATCCTAAGGACGTTAACTCTTACAGAGTTGCCGGGAGGTCGATGGCATCTAATACAGGGTTCTTGATACAGGCTCTCAATTTCTTTAGTATTAGTAAGACTCCAGCATGCATTATGATAGTGGACGCCGAAAAGGCGTTCGACCTGGTCAACTGGGAAGCCCTTTTCTATGATCTTGGTAGGTTTGGTGTTCCCTCTCAGGTCATAATATTGCTCAGGAATATCTATCAGGGGGCCCAGGCTCAGCTGGTGATAAATGCAAATCAAGTAGGGTTAGTAAACGGTGCCCGCTTTCCCCCTTTTTATTTACTTTATCTATTGAACCCCTGGCTATTAAAATTTGTGGTAATATAGCAATTAACAACATTATTTTATATCCCAGTCCTGAGAGTCAGAATATGAACCGGGTCTTAACCGAATTCAGTCAATTCGAATTGATTGGGGGCTATAAAGTTAATCAAAACAAAACTGAGATTTTACCTTTGAACACCGACACGGAATTTCTCCCGGTAAACCTTAAACAACAGGCCCTAAAGTAAGATCCTATACAGTATCTGGGGATTTAAGTTTCAAATCAATATGGGCAGTTATATAAATTGGATTATGAGGCAACACGGGGAAAAATCAAGAAATTATTGGAAAAGTGGTTGCGTTTGCCGCTAACCTTGTTAGGACGGTAGCCCTTATCAAGATGTCCATACTGCCTCTACTAATTTTCTTGTTTATTAATATTCCTATGAAAATCAATATTAGTTACTTCAAAGAGGGTTCGTATGGAGCAAGAAAGCTCAAAGTGTTAAAATGCCGGTGCTACAACTTGATGTTAATCAAGGTGGGCTAGCATTACTGCATATCCGTACATATTACGAATTGGCGATTTTAGATTTAACATCATGTTTACTGTCTTCTAATGGGTTATCAGATAACTTTTTTTTTTTTTAGATAAAATAGTACAAGAATCTGGCTTGCAGATCCCGATATTTCTTAAAACTTCTAAACTCCCCAAAAGGACTAGATATAAAACTCTTCTGGAATACTCCGTTAGACTACAGGTTTTTTTTAAGCAAATTGGTTTTTGCGGGTTTCATTATTTGAAATTAAGTGAATGTAAAAGCTTGGGTCTCTAAATTCATTCTAATCATCTCAGTAAGTGGAAGGATTGTGGTTTAGAAGAACTGGGGTATTTTTTAATTCAGAATAGAGTTATTTCCTGGCAAGAGGTTCAGGATAGATGTGGGGATCGGAATTAGCCTCGTGTTTTTGAATATCTTCAAATCGTGTACTTTTTAAATAGGTATACTCTTTCATCTAGTGGCACCACATCCAATTTGGCGACCACTCTATTTGGAGTAAAGTTAGAGGGGTGGGCAACTGGTACCGTCTCTTGCGTACCCAAAACGAGTCTCCACTGGTTGATAAATTCCTAGAGAAAGTTACCTGGGAAACCCAATGTACTTTTTCTAGCCAGGAGTGGCAGGCCATATCCCTGCTGGGGAGTAAGGCTTTAAGAGCTGCCAACTATAAAATAATGTTTTTTTTTGTCCAGATGGATGGCATACTTCCCTCCCAAAGCCCTTAATAAGAAATATCCTGAGGTGGAGAATAGATGTTTTCGTTGCAAGGCAGAAGGGAAAGGAGGATGGCTACATATATTCTTCACTTGTCCAAGGCTAGGGGTATTCTGGGGCAGGATTTTTGCGGCGATAAGTCATGCAAGCCAGAAGTGGATAGATCCAGTGGGGAAGGCAGCCCTATTTTGTATTACAAGTTCCGGGTCAAATTTGACAAAAGCAGAGGAGACCTTTCTAGCTGTTTCCTCCCGGGTTGCTCACTCCTTAATTCTTCAAAATTGGAGGTCGCCGGAAGCACCTACATATGCGAGATGGCTAAACAAGATGAAGTGAACCAGGACATTTGAAAAAGCATATGCCAAAAAGGGTTGGGGCAATAAAAACGTTTACTGCGACTTGGAAATACTACAGGTCAGTAGCCAGGTCGACTGAAGCACTTTAGCACTTCAGCACTTTAGAAAGCTAGAAAAATAATATGTTATTAAAATCCAGTGATAATATTTCAAATGTATGTGGGAAGCGTGCTATTAGCCAGACTATCGTAGTAATTTTGTTTTTTATGTACGTATTCTTTACTCTCTGTACCAGATCAATTGTATGACAGGCTTATGTTGATCAGTTGTCGCTTTGCACTTACTTGCATTTTCAAGTATGGTTTTATCTTGGATTTGTATGTCTGGATCAAAGGCGTTTTTTAAAACTCCCTTATAATGTTGTTATTGTAATATCCCTGATGCTCTGCTCAATAAAAAAAATCAATCCTTTACCGTTAGCACTTTTGTCAACAAGAACTACAGCACATTCAGGATTGTCACCATACGAGGTCGTGTTTGGGCACCCGGCAAATGTCTGGGGCATTTTGCGACCTCGTCGATTTTCTGATATTGAGTACCCATTGTTAATTGATTACCCGAGCCAGTTAACTGAAAATGTACATTCTATTCACCAACAGGTCCCTGCCTGCCCTGCCAGCTACACCAGAAGGGCCCGGATGCGACATTCAGCCTGGCGAGTTCATCCTCATTCAAAATTTGTAGATGTAGAAGAATTTAGAACCGCACTGGAAGGTGCTGCTGGCAACCCACGCCGCGATCAAAGTCTCTGGACGCAAGAACTGGGTGCATGCCTCCCATTGTAGGAGGGTGCCCCTGCAGGTATCTCATTATCAGTGAGCCAAGGAAGGGGTAGCTGACAAGGAATGTGAGCAGATTCCTCGTTTTGTTCCATTCAGCGATGCTGTCCTCACATGGACGCAAAGTGATAAGGAGAATGACGACATCCTGAGCGAGGCTGTCCCACCAGAGATTAGAGGTATTCAGGAACCCCTGTTCACTGATGCATTTGTGCCTGGAGTCACCAGTTACAATCTATGACCTCGGCTGAGGAGTAGTGCACAAAAGGAGTAGTCAGACTAGATAGGGATGGACTGTGCAAGTTAGGGTGTACTTTATTGTATTACTAACGGAGTTAGTTTAGGGTGATATCAGATTTGTGCACTGAAATGAAGTGAAATGAAATAGGGTATTTGATATAGCGCACAGCTACTCAGACTAGAGTGTCCTGGCACATGGCAGCAGAAGGAACACATGTGTAAAAGACCCATTAGTTATTAGAAAGCCAGGTTTTCAGGTTCTTCCTGAAGGAGAGTAGTTCTGTGGTTAGTCTCAGAAACTCAAGAAGGCTATTCCACAATTTTGCGCCTAGAAAGCCGAAGGGTCTGCCACCCGTGTGGGTGCGGCATATTTTGGGCATGATGGCCAAGTTGGCATTTGAAGATCTTGGGGCTCTAGGTGTTATTTAGTGATTTACGCGCTTATTCAGGTTGCCGGCGTCTAAGCCGTATAAAAAGCTTTAAAGAAGATGGACATCACTTTGAATTGAATCTTTATACGGAGCTAGTTTAGAGACTTAAGAATAGGGGTCATACTACATCTAAGTTTAGATCTCAGGGTAGCTCTTCTACCACTTTCTAGGCGCTGGATAAGAGATTTGGAAAGACCGAGGTACAAGCTGTTGAAATAGTCAAGTTTTGATGTCACCAGAGCCTGCACCACGATATTTCTGCTCTCAAGCGGTAATAGTGGCAGGAATTGTTTTAGCATGAGGAGTATGCCAAAGCAAGCGCCAGTTAGATTGCGGATCTGAAAGCGCAAGGAGAGTGTCTTGTATTTGACAATTCCTACGTTGTTTACTTTCTCTCTATCTGTGGGCAGGAGTGGCAGATCTTTTGGCCACCAGGAGCTCCAGTCAGGCATTTCCGGTTTACCAAAGAAAACAACTTCAATTTTGTCAGGGTTACACTTCAGCTGATTGATCTTAAGTCAATTAAAAACCTTTGTGTGGCAAGACCTAATCATTGCCCGTCAAACTTGGTTTCATTATCGCATGTAAAAATCATCTGAGTGTCATCCACGTAGGAAACAATTTTGGCGCCCTCTTCCTCTACCGGAAATAAAGGGGAGAAAGATATATTTAAAATGGGTAGGGATAAGAATGGAGCCCTGTGGGACATCTACATTCATGGCTGGAACCGGGGATGACAAAGGGGGGAGCCATATGTCCTGAGATCTATTTTCCAAGAAGGAGGACATCGATGTTAGGGCGGTCCCACCCAGGCCGATGTTTGCCAGTCTATCCAAGAGCTTCTCATGTGGGACTGTATCGAGGGCCGCCAGCAGATCAAGCAATATCAGAACAGCCTTGCTGCCATGGTGCAGCTTATCCTTGATAAATTCAGTCACTTCCAGCAGAGCTGACTCCGTGCTGTAGTTAACCCTAAAACCGGATTGGGACTCATGAAGGAGCTTCCAATCTTCAATATGTTTTTGGAGGGCTTTGTTTACATGCTTCTCTAATACGTTAGAGGGCCAGAAGAAGCGAAATTGTCCTGTAGTTGGCAGGGGTCATCAGTTTGGCGTTAGCCTTTTTTATAAGTGAAACACTCTTTGCACGCTTCCATAATTTTGGCATATTGCCAGAGGAGAGGACAGCATTAAAGAGCTGGTTTATGGTGGGAGCTAATAAGTTCAGGATATTCGCTGGACATGGTTCGGTAGAAGAGCCAGACTTTATGCTTTGGAGAAGGGAAAGTGATTCTTCCAGCTGAAACTCAGGGAAAGATGGTAAAGACGGGGGATCCAAAAAGTGAAATTTGCTATTTGCACTGTGGTAAAAGATCAGTTCTTCCTCTGAGATGCTAGTGAAAGCTTTTTGGAACACAGAAATCTTATTTTGGAAGAATTGAGGTATCTGCTTAGTCCATTCTTCCATGCACGGCCCTTCCTTTGTGACGGCTTTCGGCGAGGTAAAGGATTTAACTATGCTAAGGATTTCCTTAGTCTTATTTTGGGCATTTTCTATCTTGGTTTGAAAGAAGTTTTTTTTGACTGCCTTCATGAGAATGTAGTGAACTTTTAAGGTATATTTTTACACCTTCCTGTTCTCACGTAGATAGGATTCATGCCGTTTCCGTTCCATTTTTCTACAGTTCGTTTTGCTAGATCTGAGGGAATCATTAAATCATGGAACTGGTGGGGCCAACCTCTTTGAGGAGCGGAAAACAACCGGTACCGCTGCATCAATGTTGGTTCGGAGTCAGGAAATTATTAAGAGGGCGTCCAAGTCGGAGCTGCCAGACAGGTCCGTTGAGGAACGACCGAGGACGTCAGCTAACATTGGGATGGATATTTTATGGAATGCCCTGTCGTTAGGGACCCACTGCCATGCATTAGCT
Source organism: Lissotriton helveticus (assembly GCF_964261635.1). NCBI lineage: Eukaryota > Metazoa > Chordata > Amphibia > Caudata > Salamandridae > Lissotriton > Lissotriton helveticus. Next base: position 1,398,194,239 of record NC_136059.1, on the reverse strand, counting down.
CGAGGGGCTGTGGCAGAATTGGGTATGACGAATTTTAATAGGAGGAGGTCAGACGAGGTAATGGGTAGAGGTAGGCTTCCCCAATTGTTAATTTCACCGACCTTGTATTGTATGTCAACTGCTCAGGGATAGTTTTCAGTAAGGCCACATACTAAGGTACTGCCTTGCTAATATAAGCACCCCAGACCTTGCACTGAGTTGTATTTACCTCAATGCAAGATCCCTCCCAAAACATTCAACCGAAATCTGGGATATCCTGAGCACAGAAAAACCTGATCTGGCCTTCATTACTGAGACCTGGCTCGATAACCACAGTACCCCGGATATTGCAACGGCCCTCCCAGCAGACTACAAAATTCTTAATCTGAATAGGGGAAAAAAAGGGGAGGTGGAGTAGCTCTGTTGTTCAAAGACTCCCTCACATGCAGACAAGAGCCTATCACACAATCCAACAGCCATGAAGCAATGTCATTTTCAGTGTCCATAAACACCTATATTCTATTCGGTGGTGTGATAATCTACAATCCGCCAGGCTGCACGTCTGACTTTAGTACTCAACTTCTTGCGCAAATCATGCCAGTCTGCCTTAACAATAAGAATATCTTGTTATTAGGGGACTTTAATATACACTATGATAATAGTAACAACCCCCTAACTAAACATGTAAAGGAGAATATGGAAATTTTACAATTATCACAGAGAATCGAACAATCAACACACACGGCAGGACACATATTAGATCTGATGTTCTCCAATATAAGTTCCATCCTCATTAAAGGGATAAAACCATTGACATGGACAGATCACTCTATGATTGAGTTTGATATTAATCTACCTGTCAAAAACACCAGACAATTATCCACTTTTCTGGAAAATAACAACTTATTAGATATTTCCCAAACGGGTTTTAGGGGCAACAACAGCACAGAGACAACACTCTTGTCCGTGCTGGATAACATCAGAATGCAGGTAGACCGGGGGAAAACAGTCGCCTTGATATTATTAGATCTCTCTGCGGCATTTGATACCGTACCACACAATCTGCTATTAAGAACTCTTGCAGCAAAAGGTATCCGGGACAGAGCTCTGGGGTGGTTGCAATCATTTCTGTGGGATAGAACGCAATCAGTGCGCATGGGTAACTTTTCATCCCCTCATCGGAACATCAAATATAGGGTCCCTCAGGGGGCCTCATTGAGCCCAACGTTATTCAACGTGTTTGTGTCCTCCCTGGCAGCGATAGGAAGAAAGTGGCCTTGAGACCCTCGCGGGTATGTAGTGCACTTAACAAATGACAATTGACTGATTGATTGATTGATTGACTAGGGTATTTTTGAGACTTCTTCCCTCCTTACTGTCTCTCTCCCTGAAACAGAAGACCTGGAGTGCTCCTAAATTAATTTACTATGCTTTATCGATCTTTTGTTATCCTGATATGTTTACTTAGCTCATGCTAAAAGGAGGATCTGTTAGAATAAAAATTATGGTTTTGCATTGTTTGTATGTGAGTTAGCATTCGCGGCGCCATTTTGTGTCCTGGCGCCATTTTGTATTATGATCAAAACTAATTCTTCACCATTTCTGACAAACTGCCTCCTCTAGGTTATGTTTCTCCAGGGCCTAGTTCTGTCACACTAATAAATGCCATGTTCTTATTAGCGCAGACCTTTCCTCTAGATGTAAGCCCTCTCCCACTTGTCTAGTGGCAAGCACAGGCAGGAACGACCTTGACTGGTAGATAATGTGTGCCCAGCTTCAGAACTGAAACTTACTCCTTTGTAATTTACTGTCTAGCTGTGTCTCTCTGGAAAATTCCATGATGTGCCTGTTTACATTAATTCTGAAATGTACATAATGTATTGTCATGCTTGTTGAATTCAGACTCTCTCTGCAGCACACTTAGCAACTGGGCAGACAGGGCTCCGCTCTGAGCGAACTCTAAATAAACTGTTATTGGTTTTTATTCTCTACTGTTGGACTGACACTTCATTTCGTAGAAGGCACTTCCTTCACGGATACCGACCTCTCAGGATGGCAAACATAGAGCAATGCGTTGTCGACATACATATAAGGAGACAATGTGAGTTTGTCCTCCTACCAAGATGCCTCATATGGCCATATCTTGGCATAACTGTATCGCCAAAGGCTCCATTGCAAGGGCAAAAAGGAGTGGAGACAGCATGCCCCTCTCTATGGGGATGGTCTCCAATATCACACCACCATTGTGGGCTTGTGCTATTGGTTGGTCATAAAGTAGTCGAGCCCAGGAAAATGAACTCCCAGCCTAGTCTCATCCTCTCCAGGACCTCACAGTCTCAGCTTAAGGTATCAAATGCTTTTTCGATATCCAAGGCGGCCAGCGACGCCGGCACAGCAACATAAGTCATCAAGTGAATGATGTAGGAGAGTGGCCTCAGATTTATATGTGTCCCCCTGCCCGACACAAACCCACACTGGTCTTAATGGATCAAATGGGTCACTGCATGGCCAAGGCACAGCACCAAAATCTTAGCTAATATTTTAATATCCACTCCCAGCAATCCAATCCCCTACTGGAGGCGGTAAGCCAATTAGTCTCAAAATACCTGGCGGTCGCCTCCCGTAATTCCTTCTGGAAAAGGGCATCTTTAAGCGTCTTCAGTGCGAGACGCCACAGATGAACTCTCAGTTAGGTTCCACCCACATCCCACTGCAACAGCACAGAGGCATGGTCCAATAAGAAATGTCCCAGGGTGCATGTCTGTAGCACAGTGGAGGCCACCTCGCCAGAAACCAAGAACCTGTCAAGTTGACTATATGCATCACGAGCGGGGGTATAACAGGTGTATTTCTGTACTCCAGGGTGCATTGCTCGCAACACGGCAACACAGTGCAAGCGGTCCATTATTGCACGCAGTGCAGCAGTCATGAGGGGTTTAGTGTGTAACCTCAGGGATGTCTATCCAAAGCACCATCAAGCACACATTTAAATTCTATGGCCCATAATAGAGGCATTACCACACATGAGAGCAGTTTTTCCACCAGTTCCAAATAAAACCCACCTTCATCCAGATTTGGAGCATAAACATTCAGAAGGTAGACCTCTAACCCATCAAGCATACCATATACCAGGGCATAAGTGGAATATGTGGCAGAAAACATCTGACCCCTCCATTTCTTATGAATCTTCTGGACCTCTGAGACAAGTGTGTCTCCCGGAGCATCGCAACCTGTGTAGCATGTCAATGAAGATAGGTCTAGATCCTTTAATGCTTCACAAATGAGTTAGCCCTCTAACATTCTGGGTCAAGAACTTAATGACCCACTCCCCCATGTCACATCCCCTCCATCCCATTGCCCCGACTCCCAGCTCTCATTGCCACAAATAACTACAACTCTATATACAAAGACCCCCACCCACCGGGTAAAGCACATTTAAAACAACTTGTGTCTCCCCAATCATTATCTGTACCCCCAACGCCTATCCTATGGGAAAACAATAAACAATGAGTGCTAGAAGTTATCCCCACCCAACTAAGGGAGGAGAAACTGGAAAGCACATTTAAAACAAGAGAATAAAATTTGCTGCAATCACACACACCAACCACTAATCACAGCTGTTCCACACTCAGACAATGAAATATTAAGCATCAAGGGGAAGAAGCACACCAGTTCCGGCAGCACTCGGAATCATCCAGGAGCACATCCCCCACCCTGACCATCATCGCTCTCTCTCCTCGCTCACTCACACAACACAAACAACCTCCGCGGCACCCACTACAGAATCACACTGGCATTCGCTACACCATGTAAACATACCCTCATGCAAACTACCAATCAAACCTGCTCTAAAGAGGAAGGAAGGGTGAGGGGTAGCCAAGCCCATATTCCATACAGCACCACTTGCATACCAGTCCTGGCCCGGTATCTGAATCATGAATAAAGTTCAGACCTCATAATGCACGCCTTCTGCCATAGTTTCTTCCCTTGATGTCTAAGTACGTGAGCCCCATCATCCTCTGCATCCAGGAGTAGGACACCCGCCAGCCCCACATCTCCTCAGAGGTCTACAGACTGAGAAGTCTCTTGCCACAACATTAGAGTCACTGCTGTCCTAGTTGGAGGCAGTTACTTCCTCCACAAGTGCTCTTGTCACCTCTCTTTCAGATCTTTATTGCGAGGGGTCCATACAATGAAGTCGTCCCCCCTCGCCATCTGTCTCTAAACACTCTAAGCCAAGGGAACTGTTCCGGAGGACCACAGCACACTATGAAGAGCGAGGGGCCCGCTTGCCTTGTCAACTCCACTGAGCCATCCCTCCAAGCCACTGGCTTCCAAGGGGTGCTCCCCTACCTCTCGCAATGTTAGTATCTGACAATCACCCCTCACATCAAGCCAATCCCAAGCCGCTGCAGGCATCATAAAAAGGTGAGCTTAATCACCATGAAGTACCTTCAACTTGGCTGGGTATAGGAAGATGTACTGGAATTCCATCACCCTAGACTTTTGGGTTCACACCCGAAGAATGTTCTCATCTGTTGGACTAGACCAGTGTAATTGGGGAATATACAATTTACATAATTCTTGAAGGCGGGGTCGCCATCATGGCAGGAAGCTTTAAGGGCATTTTCTCAGTCCCTATAGTTGAGGATTTTTGCGATAAGAGTACAGGGCAGTGCCCTCAGCAAGGGCAACGTTGTGAGGGTCCGATGAGCCAGCTCAATGACAAACAAGGGGGACAGGTCAGCAGCAGGAAGAGCCACTCTAATCCATTTCTCCAGAATGAGTTCAGGTGTCCCATCTTCAACACCCTCAGGGAATCGCACAAAAAATAAAGATTGCACCTCCATTCTGTTTCATGGTCAAGGACCTCTCTGCCATCATGCGGAGCTCAACCCACAGGAGACCTACATTCAGGGAGTTGATACCTATTTCAGCATGTACTGCAGCACTCGTTGCCTCTATGGGCATAAGTATCTGTGCCCTGGTGGGGTCCAGAAGGAGAGCCAGTTCCTCTGATGGGACCCCCGGGCCGGGTCACCCTTAGCTGGAACCCAGTGTGCTGTGTACTGATCCATCTTGGTCTACTTTGCCCCTCGCTGTAGTCTGTCTTTCCCCATACTTGGAGATGGGGCACAGGGACACAAGTGCAGTTGACGTCCAGAAAAATTGCAGCCCAACACCTGGTATGGAACAATGGCAATCTAGGCAGGGGGCAAGAGTGTACCCTCTCAAAGAACAAGTCAGAAAAAAGAGCAGGCCATCCCATAAATGGTGTCCAATACTAGGCAATTCACAGCAATTAGGGCGAGTAACCACTCACCGATGGCGCATCAAACCTTGACGCAGGCGCCATTACCCAGGAAATGCCTAAATCAAAGAGGCGAGTGGGCGTGCATCGAGCAAGGCAGTGGCAGGTGCAAACACTAGTAAAGAGGGATGGGAATGAGGCAACCCTTTACCAAGTGAGGATGTCCGGGGCAAAGGCAGCACATGACACCAGCAAGTGTAAGAAACTAGCTCTATATATACTACACCAAAATGAGGTATGGTGTGTATAAGAGCCCAAGTGTCCCCAGAGGTAGGCAGAGGTTAAAGGTAGATGGAACTTTACACTCTAACAGTGATAGCTTGGTCGAGCAGTAAGGGAATATCAGAGGACAGTGTTAAGCATTTGATTTACACACTTAGTCAGTAAACTAATTCATACACTCAAGAACTGAACTCTAGGCCGATTATTTTTGCATAAAAATATACTGTTGCTTATTCTTAGAACCAAGCAAGCCTGGTACAGGTAAGCATTAAATACTTTTCAGTAATAAGTTACTGGATATAGACCAGTTTAAAAATGCAATAGAAATTTTACTTTGATTGATTTAAAGGGGAGCAGTAGTATGCAATACAGTACGTTGGAATGAATAGGCTTTTTCAATAAATTGCAGGTAAGTTATTTTTACGTTACTTTTTCTAACTCAGTGCTCGATGCCTAGATTCAGCACTGAGACATTTCCTGGAAACAGGTCAGTAAATGCGTTTTTGTTATTCATGCGATTTTTAAAGAATATTTTCAGATTTCAAAACACCACACTTGGAAACTTTTTGGAGCTGAACATTGAAATGAATAGGCTTTGTCAACAAATTGCAGGTAAGTTACTTTTACGTTACTTTATCTAACTCAGAGCTGGATGCCTAGATTCAGAACTGGGACATGTCCTGCAAACAGGTGAGAAAACACGTTTTGGTTATTTGTACGATTTTTAAAGAATATCCTTAGTTTTCAAAACTCCACACTTAGTCGTTTTTTGAAAGGAAAATTGTCAATGTTATCCTATGGAGGGAAAACAAGTTGTCGGTTTGCAGGTAAGAAAACGACTGTGGGAGTTAAGGTTCTGGGGTTAGACTCAGGGCTCTCCCAGGGTCAGTAATGCACTGGAATTGCACCCTCAGCGGCACTAGGGCGGCCGGGTGGCAAAGTGTTGAGGCCCAATATTATCCTATGGAGGATAAGTGGTCTCTGGTGGTGGCTGCTGGCAAGCAGGCCACGAGGTTGTGGGAGCAAAGCTCCTAAGGTTTAGCTCAGGGCAAGTTGGGCACCAAAGTAGCACCAAAGGTGCACCCTCAGTGACACTAGGGCGGCCGGGTGCAGGGTGCTGTTTTGAGGTCGGGTGCCCTGTTGTTTCCAATAGAGAACCTCTGGTACAAGGAAACACTGCAGGCTCGGGGACGAGGATCTTTCAGGTGCGAACACCACTTTGAGGGGCAAGTTGGGATGTTGAGGGTTGGTTAGGCACAGTTAGTTTGGGCACACAAGGCCGTGGGGCGTCAGGTGCAGGGGTGCCTTGGGACATCAGATTTTCTTGCCCGCTCTGGTCGCGATAGGGGGGGGGGGGTCCTCTGGATTGAGGCTGCAGGCGTCGTCTGGAGACTTGAGGCAGGTCAGGGGTCGCTAGATCTCGGAGCAGGATCGCCGGTGGAGCTCCTCATGATATTTTTCCACTCAAGCTCGAGCCGGGTTCGGGGGGGGGCAGAGTGGGCTGGATTCACAGTTTCTTGTTGGCACCAGAGCTGCAGTTTGAACAAGTCCGGTGTTAACAGGAGATTAAGTCTTTGAAGTGAAGGCAGATCCTCCGGGGTTTTTAAGGTTGCTGGCTGCAGGACACACCAGGATTTCGAAGGAGCAGGTTCGAGGGGAGACAGGCCAGTAGGGTTGAGGCCTAGTCAGTGGGTGTTGTCCTTTTGTTAGCTATGCACGGCTTTTTGTCCTTCTTGTGGTTTCTGGATCTCCTTCTTGGTTTAGGGCTGCCCCCTAAATAGTGTATTTAGGGGGAGTTTTAGGGGTCTTGAGGTCAGTAGCCAATGGTCTACTGACCTTAGGGTGACTACACCCTTGGTGTGCTCACCCCACGTGGGGGAGTGAGCATAATCCCTAGTCCTGATTGGGGAGTACCTGCCATCTGCAAGATGGCGAGCACTGGAGAGTGGCCTTCGCCTCGCCTCCCCCACCTGAGGGGTGGAGTTGGCGGAGGTGGGCACACCTCCTGGGTTGGCTAGTTTTGGCCGCCTGTCTTCCCGCCGAAAAGGAAGGGAGACAGGAAGGGGGCTTGCTCCTGACAGGAGGAGAGGCTGAGGGTCGCATTACAAAGGCTGCCAGGCCTTTTAAGCTCCCCTGCCACAGATGGCTCTTCCTGGCCTGGGGGAGGTGTGAACACCTCCACCCAGGAAAGACTTTGTTTCTGGGCTCAGGGAGCGTCAGCTCCCACCCTAGGGGTCCAGAAACATGTCTTGTGGTGGCAGGCTGGTGTCTATCAGTCAGGGAACCCACCAGAGGCTGGTAATTTTTCAGGGGGCATCTCAAAGATGCCCTCTGTGTGCATTTTTCATTAAATCCCACACTGGCATCAGTGTGGGTTTAATGTGCTGAGAAGTTTGAAACCAAACTTCTCAGTTTTCAGTGTAGCCACTATGGTGCTGTGGAGTTCGTAATGACAAGCTCCCAGCACCACATACTCTTAATGGCAGCACTGCACTTACAATGTCTAAGAATGGACTTAGACACTGTAGTGGTACAGAGCTCATGCACCTGTAGCCTCACCACTGGCAGAGGGGACCCAGCTAGAGGGGTGACTGATCTATGCCAGGGCAGTAGGTTGTAGGCATGGCACACAGGGATGTGTGCCATGTTGACTCTTCACTTTGTTCTGCACCAAAACACATAGCCTGCCAAGGCAGTGTCTGCGTGAAAAGGTACAGGGCCTCTAAGGGTGGCACAATAAGTGCTGCAGCCCTTAGAGGTCTTCCCTGGTCACAGTGCCCTGGGTACCTATGGTACCATTTACCAGGGGCTGACCTGTGGCTAGAGATGCCAATTGGGTTAGTTTGGGGGAAAGAACACAGGCCCTGGGAACCTGATTGGCAGGGAACCAGGCAACAGACCCTCACTTTCCTACACAAGCCCCCCCCCCCCAGCCCAAAGGCCAGGAGACTCTGCTAAAGCTGGGAGAGTCTTCCCAATCTTTCAGGCGAGAAAGAGTTGAGGAAGTGGTTTGAAAGTTGCAGGGCCTACTCTGCCTTACAGCCTTCTGTTCGGTCAGTCCCTTTGAGGAGCTGGCCTACCTGAACAGTTTCAGGGCCTAATTCCCAATGCTCCTTCCCTAGCTCTTTAGTGTCTTCACCCCATATTTTTAGTTTGGGTTCAGAGGTGCCCACATCTGCAAATTCTAACTTAGCCAGGGCAAAGCCTAGCTTCCCCACAGAGGCCACCCACAGCTTGAGCAACCCCACCAGGACCAACAGGGTCAGGGGGCCTAACTTGCTATTTGGCAGGGGGCTAGGCCACCATGCCAAGGACAGTGCTGCTTTGAAGGCTAACACCCAGCAGGCAGAGGCTGCTGACAGCTGTCAGTGCCCAGAACCACACCTTTAGCTCCTGAAAGGTAAGTAAAGGGGATATCTTACAGGCTTCTTTGGGTTCTAGTTTCCTGTCTGCTGCTTTAGGGTGGGGGCTCACTACACTTGGTAGTGCACAACCTTCCTACACCCTCTGCTCTGCCAGGTGAGGAGCCACCAACTCAGGCTGGACAGCTGCCTGACTAGTCAGGTCTTTTTGTTTGCTAGAGGAGACTTAACCAGTGCCACTTTTGGAGTTCTCCCTTACTGGGATAGAATCTCCATGGCCCACTGGAACTGTGGCTAACAGTGCTCACCTTTCCTACCCCATTTCTTTTTTTTCTTTTGGGGCTTGGCTGCACTAGCTGCAGGTTGAGGCCCCCCCTCACCCCCCCCCAGGTGTCTTGGGTGAGGTCCGGCATTGGACCAGTACCTCCCTTTGGCTCTGAGTGGTCATTCCCCAGGAGACAATCAAGGGGGAGGTATTTACTGACTACCACCTTTCTCCATCTAAGGGACCCAGCTATTGCTAGGGGCACTACAGCCACAGGCCTAGCTGTGACACCCCCTGGGACAGCCCTTACTCTTCTTGTTTCCCCTGGGACATACTGGTGTGGGAGTACCAACCTGGCATGCACCACAGTGTGACTGGCACAGGTATCTCTCAGGGCAGTGGCTGGGATTCCATTAACCAGTAGGTGGTGGAAGTGTCTACTTCCCTCTGGAACTTCCAGCTCACCTCTTGGGCCCATTCTCCAGCTGAAGGCTAGGAGGACTTCCTCATCTGAGAACCCCTCCTCCAAAGCTACACTGGCAACCCCTGGAGCTACATTAGTCACTCCGGGAGCTGTACTGGGGGCTTTGTTTTTAGGACAGCTAGGGTCCTTGGTGTGGTGACCTTCCTTTTGACAGCGGTGACACAATACCCTGTTGGGATCCCAATTCTTACCTTGGTACCCTGTTTTAGTTTGTGAGGTGTCTTTGGGCCCACCCGCCTGGACAGGGTTTTTTAGGGGGCTACCTGGGACTACTTACTTTTATCTTTAAGGGGTTCACTATCTTTCCTCAGGGGAGGCTTTGTAACCCCTTTCTTTTGGTCAACCCTAGTGGACGTCCTAGTTACCCTTGTTCTGACCCAGTGGTCTGCCCTCTTTCCCAATTCTTGGAGAGAAAGTGGACCTAGGTCTACCAGGTACTGATGCAACTTCTCATCAATGCAATTACTTAATATGTGTTCCTTCATAAACAGGTTGTAAAGTCCATTAAAGACATGCACATTGTTTCCAGTTAACCAGCCACCTTGTGTTTGTACTGAGTAGTCTACACAATCAATCCAGGATTCGTTTTGGGAGCCCCCCTGCATCTAATTCTGTACTCCTCAGTTGTGAGCCCAAATCTCTCAATCAGAGTGCTCTTCATGAGGTCATAGGACCCAGCATCTGCCCCAGAAAGGGTTAGGAGTCTGTCTCTGCAGTTACCAGAGAACAGTTCCCAAAGGAGTGCCCCCAGAAAGTCTTCATCACCCTTCTGGCTTCACAAGCCCTCTCAAAAGCTGTGAACCACTTGGTGATATCCTCCCCCTCCTCATATTTAGGGACAAACCCGTGGAGATTTAGGATCATAAGATTCCTCTTTTCCTTATTGTTATGATTGCTGCCACCATTGATGGGTGCTAAACTCATCTCCTTTCCTTCTTTTTCTAGAGCCAGGAGTCTGGAATCTAGATCCAATCTTTTGGCACGCCTTGCTAACAGGCTGTCCTCCTCATTGTGGCTGTCCTTAATGCCCTCAGTAGGACCTGAACCACCTGTGTGGCTTCTAGGTTCCCAAAGGTTAACTCTTGGAAGTAAGGGTACAGGGACCCTTACTTCCCTAGGAAATGATGGAGGGGGTACCTACCTCCATCCTCTTCACTTCCTTCTTGTTCTGCTTGGTCATCACCATTCCCAGAAGGGTGGGCCTTAGAATACTCAGCCAACAGCTCCTGGAGCTTTAGTTTGGTTGGATGTAGGCCCATGGCTATGTTTTTAATTCTGCATAAGGACCTTAACTCCTAAAAAGACAGGTGAAGGTAAGGGGTGAGGTCAAGCTCCTCACCCGTGTCCTCTATGCCATTATGGTTATCTTCACTAATAGCTGGGTTCTGTTTTGAGACATTCTAACAAAACGTTCTAACCCCATCTACCCTTGACTATAGTGACTTTTTATTTTCTAAAATTATAAATGGACTTAAGCAAGGCCCTAGCAAGACTTTTAGTAGTTTGGAAAAAAATGCCAATTTGAAAAATCTGAATTCTAAAGGCAATTTAGAGTTCTATTGTGTGATCAGGTGGTAACAAAGTAGACCAACAACTGCAAGTTGTGTATCCCACCACTGAACCACCAATGTAAGAAACTGGCTCTATATTTACTACACCAGAGGTAGACAGAGGTTAAATTTAGATAGAACCTTACTCTCTCATAGTGTTAGCTTGGTCAAGCAATAAGGCAATATCAGAGGACAGTGTTAAGCATGTGATGTACACACTCAGTGAGCAAATGAATTCACACACTCAAGAACTGAACTCTAAGCCAATTGTTTTTGTATAAAAATATACTGCTGTTTATTTTTAGAACCAAGCAAGCCTGGTACAGGTAAGCATTACTTTTCAGTAATAAGTTACTGGATATAGACCAGTTTAAAAATGCAATAGAAATTGTCCTTTGTTTGATTTACAGGGGAGCAGTAGTATGAAACACTTAGCAAATACAGTAAATTGGAATGAATAGGCTCTGTCAACAAATTGCAGGTAAGTTACTTTTACGTTACTTTTGCTAACTTAGTGCTGCATGCCTAGATTCAGCACTGGGACATGTCCTGCAAACAGGTGAGAAAACACATTTTGGTTATTTGTACGATTTCTAGAGAATATCTTTAGTTTTCAAAACTCCACACCTAGTCGTTTTTTTGGAGGGAAAGTTGTCAATGTAATCATATGGAGGAAAAACGAGTTATCGGTTTGCAGGTAAGTAAGCGACTATGGGAGATTACGTTCTGGAGTTAGACTCAGGGGTCTCCCAGGGTCAGTGATGCACTGGAATTGCACCCTCGGCTGCACTAGATCCAGCGGGTGCAGGGTGTTAAGGCCCAATGTTATCCTATGGAGGATAGGGGGTCTCTGGTTGGAGGCTGCTGGCAAGCAGGCCACGAGGTTGTGGGAGCAAAGCTCCTAGGGTTTAGCTCAGGGCAAGTTGGGGACCAAAGTAGCACCAAAGGTTGACCCTCAGCGGCACTAGGGCGGCCGGGTGCAGGGTGCTGTTTTGAGGTCGGATGCTCTGTTGTTTACAATGGAGAACCTCCAGGACAAAGAAACACTGCAGGCTCGGGGACGAGGATCTTCCAGGTGCGACCAACACTTCGAGGGGTAGGTTGGGATGTTGAGGGTTGGCTAGGCACCGTTGGTTTGGGCACACAAGGCTGTGGGGCGTCAGGTGCAGGGGTGCCTTGGGACGTCAGATTTTCGGACCCACTCTGGTCGCGATGGGGGGGGGGTCCTCTGGATTGAGGCTGCAGGCCAGTCTGGAGGCTTGAGGCAGATCAGGGGTTGCCGGATCTCGGGTCAGGAACACCGGGGGGCTTCTTCGTGGTATTTTTCCACTTGAGCTCGGGCCGGGTTCGGCGGGTGCAGAGTGGGCTGGATTATCGGTTTCTGGTTGGCACCAGAAGCTGCAGTTTGAACAACTCTGTGATTCACTGGAGATTCAGTCTTTGAAGTGAAGGCAGGCAGGTCCTCTGGGGTTTTTAAGGTTGCTGGCTGCAGGACACACCAGGATTTCGCAGGAGCAGGTTCGAGGGGAGACAGGCCTGTAGGGCTGGGGCCCAAGTCAGTGGGTGTCGTCCTCTTGTTAGCTCTGCACGGCTTTTCGTCCTTCTTTTCCTGTGGTTTCTGGATCTCCTTCTTGGTTCAGGGCTGCCCCCTAAATAGTGTATTTAGGGGGCGTTTTAGGGGTCTTGAGGTCAGTAGCCAATGGGCTACTGACCTTAGAGTGACTACACCCTTGGTGTACTCACCCCACGTGGGGGAGTGAGCACAATCCCTAGTCCTGATTGGGGAGTGTCTGCTATCTGCAAGATGGCGAGCACTGGAGAGTGGGCTTCCCCTCGCCTCACCCACCTGAGGGATGGAGTTGGCAGAGGAGGGCACACCTCCTGGGCTGGCTAGTTTTTCCCACCTGTCTTCCCGCCAAAAAGGAGGGGAGACAGGAAGGGGGCCTACTACTGATAGCAGGAGAGGCTGGGGTCGCATTACAAAGGCTGCCAGGCCTTTGAAGCTCCCCTGCCACAGATGTCTCTTCCTGGCCTGGGGGAGGTGTGAACACCTCCGCCCAGGTAAGACTTTGTTTCTGGGCTCAGGGAGCGTAGGCTCCCACTCTAGGGGTCCAGAAACATGTCTTGCCGTGGCAGGCTGGTGTCTACCAGTCAGAGAACCCACCAGAGGCTGGTCGTTTTTCAGGGGGCATCTAAAAGATGCTCTCTGTGTGCATTTTGCATTAAATTCCACACTGGCATCAGTGTGAGTTTAATGTGCTGGGAAGTTTGATACCAAACTTCTCAGTTTTCAGTGTAGCCATTATGATGCTGTGTAGTACGTAATGACAAGCTCCCAGCACCATATACTCTTAATGGCAGCACTGCACTTACAATGTCTAAGAATGGACTTACAAGAACAACTAAAGAGTATCTTAAATCATGATATAAATAAAGCACAGTAGGAGAAGGGGTGAGACCACCTATCCTTACCACCGTCACCCAAATGTGCCCTCTGTAAAACATCAACTGTGTCACGTTTGAAGGTTGTGGATTCCCAGTGAGGAAAAAGGAACCCTCAGGCACCTACACATGGTAGGTAGCCATTTGTCTTCATCGGGTTCCAGTTGTTAGTACGTGTTATAATACAACAAAGATGTGCAAGTTAGAATGAGTGTAGACCACTCCCCAACCAACACTTTTAATAGAGGGGTGATTCAGACTCAATTAAAAACAAAGTGAAAAGATCGGACACATATGGGTTAAGTAAATTTTAACCCCTTGTCCTAAAAATCGGTCGACATGTTTCAGCTTGTGAGTCCTAATCGACTCAGCATTCCTCAGGACCAGTAATGTATTCTCACCCAAAGGAGGGGGCACACCCTAAAGAGCCTACTCACATGGGGCAGAATTTTTTTTTTTTCTATTAATACACGTTTACCAGCTTGAAATCGCTGCACTGGCAAAACTCAGGTGCCTGATTGGTTGGGGGAGTGGTCTACACTCATTTAACTTGCACCTTCAAACGTGACACAGTTTATGTTTTACAGAGGGCACATTTGGGTGACGGTGGTAAGGATAGGTGGTCTCACCCCTTCTCCTACTGTGCTTTATTTATATTATAGTTTAAGATACTCTTTAGTTGTTTTTGAAAGATTATCCCAAGGGGTGTGAGAGTATTCTTCTTTACCCTTTCTCTCCCGTTGTTTAAATAAGAATGGACTTAGACACTGTAGGGGTACAGGGCTCATGCATCTGTACCCTCACCACTGTCATGGGACACCCAGCTAGAGGGGTGACTGATCAATGCCAGGTGGATTGCAGGCATGGCACACAAGGATGTGTGCCATGTCGACTCTTCACTTTGTTCTGCACCAAAACATGCAGTCTGCCAAGGAAGTGTGTGTGTGAAAAGTTACAGGGCCTATAAGGGTGGCACAAAAAAGTGCTGCAGCCCTTAGAGGTCTTCCCTGGTCACAGTGCCCTGGGTACCTGTGGTACCACTTACCAGGGGCTGACCTGTGGCTAGAGATGCCAATTGGGTTAGTTTCGGGGAAAGAACACAGGCCCTGGGAACCTGATTGGAAGGGACCCAGGGCACACAAAGAAAAAGTGCATCAGTAGTTTGGCAAAAAGTGGGGGGTTACTGCAACAGAAACCCACTTTCCTACAACAGGTGAGTAGTCAATAAACTGGCCCCCTGAGTGTCGGCTGAGTAGTCACTGTGGGCTCAAGTGCTGTACGTTGAGCACAAGGTGTCCAGGTCCGTAGTCATTTAACTGCACCCCAAGTAAGAAGTCAGCAGGGCGGCTCACTAATCAGA